>NC_080033.1:11790083-12112509 GCF_030020395.1 Manis pentadactyla
AATACCTATTAAACCTCCATAAGGCCTTTCAACTTAAAATGGTGCTTAGTAGTATTACAAGTGTGCATTCATTAAACATTCTATGTAAGTCACAAGAACTTCAAAATATTTTTGTAAGTTACTTGGGGCCATGGTATAAATTGTTTCCCAGAAGTCATTAATCTCAAAATTTCTCTGTTACAATCTCAATTTTGTCCTTGTCCCTTATGCTACCACCCCTCAACCTTGTCCCACTTCTTATTACTTTTTTCTTCATTTTTCTGTTTCCAAATTCCTCAGCTGCCCAAATACAAACTGTCTGGAATAGATGCCACCCTGAGGTCTCCTCCCAACATTTACAAGTCTAGCCAAGAGACAACAGAGACCAGATTCATTAATTCCATGATCAAACATCAGTTATGGAAGTTTAAAAGAAGGCAGACCAATTTTTAACCCATCAAGATAACAGTTGATTCAATCCCTTTTTTTCCTTTGGTGTTTCCAGGGATCACGGACATGGGGCCACAGTGCTCTGAGGCTCTCTTCTTGTGGCCCGCACTGCTTGTCTCTCTGGTCTGTGGGCAGGTGTTTACTTTCATGCTCATTCGCTATTTATAGAAATGGAAATATGGTCTTTGCATCCCCCCCACCCCATCATCATGAAGCTGCCTGTGACACAGAGTCCCTTCCCACCATGCGAGCCCAGACAGCGGTTCCAAGGCACAGTGACCCCTGTTTGTGGCTGGCAGGACTGTCTGCAACTGGCATCATTAATGAAAACCTTTTCATGCCCCTCAGGTTGTCATTACAGACCAACTTTTTGTCCACATTACTCCTCTCCTCCCACTGTCCTGCTGCCCCTGACGCCCTGGGAAGGACATTTCTGCTGGACACACTCCTACTTAAGTGCAGGCAAAATGCTGGCTAAGCCTGCTGTGGTCTCATGCTCCTCCCCAGCCCCTTCCTGCCCTCCTGCCACTGGGCTGACGATGGCTGTGGGGGCTCCCTTGGGCCTGCGGTAGCCACGGCCTGGCCACAGAGCTCTTCCGTGAGCAACGCAGAGGGGCACAGGGGCATGTGACCCACAGAGGAAAAACAAAATAACATTTTAAAAACTCATGATCTTTCAAATAGCAAAAAACAAACAAAAAACAAAACAAAGAAAAAAACCCTGGGTTTCCTAAAAATGAAAGTCTGACTCTGTTCTTGTCTATCACAGTCCTGATGGATTCTGTACCAAATAATATCTCATGATATATTTATTTTATTCCTCACCCTTTCTATGACCCTACCCTCCTTCTCTACCTGGGTATTGAGCCTTTATAATAAAAGATTAAACTGGGATGGAGTTGGAGAGGACTTAGGAAGAAGAGGGGAGCCAATTAAAATCAAATTAAAAAAAAAATCGAACCGTCTCCCTGTCCTGTCCTCCTCGCTTCATTGGCACTTCTCTTACATAAAGGAATCAGGTCTTCGTCCAACACCGCAGGGCCAACAGGAGAGGCTGTCATCCATTTTCCCCCAACTTGAAGCCTAGTTTTTTTGCTTTAAAAATTTTTTAATTAACATACTGAATACAGAGAGACACCAAGAAACAGAAAATGTGACAAAGAGGACTGGGGCGTGGCCGAGGTGCTGGTGGGGCAGGCAGGTAAAGGAGGGGGTCTCAGGTGATCAGCTCTGCAAAGGAAGTGATTGCACGCCCTTGAGATAACTGGTGAAAAGGACCGTCTCCCACACCCACTGCGGATGCTCAGTGGTAGGACAACAAGAAGGACAAACCCAACATGTTGGCTACTGATGTTCATTCGTCCCTCACTTCTGCTCACAGTGCTTCTTGGGGCCACAGTGCTCCGTGGCACCATATGCTTTGGGGGAGTGGGAATGCTGAATGTTGTGGTTATGGGGAATTGAGTCACAGTGCTTCCTAAGATTCTGGGAGGCAGAATTGTTCTGAAAAAGAATTTGTCCCAATTGGTGTGCGATGGGAGTTCAGAAAGTCCCATCTCTAATTTCTTCACGGTACAGGTGAGAAAATGGAGGTCCTGAGAGGCCGAGCAGCTTGCCCAAGGTCACACCAGTGCCTACTGCTTGGCCACGGCACCGTAATTAGAATGAGACTCCTGGTTCTCAGATCCTTTAGGCCAACTCACCACTCACGAGCCTTGGGCTACTGGCTTCATCTTGCGGCTTTAAGGGTGACCCAGGAGGGCTGATACTGATACTGCCTATAGCTTTAGCCATTGACTATCAAATATCTTTTTGTTCTCTTTTACTTAGCAAATAATGTCAAAACATAAAGGAAAAGAGAGTATAAAGAAAAAAATTGTGAGCTTTAGGGTCAAAACAAGTTGCAGCTCTGCACAGACAGTGGCTTAAACTCTTTGAACCTCAGTTTCCTAATCTGTAAAATGGGAATAATCATCACCATCATTCATTTCTTATAGGGCTCTTGTGAAGATGAAAGTTAATATGCATAGACCATCAAGCAGAGAGGCTGTAAATAACAAAAACCTAATGTAGCTATTTTGGCAGGAAAAAATGTCCTCCAAAATCCCAGGGTAAGCCCTGTGCAGAGGCCCAGTGTGTTTTTGGCAAAGGAAGGAGCCCTGTCACGTCGAGGTCCCCACCCCCTGCTGCTACAGCCTGAGCCACTGAAATACTCCGACCAAGGGCACTTGTGTATGGGCACACACGTATTGGAACCATTTTGTAATGACATGATTTCCAAAACCACCTGAGAAAATCAGTCTCTGAACTGGTATCTAAAGGAGGAAAAGGTGGTTTCACAACCTTAGAGTGATGTATAAATTCTTGGTGAATAAAAAGAGAGAAATAAGCTTGGAATGAGAAAAGAATTAAAAGGAAACAAATTGTTTTGGGAAGAACAGATCTTGAAATCAGTAATTAAAATGCAATTCCAATCCTGGCTTTGCCCTGCGTACTGTGTAACTCCAGGAAAGTCACTTGGCTCCTCTGAATCTCTGTCCTCAGCTGTAAGTGAAAGTAATGTTACATGTCTTACAGGGTCACAAGGATCATGTATATAAATTCTTTTAAGGAAATAAATGTGTACATTTGTTCATTTTAATTATGTAAGAAAGATAATATATGAACCGTTTTTCAGAACTGGTCAGGATTCAGAATTGGCTTTTTAAAAAATTTCTTGCAAAATGAGGTAGGAATTAAAAAGAAGTGTGTCTTCCAGTTCTGAGGTCTGATTGCGGCTTGGTTTTCTCTAACCCGGTCCTGCTTTTGAGCCACATGCTGCTTCACACATGCTCTGTTGAACCGTCTGACCTGTGGCCTCATACCTGAGACTCAGCCTGGGAGAGGTGGTCAGCAGGCTGGAGGAGGAGGGAGGTCAGTTCTCATGGGAGTCCTCAGAGCAAGGACACGGCCACAGACTGCTTTTCTCCCCTGGCCCCTACCCTAAGCTACAGTAAAGATGTGGCACTCCCACAGGGAGTGAAGAAGGGAGGTTAGAGGGGAGGGAAGAACGTTTTCTGAAAATATAGCAGTTCCTTTTGAACATGGAGAGCTCCTGATCTTTGTTTTGCATTATGCCTCTGATCCTGGACTGTGCCCCCATTGCCCCAGGTGAAGGCAGGCAGTCTTGTTCCTTTGTCTGGGAGAGGCCTGCCCAGATGTATGCACATACACATGTAAATACACAGCTCAGCCCATAGGTCCCGCAGCCTGCTTACTTTGCTCAGTGTGTGTGCTGTGGAGCAATTCCTGTGCTCTCTCCTGAAGCCCGGCGAAGATGTGCACTCTGCTTCCACAGCAGCATCTCTAAGAATGGTTTTCTTTTAAGGGCTGGTCTTATAAAGAGGGTCAGCTTGCCAACATCTTAACAGATTTATCTCTTTATTAGAATTATTGGAACCTGCACCCTTGGTGGTCCAATCACCCAGAGACTCAAAGACAGAGAAAACAGGCAAGTAGTTAAAATACATAAAGCAGAAGAGGCAATTACTGGTATACATCATGACCAATAAAATGAGAATTTAAAAAGGCGAGCTTTCCCCCCACACCCTGAGGCTAGCAAGCCGAGTCCCTGTCACGTTTGGAAGAGGCAAAAATTCCTTTGGCAAGTGCAGCCAAGCCCTGTCAGGCTTCCACCTCCTTGTAGAAGGGATCTGGGCCCCTTCAGAAAGGCTCTGCCTTTGTTCTCAGCTTGAATATGAGTCAACCCTTGCTTCCCCAAGCACATGCAAACATGGTGCTCAAAAGCCTGAAAGACTGAAGAAAACATAGATTTCTGTTTAAAACAATAAAGAATTTGGGAAAAGTTCGCTTCTATGATAACTATACCCACCAAAGGTTAATGGTTGTCTTGCTAATGGGTTTCAGCCCTGGGCAAGTTTGCTATGGATTCAATGTGACCAAAGAAATTGACAGCAAAATGTTCTTGGGGTGAAAGGTTTATACCCAACTTTATTTCCAGGTGGCAGGTCAGTCACTAAAATCCCATTCACTCAGAGCGAGTCTGCATGCAGCAAGCCGGCCTCTGCCTCTGGGCCCCTCTGTCCACACAGCCATCCTTTGGGCCTCTCTGCACAGTCGTCCCGCACAGCCGTCCTCTGGGCCTCTGTCCTCAGCACTGCTACCACTCCAGCCTCTGCTCTGCTCTCCTGCAGCCTTGTAGCTGTGCCACTGTTTTGTGCCCAGAGTACTGGGCAGAGCACTTTTTATAGCGTGAACAGCCATGTATTGCCCACAGATGTGCAGTGAGCTAGTCAACCATGGCCAGGTGAGAATCCTGGCCACAGGAACTCTCATTTTATCCACAATGGTACACCCCTGATGGCTGCTGTCCTGCTGGGTCAGCCACAGAGGACAGTCCCCAGGCTCCCCCCACCAAGGTCGTTCATACCACCACTCAGGGACGAATATTCCAATGCATGTGAGAAAGAGAGTGGCTACATATGGACGATCTGGAATCCATACAACTTATAAAACTAAAATTTATCCTGTAAGAAAGTATACATTAGCTACTAGAAATAAATTTCTTGCCACAGACTTCAAAACTGGTTGAAACCTTCGTCTGTAACACCCTGTGGAAGCTAAGGACCACTTTTTCCAGGTAACTCCTTAGGGCCCTCTTAGCCCACCACCAGCCCTGTTTTTTGTGGAAGTAGCAGGAGCCTCAGGCCTGAGGGCGGTGCCTGGGACCATCAGCTGTCCAGCCACTCGTGCTGAGTGTCCACTGTGGGCAGAGCTGTGGCTGGCTGGTGTGAAGAGCAAGGTATAAATGGAAACAAAAGGCCTGAAGGCTGTCTTTAAAGTGCTCATTAATCTATTGGGATGGGCAAGCCAAACATGTACAGAAGATCATGCCCACTTTGCGTAAGGGCTGTCTCTCACGCTCCCTCATCTGATATGGTATTATTCACTTTATATCCCAGAACTCAGCAGCTTCTCCAGCACTTCTGCAGATTCCCAGCCTATGCTTCTTGCATTAAAGACAAAACCAGAGAGAAAACAGTCATCAATAATGCAGCACACCTGGGGTAAATTGAGTCAAAACAAAGGAGTCAGATACGTGGCAGGTGGTAGCTTGAGTGAGGTTAATTTGGCAATGAACTGAGGAGGAAAGGGATGGCATTCTTTAGTAGAAAAAGACAGGGGCAGAAATGGATAAACTTGAGGGAAGGAGAACACAGAGGTGGCTGGAACAAAAGGCCCCTGGCTAAGAGTACATGGGTATCCAATTTTAGGTAGGTTATATTTCTGGAAACCATGTGAGAAGGCAAATGCCTTCCAGCCAGTTCTGGACTGTGTTTGTACTCTGTCCACTGGCCAAAGGAAAGGAAGGGAAGTAGAGGTCTTTCTGGAGTGAAACTGAATTCCTGGGTTCCGACCTACAGAAGGGAAAGGAGGTGTTGCCTGAAGCAAGAACCAGGTGTTGTTGGAAGAAGGCTCAGGGAGTAGATGGCCACCCAAACAGCCTTTGGGAACATTTTCCCTGGGAAGGGGCCACCGTGTGCAGGAGCAGGAGCGTTCCTGGTGCCTGAACACCTGGCCTAACCCTGACACTTCCCTTTATGGCCTCTAAGCAGAAAGTAAGAAGGAAAAATATTCATAACTGTGTGTATTCAAAAAGAATAAAAGCAGAGGCTTACCTTGGGGAAATGTCTGAATGCCACGTGATGCCAACATCTCCATGGCTCCCCGAGAAGTTTACATGGTGTGAGGCCCTTACCCTCATTTTAAGTTTACTCTCTTTCTTGGGGAAGATTCTGAATTTGGAGTGGGGTGCCTAGCTGCCCGACATGCCCTCATGCTGTAAAGGCCCCAGATGCTGGCTGGAGAATCAAGTGGGAGCCTGATAGCAGCATAAAGAGGCATTTTCTACAGTTTAAATGAGACCCATTTCTCAGCAAGCTCACACTCAGGAATCCTGCAAGTTTGTTCTTTCTGATTTTAAGATGTCTGAATCTGTGACTAAAAGAAAATGGGTCAAATCCCATTCTAACAAATCTCAGGGGATATTCTAATTATTGGGAAGCCTTCACATTGTTTACATGGGTTATTTGCCTAAAGGAAATAGGGCTTGGAAAACATCTGGTTCAAAAGATTTTTGGAGACCATTTGATGCAATTTGTTGGTAATATGATTTGATCTGTACTAAATCTGAATGTCTGTGTTAGTTCAATGGATTTAATGAAGTTTTGTTTGTTGTTGAGATATATGCAATAGCATCTCTCACCCTGTGTTCTGTGGACTCCAGGTGGGAGTGATCAGCCAGGCTGATAATAATAGTATGCTTTATAAGGAAGCATGACTGTGTCAGGGTGTTCAAATGTGATCTCACCTTGGGGAAAGCTGAAGAGAGAGATGAGTTGTTTTAAAAAAAAAAAAACCATGCCTGTGAAAGCAGCTGTGGAATAAGGACCAGCCTCCTCAATGCTGCCTATGGTGATTAGTTTCCAAAGATGGTTCCCTCAGTGAATCATTCGTCCCATTATTCATGCTTTCTCTACTCCTGTTCTCTACAATCTGCCAGGTTCTGTGAGTTTTTCTTGACCAATGGAACATGGCAGGAGTGACACTGTGTGACTTCTGCAGCGTGTGCATAAGGGGCCTTGCACCTCATTCTTGGGCCTCCTGGAGCATTCACTCTGGGACACCTCCCTTAGAGCCCTGATGCCACCTGGGGAGAAGCCCAAGCCCCATGGAGAGCACACACATCGGTGCTCCAGTGGGCAGCTCCAGCTGAGCTCCCAGCCGGCATCAGCTGCCAACCTTGTAAATGGCTGCCTTGGACTTCCAGCCCAACTGAGCCTCTAGCCACCTCTGTCTCCTGCTGCCATCTGAGCACAGTAGGATGATATAGTCTAAGTAAATACTACCCACCGAGCCTTGTTAACCCACAAAATTGTCAGACAAATCAGTATATCATTTCAAGCCACTAAGCTTTGGGGTGGTTGAGTACATAGCCATAGCTAAGCAGAACACTGCTCCTAATGTTTGAGGAGACGCTGCTGGCTAAAAACTTACAGACTCCTCTTGAAACAGCTATTAAAGATGAAGCATCCCTAATTAAGCCTCTACTGGTGCCTTACGGAGAGATCTTCCATGTTATTCTTAGCCTGGGATTTCTCACCTCACTTGCTTCAGAAAAGGCCAATCTCTTGTTTCTGAGAAGGCAGCATGGTGGCGATGGGATCAGTGAAAGTAAAGTGGAAAATAAGAGGCAGCTTTGTCAGGTAAATTCCTAGCAGGCCAGGGGTTACAAATTCAGAAGCCCACAAGGGCTAGGTAAGCAAGATGATACAATGGTGAGAATATAAGACATTAGGGAGTAGTGAAGACTGTGTTCACCTAGTGAGTGCATGACTATATACACACAGGGGAAGATGTCACAGCACAAGGTGGCCACTGTGGCCAGTTCTAGTAATTTTTGAAGTGAAGCTAGAAATCCATTCCTTATAAGTTTTAAATATTTTGAAACACAGTATTTTTAAAAACATACCAGGACTCGAGGGGGAGGAGCCAAGATGGCGGCATGAGTAGAGCAGTGGAAATCTCCCAAAACCATATATATATTTGAAAATACAACAACTACAACTATTCCTAAAAGAGAGACCAGAAGATACAGTACAACAGCCAGACTACATCCACACCTGCGAAAAACCCAGCACCTCATGAAGGGGCTAAGATACAAGCTGCGGCCCGGGTCGTGCCCCTCACCCCAGCTCCTCGGCAGGAGGAAAGGGGTCGGAGCGGGGAGGGAGAGGGAGTCCAGGACTGCTAAACACCCAGCCCTAGCCATCCGCATTGGTTGCACAGACACAGTGCATGCTGTGCTGGATACTAGGGAAATGGGACAGTAAAACCTGCGAGTGGGTCCCCACAGCCAGTGCCTCTGGGACAAAAGAAAAGTGAGTGCTTTTTGAAAGTCTTAAAGGGAAAGGGGCCTCACAGCTGGACGGAAGTGTCCCAGCGCATTCAGCCCAGCAGCTGGGAATCCTGGGGAACTCTGGGCGCCCTAACCCCCTGGGTGGCAGCACAGCTCTGAGGCCTCTCAGGTGATAAACAGCATCCTGCCCATTCCCCCTCCAGCGCACCCTGCCATTGCAGAGCAGCAGCCTGAGGCTGGCCACGCCCACAGCACCATGGGCAAGAATCCCAGACCCCGTCTGCGTGTAGCTGCCCAGCACAAGCCCCTAGGGGTTGCCGTTCTCACAGGAGAGGAAGGCCACAAACTAGCAAGAAGGGATGTTCTCCCAGCTAACACACGCGCCAACTCCCCACAACTACCTCTATCGCCATGAAAAGGCAGAAGAATTTGATCCAGACCAGACTAACAGAGACAACCCCTGAGAAGGAGCTTGGGGAGATAGACCTAACCAATCTCCCTGAAAAAGAATTCAAAATAAAGGTCATACCCATGCTGATGGAGCTGCAGAGAAAAATGCAAGAGCTAATGGACAAAGTAGGGAGGGAGACTACAGAAACAAAACGATCTCTGGAAGGACTTAAAAGCAGAATGGACGAGATGCAAGAGGTGGTTAATGGAATAGAAACCAGACAAGAGGAATGCAGAGAAGCTGATGCAGGGAGAGAGATAAAAGGATCTCCAAAAATGAAACAATATTAAGAGAACCGTGTGACCAGTCCAAAAGGAACAATATCTGCATTATAGGGGTACCAGAAGAAGAAGAGAGAAAAAGGGATAGAAAGTATATTTGAAGAAATAATTTCTGAAAAATTCCTCAAACTCGGGGAGGAAATAGTTTCTCAGACTATGTAAGCACACAGAACTCCCAACAGAAGGGACCCAAGGAGGACAACACCAAGACACATAATAATTAAAATGGCACAGATCAAGGACAAGGACAGTTTTAAAGGCAGCTAGAGAGAGGAAAAGGTCACCTGCAAAGGAAAACCCATCAGGCTATCATCAGACTTCTCAGCAGAAACCTTACAGGCCAGAAAAGAATGGCATGATATATTTAATGCAATTAAACAGAAGGGCCTTGAACCAAGAATACTGTATCCAGCATGATTATCATTTAAATATGGAGGGATTAAACAATTCCCAGACAAGCAAAAGTTGAGGGAATTTGCCTCCCACAAACCACCTCTACAGGGTATTTTAGAGGGACTGCTCTAAATGGGAGCACTCCTAAGGCTAAATAGATGTCACCAGAGAAAATAAAATCATAGCAAAGAAAGCAGACCAACCAAACACTAACTAAAGGCAAAAAATAAAATCAACTACCCACAAAAGCAGTCAAAGGAAATACAAAAGAGCACAGAATAAAACACCCAACATATAAAGAATGGAGGAGGAGGAATAAGAAGGGAGAGAAATAATCATCAGACAGTCTTTATAATAGCACAATAAGTGAGTTAAGTTAGACAGTAAGATAGTAAAGAAGCTAACCTTGAACCTTTGGTAACCATGAATCTAAAGCCTGCAATGGCAGTAAGTACATATCTTTCAATAATCACCCTAAATGTAAATTGACTGGATGCACCAATCAAAAGACACAGAGTAATAGAATGGATAAAAAAGCAAGACCCATCTCTATGCTGCTTACAAGAGACTCACCTCAAACCCAATGACATGCACAGACTAAAAGTCAAGGGATGGCAAAAGATATTTCATGCAAACAGCAGGGAGAAAAAACCATGTGTTGCAGTACTAGTATCAGACAAAATAGACTTCAAAACAAAGAAAGTAGCAAGAGATAAAGGACATTACGTAATGATAAAGGGGTCAGTCCAACAAGAGGCTATAACCATTATAAATACATATGCACCCAATACAGGAGCACCAGCATATGTGAAACAAATACTAACAGAATTAAAGGGGGAAATAGAATGCAATGCATTAATTTTAGGAGACTTCAACACACCACTCCAAAGGATAGATCCACCAGACAGAAAATAAGTAAGGACACAGAGGCACTGAACAACACACTACAACAGATGGACCTAATAGACATCTATAGAACTCTACACCCAAAAGCAGCAGGATACACATTCTTCTCAAGTGCACATGGAACATTCTCCAGAATAGACCACATACTAGGCCACAAAAAGAGCCTCAGTAAATTCAAAAAGATTGACATTCTACCAACCAACTTTTCAGACCACAAAGGTATAAAACTAGAAATAAATTGTACAAAGAAAGCAAAAAGGCATACAAACACATGGAGGCTTAACAACATGCTCCTAAATAATCAATGGATCAATGACCAAATCAAAATGGAGATCCAGCAATATATGGAAACAAATGACAACAACACAAAGCCCCAACTTCTGTGGGATGCAGAAAAAGCAGTCTTAAGAGGGAAGTATATAGCAATCCAGGCATATTTAAAGAAGGAAGAACAATCCCAAATGAATAGTCTAAAGTCAAAATTATCGAAATTCGAAAAAGAAGGACAAATGAGGCCTAAAGTCAGCAGAAGGAGGGACATCATAAAGATCAGAGAAGAAATAAATAAAATTGAGAAGAATAAAACAATAGAAAAAAATCAATGAAACCAAGAGCTGGTTCTTTGAGAAAATAAACAAAATAGATAAGCCTCTAGCCAGACTTACTAAGAGAAAAAGAGAATCAGCATACATCAACTGAATCAGAAATGAGAAAGGAAAAATCATGACGGACCCCACAGAAATACAAAGAATTATTAGAGAATACTATGAAAACCTATATGCTAACAAGCTGGAAAACCTAGAAAAAATGGACAATTTCCTAGAAAAATACAACCTTCCAAGACTGACCAAGGAAGAAACAGACAATCTAAACAGACCAATTACCAGCAAAGAAATTGAAGCGGTAATCAAAAAACTACCCAAGAACAGAAACCCCAGGCCAGATGGATTTACCTCGGAATTTTATCAGACATACAGAGAAGACATAATACCCATTCTCCTTAAAGTTTTCCTAAAAATAGAAAAGACGGGAATACTCCCAAACTCATTCTATGAAGCCAACATCACTAATACCAAAACCAGGCAAAGACCCCACCAAAAAATAAAATTACAGACCAGTATCCCTGATGAACGTAGATGCAATAATACTCAACAAAATATTAGCAAACCAAATTCAAAAATACATCAAAAGTATCATACACCATGACCAAGTGGGATTCATCCCAGGGATACAAGTATGGTACAACACTCGAAAATCCATCAACATCATCCACCACATCAACAAAAAGAAGGACAAAAACCACATGATCATCTCCATAGATGCTGAAAAAGCATTCGACAAAATTCAACATCCATTCATGATAAAAACTTCCAACAAAATGGGTATAGAGGGCAAGAACCTCAGCATAAGAAAGGCCATATATGATAAACCCACAGCCAACATCATACTGAACAGCGAGAAGCTGAAAGCTTTTCCTTTGAGATCGGGAACAAGACAGGGACGCCCACTCTTCCCACTGTTATTCAACACAGTACTGGAGGTCCTAGCCACAGTAATTAGACAAAACAAAGAAATACAAGGCATCCAGATTGGTAAAGAAGAAGTCAAACTGTCACTATTTGCAGATGACATGATATTGTACATAAAAAACCCTAGAGATTCCATTTTTTTGACATATACCAGGTATGTGCACCAGTCTTACAGCACTTTGAACATTTAGGGAATTTGGACAAAAGAGGGGATCTGATTATATGACTCTAGAGGAAGGGCACCAGAAATTACAGGAAAAAGAATTGGCAGTTGTAGGGTGAAGAATTAAAGTGTACATAAAGCACTATCTTGAGCAAAGTTGAAATTATTTAGTAGGGGCCTGTTACTCGGAGTTAAAAATATATTCTTGTAACCAGAGTATGGTATGTATACTATACATTGAAATAATAACAACACTCTTCAAAATAGAGTAGCAGTAGAATTTAATAACAAATATTAGAAAACTAGAAGCACTTCCATGTAGAAATGAAAATGCCCATCCAAAAAATCCTGGAGCACTATGGGAAGAAAAAACTGAAATGGAAGAATTCAAGTAATTTACTATACAGAAAATAAGCTTTGATTAGAATCTTGGGTATTCAACTTCACTACTCAGAGAACCTAAAACTTAAATAATTATCTCTATGAAAGAAAGTGAGTTAAGATAAAATAAATCAAAGAGCTTGCACTTAAAAAATTTGTAAAAGAAAATATTAGGCAAACCAATCAAAAAAGAGCAAAAACAAATAAAATTAAGATATGAAAAGAGGAAAATAAGAACCACTGAGGAATTTAAATTATGAGTACTATATGAATACTTTTGAAAGTTTGGATAACTTTCTAAGTAAATTCATCAATACTGATCACATAAGAGAAAGCCTAAATTGACCTTGCTATGGAAGAAACAGTAAACAGCTGCCAGAGAAGATGGTTACAATAAGCACACTTTAACACTTCTATTGTAATTTCTCAACATATAGGTATAAAATATGGAAATACAATAATAGTAAGAAAATTTAGTACTCCACTAACATCAATGTATAGACCATTCAGAGAGAAAATGAATAAGGAAGTATTGGTCTTCAATGAGTTGGACCAAATGGACCTAACACATCTATACAGAACATTCCATCCAAAGGCAACAGAATACACATTCTTCTCAAGTGCACATGGAACATTTTCCAGAAAAGATCATATGTTAGGCCACAAAACAAGTCTTAAAAATTAAAGAAGACTGAAATTTTATTAAGGACGTTTTCTGGTCACATGGTATGAAATTAGAAATGAAGAACTCTGGAAAATTAAAATATGTGGGTTGAACAATATGCTCCTGGACAACCATGGTCAAAAAGAACCCAAAAACTATCTTGAGACAAAAATGAAAATATAACACCAAGGGCTGGTTCTGTGAAAAGATAAAATTGACAGGCCTTTTCCTAGGCTCATCCTAAGAGAGAACTGAAATAAAATCTGAAGATGTTACAACTGATACCACTGAAATCCAAAGGATTATAAGAGACTATTTCAATAATAATATGTTGGCAACCAAGAAGATGTGGATAAATAGCTAGAAACACAATCCAGTAAAACTACAAGAGGCGAGCAGCAGCAGCTTGAGCACCCGGCGGGCGTCCCGCCTGTCCCTGCGGAGCTGCTGCGCCCTCTCTCGCCTTCGGTCCGCCAGGCTTCCTCGGCCCCTTCCCTCAGGCCCCGCGCCGCGCTGACCCCGGGTTCATTTTCCCACAGCGCCTGCGCGGCAGTCCCGCCGGCCCGTCTGCTCACGTGCGCGCGCGTACGCACGCTCGCACTCCTGCCGTCGCTATCCCGAGGCCGCGCTGGCCGCCGAGCGCCCGCAGCCCGGGCCTGCCTACGGGGCGAGCTCGGTGAACCTCTGTACCAAGGAGGCAGCGGGCGCGGACTCGGGGGGCGCGCGAGGGAAGGCCTCCTCGCCAGGCCTTGACCAGACGCCCGTGCCTCCTTCCCCAGGAAACGGAGGTCCGCCTCGCCTCCCGCGCTGCCGCCGCCGCCTCCGCCTCCGCCGAGGTTCCCCGAAGGCCTGCGCCAGGCGGCGAGAGCACAGCCACCGGGGCGTCCTTGCAGTGAGCGGCCGCCGATGGCTCCCCGCGCCCGGCGAGCCTACCCCTCGCCGCCGCCTGGCACCGGTCCGGGGCGCCCTCGGCCCTGCCCGCGCCCACCACCCGGATGGCGCGCCTCTAATTGTGAGTTTTTAAGTGCTGCTAGACAATTCTAAAATTAATAGTTTTATAATTGAGATATATTGACATCGCATTGTCTTAGTTTTAGGTGTACAACGTAATGATTTGATATATGTGTTATGCATTGTGAAATGAATACAGCAGTAAGTTAGCATCCATTACTATGTATAGTTAGGATTCTTTCCTTCTTGGGATAAGAACTTTTAATATCTTCTCTCTCAACATTTGAACATATAAATACAACATTGCGAAGTATATTCACCATTCTGTATATTACCTCCAGGACTTAGGCATCTGGTAACTGGAAGTTTGAACTTTTGATCTTAAACCATTGGGCCTACCCCTACCCCTCATGCCCGCCTTGTCTGGTATTCACCAATCTGTTCTGTATATGTATGAGTTCTCTCTTTTCTGTTTTGTTTTGTTTTAGATTCCAAATGTAAGTGATATCATACAGTATCTGACTTATTTCATTTAGGGTACATCTATGTTGTTACAAATGGCAGAATTTCCATTTTTTTGGAACTGAATAATATCCAGTTGTGTATCTATGTACAACATTTTCTTTATCCATTCATCCATCAGTGGGCACTTAGATTGTTTCTATGTCCTGGCTGTTGTAAACAATGCTGCAGTGAACAGAGCAGATATATTTTTTTTCAAAGAACTGGTTTTTTATTTTATTGTTTTTATTATTTTGCTGTTTTCAATTTCATTGATTCTGCTCTAATTTTTTTTTGAGAGGGCATCTCTCATATTTATTGATCAAATGGTTGTTAACAACAATAAAATTCTATATAGGGGACTCAATGCACAATCATTAATCAACCCCAAGCCTAATTCTCAACAGTCTCCAATCTTCTGAAGCATAACGAACAAGTTCTTACATGGTGAACAAATTCTTACATAGTGAATAAGTTCTTACATGGTGAACAGTACAAGGGCAGTCATCACAGAAACTTTCAGTTTTGATCACGCATTATGAACTATAAACAATCAGGTCAAATATGAATATTTGTTTGATTTTTATAATTGATTTATATGTGAATCCCACATTTCTCCCTTATTATTATTATTATTATTATTATTTTTAATAAAATGCTGAAGTGGTAGGTAGATGCAAGATAAAGGTAGAAAACATAGTTTAGTGCTGTAAGAGGGCAAATGTAGATGATCAGGTGTGTGCCTATAGACTAAGTAATCCAAGCTAGACAAGGGCAACAAAACATACACGGATGCAGAAGATTTCTCTCAAAACAGGGGGGGTGAGGTTCTAAGCCTCACCTCTGTTGATCCCCAATTTCTCACCTGATGGCCCCCCTGCGACTGTGCCTATCTTAGGTTGTTCCTTCCTTGAGGAATCTTACCCGTCTCTGGCTAACCAGTCATCTTCCGGGGCCATACAGGGAAATGTAAAGTTGGTAAGTGAGAGAGAAGCAATATTCTTTGAAAAGGTTAGCTTTTTACTTCTTTGCAGATTTATGCCCTGTGGCTTTTATGCCCAGCATTTATCTTGAGGTATCTTTACCACTTGGAAGAATTATGATACTCGGTAATTTCGTTATGAGGCACGAATTCTACTTAAGGGTTGTAATTAGGAAGGAAGAAGAAAAGCTATAGAAGTAGCAGACGTAAGAAAACATGGGAAGATTGATTATTTCTTTGGCATATCTTCTTGTAGAGTAACATAAGCATGTATAGGTTTTAAACTACTAATTAAATATTGCACACACTTTAACATAATAGGAATACAGCTACATAACCAAAGCAGACCTACAATTACCAGCCATCTCCAGTGAAACCAAGAAAACCAGTTAGGCACCCTAGGCATTTGTGAAAACTTATCAATGATATGATAGATATTGTCTAACTGAATTTGAATAGTTTGAGAAAAATCAGACAAATTAAAACAACACATTTCTGGGATCTGTTCACATCCCATATGTTCTTTTAACAGTAGATAGTCTATAGTCACTAGATTTTGGAGCACTGCAACTTGCACTTCTCCTAATTCTTGGTTGAGTTCTGACAGTATAGATCCAGTCAAATTTGTTGTTTTACTGTATGCACAGGCCAGCTTAGATATCTTCTTCTTCATTCCCATGGCAAGTCCAGGAACTGGTGGGATGAGTGCATCTACAGCTGTAGCAGTGTGTGGATCTTTGTTGAAGTTTTTTGATGATCATCTTCTGGCATGAGTCTTCCAGAGAGTGCTGATGTTGGAAGTTCTTCTTCATATCGTATCTTAATTCATTTTCCGGGTAGCCAAATTAGGCTTTGATCCTCTGTATAAACACAAACAAACCCTTTGCCCACACTTTGATATGCCCTTTATATCATTGTGAAGAACTTATTGGAGATCACCACACAGGAACTGATTTTTTTTTAAGAGAAAGGAATATTATCAGAAAAATGTACTTCCATAGCTGATCATCTGACACCCTTTAAATGATCAAAATTAAGGATATTTAAAGCATGCATTAATTGTTGAGTTACAGTTAGTTTTATCCTATCAGGGAGTAATCCCCCTTTTCTTTCTTTTTTTTTTGTTATCATTAATCTACAATTACATGAATAATATTATGTTTACTAGGCTCTCCCCTATACCAGGTCCCCCCCCACAAACCCCTTTACAGTCACTGTCCATCAGCATAGCAAAATGTTGTAGAATCACTACTTGTCTTCACAGAGCAGATATTTTAAGATTGTAATTTCACCTCTGGATAAATACTGAGAAGTGGAATTGCAGGATCATGTGGTAGTTCCATTTTTTATTTTTTATTGAAGCTGCATACTGTTTTAAATAGTAACAGAACCAATTTACATTCTAACAGTGCACCGAAAGGGAACCCTTTTCTCCACATCCTAACCAACACTTGGTATTACTTGCCTTTCTGATAATAGACATTCTAACAGGTATGAGGTGATATCTCATTGTGGTTTTGATTTTCATTTCCTTGATGATGAGTGATGTGGAGCACTTTTTCATGTACCCATTGGCTATTTGTATGTGTTCTTTGGAAAAATGTCTATTTACATCCCTGCCCATTTTGTAATTGGGTTGTTTGGTGGGTTTTTTCCTCTACTGAATTGTATTAAGTCTTTCTGTATTTTAGGTATTAATCCCTTATCAGATTTGTGATTTGAAAATATTTTCTCTCAATCCATAGATTGTCTTTTTATTTTGTTGATTGCTTCCTTTCCTGTGCAGAAGCCTTTTAGTTTAATATAATCCTACTTTTTCTTTATAGTTTTGTTGCCTTCTTTCAGTCTTGGTGTTAAATTAAAAAAAACCATCAACAGGACCAGTGTCAGTGAGCTTACCCTCTATGTTTTCTTCTAGGAATTTTATGATTTCAGGTCTTAATGTTTCAATCATTGATCCATTTTGAGTTGATTTTTGTGTGTGGTATAAGATAATCATCCAGTTTCATTATTTTGCTGTGCACTTTTCCCAACCAGTTGTTGAAAAGACTGTCCTTTCCCACTGTATATTCCTGGCTCCTTTATTGTATGTTAATTAACCCTCTATGACTGGGTTTATCTCTGAGCTCTCTATTCTGTTCCATGGATCTAGGTGTCTGTCCTGTAGTGTTTTGATTATTATAGCTTTATTAATATAGTTTGAAATCAGGGAGCTTGATACCTCTAGCTTTGTCATTCTTTCTCAAGATTGCTTTGGCTATTCAGGCTTTTGTAGTTCCATATGCATTTTAGGTTTGTTCTAGTTCCATGAAAAGTGCCACTGGGGTCTTGATAAAGGGTTACATTGAATCTGGATTGTTTTGAGTGTGTGATGATAATTGTTTCAGTCTATGAGCACACACTCTTTCCATTTGTTTACATATTCTTCAACTTCTTTCATCAGTGTCTGACAGTTCTCAGCATACAGATTTTTCACCTCATTGGTTAGATTTGTTTCTGGGTATTTTATTATTTTCAATGCAATTATGAATGGGAGTATTTTATTAATATCTCTTATAGTTCAGAATTAGTGTGTAGAAACAAAGCAGTGTTTTGAATATTGATTTTACATTCTCAATATTATTGACTTCATTCAGTTATTGTAACAGCTTTTTGAGTCTTCAGGATTATATATATATAATATGTCATATACAGATGATGACAGTTTTGCTTTTTTTGTTCTGATTTGGATGCCTTTTGTTTCTTTTTCTTGCCTCATTGCTCTGGTTAGGACTTCCAGTACTTTGTTGAATAAAAATGCAGGAGTCCCGCCCTTGTCTTATTCCTTATCTTAGAGGAAAGCTTCAGTTTTTCACATTGTTGATGATGTTAGCTGTTGTCTTACCACATATGACTTCTATTATGTTGAGGTATATTCCCTCTATACGTACTTTGTTGAGAGCTTTTGTCATGAATAGGTGATATCTCATTGTGGTTTTAATTTGCATTTCCCTGATAATTCACGATGTGGAGCATCTTTTCATGTGCCTGTTGGCCATCTGAATTTCTTCTTTGGAGAAGTGTCTGTTCATATCCTCTGCCCATTTTTTAATCACTTTATTTGCTTTTCGGGTGTTGAAGTGTGTGAGTTCTTTCTATATTTTGGATGTTAAACCCATGTCGGATTTGTTGTTTACAAATATATCCTCCCATACTGGAGGATGCCTTTTTGTTCTGCCGATGGTGTCCTTTGCTGTACAGGTTTTTATTTTGATGTAGTCCCATTTGTTCATTTTTGCTTCTGTTTCCCTTGTCTGAGGAGATGTGTTCAGGAAAAAGTTGGTCATGTTTATATTCAAGAGATTTTTGTTTATGTTTTCTTCGAAGAGTTTTATGGTTTCATGACTTACATTCAGGTCTTTGATCTATTTCAAGTTTACTTTTCTGTATAGGGTTAGACAAGAATCCAGTTTGCATCTCTTGCATGTAGCTGTCCAGTTTTTCCAACACCAGTCATTAAAGAGGCTGTCATTTCTGCATTGTATGTCCATGGCTCCTTTATCGTATATTAATTGACCATATATGCTTGGGTTAATATCTGGACTCTCTATTCTGTTCCACTGGTCTATGGGACTATTCTTGTGTGAGTATGAAATTGTCTTGGTTACTGTGGCTTTGTAGTAGAGCTTGAAGTTGGGAACTGAGATCCCCCCTGCTTTATTCTTCCTTCTCAGGATTGCTTTGGCTATTCGTGGTCTTTGGTGGTTCCATATGAATTTGAAAACTATTTGTTCTAGTTGGTTGGAGAATGCTGTTGCTATTTTGATAGGAATTGCATTGAATCTGTAGATTTCTTTAGGCAGGATGGCCATTTTGACAATATTAATTCTTTGTAGCCAAGAGCATGGGATAAGTTTCCATTTGTTAGTGTCCTCTTTAATTTCTCTTAAGAGTGTCTTGTAGTTTTCAGGGTATAGGTCTTTCACTTCCTTGGTTAGGTTTATTCCTAGGTATTTCATTCTTTCTGATGCTATTGTGAATGGAATTGTTTTCCTGATTTCTATTTCTGCTAGTTCATCGTTAGTGTATCAGAAAGGAACAGATTTCTGTGTATTAATTTTGTATCCTGCAACTCTGCTGGATTCAGATATTAGTTCTCATATTTTTGGAGTGGAGTCTTTAGGGTTTTGTGTGTGTGTGTTTGTGTAGAGCAGGGCAATATATATATATAGATAGATAGATAGATAGATAGATAGATAGATAGATAGATAGATAGATAGATATGGTTAATGTACAGTTACTTGAACAACATTAGGGTTACTAGACTCCCCCCATTATGAAGTCCCTCCCCACATACCCCATTACAGTCACTGGTCTTTAGGGTTTTCTTATGTAAAATATCATGTCGTCTGCAAACAGGGATAGTTTGACTTCTTCCTTACCAATGTGGGGGCCTTGTATTTCTTTGTTTTGTCTGATTGCCGTGACCTCCAGTACTATGTTGAATAACAGTGGGGGGAGTGGGCATCCCTGTCTTGTTCCCTATCTTAGGGGTAAAGCTTTCAGCTTCTCTCTGTTAAGTATGATGCTGGTTGTGGATTTGTCATATATGGCCTTTATTATGTTAAGGTTCTTGCACTCTATACCCATTTTGTTGAGAGTTTTTATCATGAATGGATATTGAATGTTGATGAATGCTTTTTCAGCATCTATGGAGATGATCATGTGGTTTTTGTCCTTTTTGTTGATGTGGTGGATGATGTTGAAGGATTTTCGAATGCAAGGATGAATCCCACTTGATCATTGATGTATTTTTGTATTAGGTTTGCTACTATTTTGTTGAGTATTTTTGCATCCTTGTTCATCAGGGATATTGGTCTGTAACTTTCTTTTTTTGTGGGGTGCTTGCCTGGTTTTGGTATTAGAGTGATGCTGGCTTCATAGAATGATTTTGGAAGTATTCCCTCCTCATATTTTTTGGAAAACTTTAAGGAGAATGGCCATTATGTCTTCTCTATATGTCTGATGAAATTCAACGGTGAATCCATCTTTTCCATGGGTTTTGTTCTTGGGTAGTTTTTTGATTATCGATTCAATTTCATTGCTGGTAATTGGTCTGTTTAGGTTTTCTGTTTCTTCCTGGGTCAGTCTTGGAAGATTGTATTTTCCTAGGAAGTCCATTTCTTCTTGGTTATCCCATTTGTTAGCATATACATTTTCATAGTATTCTCTCATAATTCTTTGTATTTCTGTGGGGTCAGTTGTGATTTTCCCTTTCTCATTTCTGATTCTGTTTATGTGTGTAAATTCTCTTTTTCTCTTAATAAGTCTGGATAGGAGTCTATGTATTTTGTTTATTTTCTTAAAAGAACCAGATCTTGGTTTCATTGATTTTTTTCTTCTCAATTTTATTTATTTTTTCTCTGATCTTTATTATGTCCCTCCTTCTGCTGACTTTGGGCCTCATTTGTTCTTCTTTTTCCAGTTTCAATTATTGTGAATTTAGACTATTCATTAGGGATTATTCTTCCTTCTTTAAATAGACCTGGATTGCTGAATACTTTCTCTTAGAACTGTGTTCGCTGCATCCCACAGAAGTTGGGGCATTCTGCTATTGTTTTCATTTGTCTCCATATATTGCTTGATCTCTTTTAAGTTGGTCATTGATCCATTGATTTTTTTTTAGCTTTTTTTTGTATCATTAATCTACAATTACATGAGCAACATCATGTTTACAAGACTTACCCCATCATCAAGTCCCCCCCACATACCCCATTACAGTCTCTGTCCATCAGCATAGTAAGTGATCCATTGATTATTTAAGAGCGTGTTGTTTGGCCTCAATGTGTTTGTGGGCCTTTTGGCTTTCTTTGTACAATTTATTTCTAGTTTTATACCTTTGTGATCTGAGATGTTGGTTGGTAGTATTTCAATCTTTTTGAATTTGCTGAGGCTCTTTTTGTTGCCTGGTACAGAATAAACTCTCAGTAAACGTATTTTGCTAGTGGAAACATCCCAAATGTCCACCAGGAGATGAATGGATAAACAAAAATTGTAGAGCCACAGAATAGGGTATTATACAGTCAAAGGAAGGACTGAAATCCTGACATGTGTTACAACATGGATGAATTTTGAAAACATTCAGCAAAATGAAAGAAGCCAGACTGAGAAGTCACATACTGTATCATTTCATATATATGAAATGTCCATACAAGCAAATCCATAGAGAGAGAAGAGAGACTAGGGGCTGCCAGGGTGTGCAGAGAGGAGGGAATGAGTGCCTGCTAATGTGTAAGGTGGATTATTTGGGGAATGATGAAAATGCTATGGGTTAGATGATGATGACGGTTGCACAAACTTGTGAATGTACTAAATGCCACTGATTTTACAGTTTCTAGAGGTGAACTTTATGGTACGTGAATTATATCTCAATAGGAATAAGTTGTAAAATGTAAATTACCAATGTTCCCAAGGTGCTGATCTGCTGTTTGCCTTTCACCCTCTCCCCACTCCATTCCCTTTCATGTCTAGTCCCATGCCCTCCCTGTGGCTGCCCCAAGGGGCCTTCTAAGGAGCACCTGTGGCCCATTATGAGGTTTCGGCCTCCAGTTGTTGTCAGTGCAACCCAGCACACACACACTCCCATGGTTTGCACCTGGAAGAAATGGATGCTTCCAGGGAGATTTTTCTTGTGAGCTTAGGTTGTTAGTGATGTTTAGGGCAGGCTGAGTGCACCAGGGTTCATGGAGGAGGACCCGTCCTGAAGTTTGATCTGGTCCACCATGAAGCTCCGGGTGCCGTGCCCCGAAAGCCAGGTTGGCCGCCTAAGGGCGCCTGAAACACCAAGGTCTTCAGAAGCATATAAGCCTCAAATTGAGGCCTGGCCCCTCCCCATTGAATGTGACCTCAGTCCATTGCTGAACCTCACTAGTGAAGTAGCACAGTGAAACGGACCTTGCATGTCGCAGTACTGTGCTCTTGAACCTGGTGCACAGGTGGTGAGTAAAATGTGATTTAAATCCCAGCCCCTGGTCTGGGTGGACCTCGTGCTTCAGCAGTGCACTGGGCTCAGCCCCTGCTATCAGCTGCCCCAGGATAGCCCTGAGCCCCTGCCATTCATCTGACAGATTGCCCTCTGATTTGTACTCACCTCCCCAAGCCATAATCATACATGGATTAGGCAGCCAAAGTTTTGGAGTTGTGTCCTGAATGCCTTGTTTTCTAAAATACTTATCTGTGGCCATGAGACATGATGTCAGCCCTCATGAGAGACTCTCTACGTTTCTCCTGGTCAACCTAGACGCATCTCCTGCCATCTTCAACTATTCAAAGGTTAACCCTGACCCTTAGCCCTGATGCGCTTCTTACCTCTGCCATTTCCCGCAGGCTGGCTCCTTTTTATAAACCTGTAACATCTCTCCCCCTTTGGCCTTCCTGACCCTGGGCCGAGTTCCTTCCTCTCTCCCTGGTTCTTATCCCTTTTCCACGACCCTGACATCCACCTTCCAGTTCTTTCTTTCTCATACAGCCTTTCATCCCCACTCCCACCAAAAAAACACACACAATTAAAAGCATTTCAAAACTCAAAAGGGTTCTTTATTACTCATCTGTTAATTCTATTACATTTATTGTTTTATTGTTTTAAATTCTATCAGAATTAACAGAGAAACATATCTATCTATGTGTGGAAACATATCTATCTATCTACGTCTGGAAATTTACATCTATCTATATCTACATGGGGAAATTTATATCTGTCTTTCTACAGCTGGTAACCAAAGTGGCACCGACAGTCCTGTCAGCTCTTATATTGCATAGCCACAGCAGTCAGCAATTTTCATTTCAATTACCCTCTCAGTAAAAAGCTGTACTTTTCCCTAGGTGTTGTATTTGGCAACATTTTCTTGTTTTTGTTGAACCTGCCTCTCCATTTCCTCGTACTCTGGCCTCTGCTCTTCTGTGCTGTGATGGGCTTTGACATTACTGGCTCTTAGGAATACTGCGTTTCCTCCATGGACATGGTTGGAAGCAGAATTCTTTGGGTGGAAGTTGGATTTGAGGCTTGGGTGGAGACTGGTGCTGGGGCACAGCAGTGGGAATGGGCTCCTGCTGGAGAGAAGTGCAAGATAATGTTTACTGGGTACAGTCTAGAAGCAGCGGATGGTGGCATCCTAGGCAGGGTAGAGTTGCCGAAGCCTGGTTGGGTTGAGTTGACCAAAACAGGAAGAGATGAGTGGACAGGAAGTGTCAAAAATGCAGTAGCTTTCCAGGACGCACTGACTGCAGTAGGTTGAGCTGCATCAGTAGAACCAGGCCGGGTAGAGGAAGCAAAGGCTGGCCCGTGTGAAGCCAGAGACTGTGGCGTCCAAGGAACTCGACGAATTGGAGTCCTCTCCTCAGTCAGAGGAGGCCAAAGCACCAACTTGAACTTGCCAGGAGGTGGCCGTTCATCCTGGGATGGAGATGGACACTCTTTTTCGACACTGCCCTCTGGTTTCTGGGCTTTGACATGAGTTTTATCAAGATCTTCGACCTCACATGGAGTATTCTGCCATGGTTTGGTGGCCAGGATGGTTGGGGGCGTTTGGGGTACCTATAATTTCCACAGTCCACGGAAGAACAGAATTCAGGTTTCCTATCAGTCTCCTTCCCCGGTGTATGAAAACCCTGTGCAGACTCCAGCATGTGCATGCCTAGGCTGCTTTGAGGTTTTTCAAAGTTGTCCTGGCTGAGCTGAGGTTGATTTTTCTTCTGCTTTGTCTCCAGAATGGTTGGCTTTTCTTTTGCCATGACTGGGCTACCGGACTGCTTAGCCCCTGCAGCTTCCTTGGAGTTGCTTTTTCTGATCCTTTCGGTCCTTTCCTCTTTATGGCTCATGGATTTTCTGGTCCTGCTCCGTGCTGCCTTTGGAAATTTGCAGTTAGCATGCTTGGACATGGTCACAGGAGCATTCACCATCCGCAACACTGTGAATACTCATGTCGCCCCCTAACAGAACAGATGGGTCCTTTGCCTGGATTTTGGCCTTGGGTGCACCACTGAGACGCTCAGAGGCTTTATGTTTGTTCTTAGCTTGACCAGAGGACCCCTTTTTGGTATGTGGGCTCTCCCGCACCTGGTTTAACTCGATGGCTCTGTTACCTTTGGCTTTCATCACCTCAGCACCATTGAACTGATCAAGGTCTTTGAAGGCACTGAGGAGCTGAGGAAGGTGTCTGTCCCCCACCACAGCAGCAACTTTTGCAAAACTACCGCTTGATTGAGTCTCATGTCCAGTTGTCTGTTGGCCCTCAAGGCTCATACTGTTCTTTTCCAGAGGAGTGTTTCCAGAACCAGGCTTCTTCTCTTGGCCAAGGGGGTCAATGCAAGCCAGTAGCTGGTGAATATCAGGGATTTGTAAAGGGAGGAGTGCATCGTCTTGGTTTTCTGTTGGTTTCTGTGAGGAATCCAGAGGCTTTGAAAGCTTGGTTTTAGTATCCTCCAAATCGTTGTTCTCTTTTTGTTCCTTATTTTTATCTGGAGGCAGTGCCAAGAGTTTACTAGAAGTCTGAGTTGAAGGTATCACTGAAATGCCCTCAAGCTCAGGTGGTGGGTTACTCTCAAGTGATTGGATATTTTTGCCCCTGCAGGTCTTGGGGAATTCTATAGTTTGTTGCAGAGAAAATGTCTGTCTTGGAGGCTACAAACCCAGGGAAGTCTCCATCCCCACAGAAGTCTCCATCACTACCAAGGAACAAGGAAGAAGTCAGTGTTTGGTAAGTGAGATGCTTCTAGACACAACACAGCAATCATGCATTGTTCAACATGGACAAGACTTTTGTCCTAGTTCTTAAGAATCACAGGCAGCACTCTGTGTGAGATAGAGGAGGCATCTGTTGTAGCTCTTACTGGGGAATCTCTTGATGTCACTGTTGCTTGGTTTCCTTTGTACTTCATAGGGTTTTTGTAAGTCAGATAAAATATAGAAATGATTTTTAAAATCTGAAATGTTTCACAAGGCCTAGCAGTCTTACATGGAGTCTTTAATACTCTGTACTCTCCTGAGAAGTTAAGAATACCTCACCCCATAGCCTACGAGAGAGAATGGAGCTCTTCCTGTTGAAACATATAAGCAAGGACAGATTCATAGCCTGCTTCCTTGGACAAGATCCCAGAACACAGATTCTTAAGTTCTGCTGTCAATTAAGGAAGTGAGGGAGAGTTAAACTGGTACTAGCACAATAAGTGAAGTGCCTTCCAAAAATCAGGACTAGATCAGGAAAGTAGAGTTCCTTACAGTGTGGGAGAACACAGGGGGGCTGATGGGCTAGGGCTCTGAAAAGCATCGTGTTGCTTGGTACCCTCTTGGGTTTTATGTGCGTGTTTCATAGACGGCCATTACAATGTCCTGCCTTCCTACCTCTATTAGGTCTGAAAATGAGGAGCACAGAGTGAGGGTGGTGGTTATTAAAGTCTCAGGCCTTAAACTCTACCTGTCTGTGGACTCACTTCTTTCCAGCTGCAGATTTGACCTTTCTTTGGAATGCTGACTTTATTCCTCTCCCTACTTGCTGTTTGCACTGACCTTGAAACTGTGGTTGTGTGATGGGTGTAGCAGACGCAGTGTAGTCAATTCCAGATGTGGAGGCTGGTGGTAGATTATCTGTGGGCTGAATCTCCTTTAGCACCATCAGCATTCCTGGTGGGGTGGCTATGACACACAGCAATTAGATTGCAGGCAGGGGCCCACTTCTCCAGATAGTAGAGGCTCCAGTTTGCCTTGATGATAATAATATACCTGGCTCCCTTGATGGCAAAGAAGTGACAGGCTATGTCCCTGATTTGGAATCTGAGATGGTGTTCCCTGAACAAGAGTGGCAGAAAGTGAATGACACAGAGGGACCATGTCATTGGCATCTGAAGTCTTACCATATTGGGCTCCCATGGACATGGCTGTGTTCTGGTCAGTGACAGTCTCAGTGAAGTCGCCAAGGGAAGAGGACTTCTTTTCAGTGCTTCCTGTGATGTCCCACGCGAAACCACATGGGTAAGAAGCAGCTGAAGTGGAGATCTGGCTCTGGCCAGTAACTCCAGACCATACAGCTGTGCTAGAATGTTGGTCAAGGTAAGCACTCCTCATGAGTTCCTGGAAGAGGTGCCAGAGGTTGATGGCAGCAGCCATGTCGAACTGGCAGTGGGAGCAGAGACGCTGGACAAATTGTAGACACTTCCTGTTAAGGAAGAAGCCACATGGCTCACCACGGGAAGAGAGAGCTGCAGAGAATTTGGAGTTCCCAGTAAAAATGGATTTTGGATCTTAGGTAGGCAGCATAAATCGAAGAATTCAGTGCAGTTGATAGGTAACAACGCCTAACGCCGCAGTGATAATGAAATGATGTGTAATTTAGGAAGGGAATAATGTTAAAGTGTCTCATTTACATTTTTAGTCTCATTCTTTCATAATACTAGGTCCTTCTTAAAATAATAGTGTTTTGTATAGTTTTTAATAGTTCATAGAGTATTTCACCTCCTTTACTTCATTTGGTCTTTACAGTTTGGTGTGCTCTGAGTTGGGTGCATTATCCTCATTCTGTAAGTAAGGAATGATTCTCTGGGTCTAGTGACATGCTGTGTTCCACAATTTGGAGTAACAAAACCTGGATTTTCTAGCTCTTCTTTGAGGATTCACTCAACATTGTAGGCCACATTCTTTTTGGTTTCCTTTTGGTAATTCTCTGTGAGCTGAAGGTAGTCTATTGAGATTATAGAGTAGAGCCACACGGACCACTTTTTGGTTATTTTTAAATTATTTTTTGAATAGATGACATGTACATATACAAAATTCAGAAAGCACAAAAGGGTGTGTGTGTGTGTATATATATATATTTAAAATCAAAGTCTCCTTACTGCTACTTTTCCCCGAAACCCTCACTTCCACTGCCCAGAGACAATCACTCTTACTAGTTTCTTATGTGTCCTCCCAGAGATGATACATGCATAGCAATTATATCACATTAGATTTTTTGATCACATACTACTCGGTGGGTTTGTCAGTATTATTGACATTTGGAGTGGAATAATTCTTTGCTGTGGGGACTGTCCCGTCCTGTGTGCTATAGGGTGTTTAGCAGTGTCCCTGGTCTGTACCCACTAGATGTCAGTAGCACCTCTTCCCCCACTGTGGCAACCAAAAATGTGGGCAGACATGACCTCGTGGATTCTGAGGGGCAAAACTGCCCTGGTTGAGAACCAGTGCCCTAAAGAACAGGAGGCAGGAGAAAGGGACTACTGTTGTCTTTTATTTTTATTTTATTATTATTATATTTTGAATAAAAAATATGAGTTGTTCATTAGGACTGTCATTAAAAAGTGAAAGACTCTACATTCTCCAGAGGGAATGATGTTATTTATTTTTTTATTTATTTTATTAAGGTATCATCAATACACAATCACATGAGCAACATTGTGGTACCAGATTCCGCCCATTATCAAGTCCACACCACATACCCCATTACAGTCACTATCCGTCAGCATACTAAGATGGTATAGAGTTACTACTTGTCTTCTCTGTACTATACCTCTTTCCCTGTGGCCCCCCTACATTATGTATGCTAATCATAATACCCCTTAATTCCTTTATCCCTCCTTTCCCACCCACCCTCCCCAGTCTCTTTCACTTTGGTAACTGTTAGTCCGTTCTTAGGTTCTGTGATTCTGCTGCAGTTTTGTTCCTTCACTTCTTGCTTTGTTGTGATATGCCAGCGATGAGTGAAATCATTTGGTTCTTGTCTATCTCTGGGAGTCTTATGTCACTGAGCATAATACCCTCTAGCTCCATCCATGTTGTTGTAAATATGAGCATTTGTTTTCTTCTTACGGTAGAATAATATTCCATTGTGTATTTATACCACATCTTCTTTATCCATTCATCTATTGATGAACACTTAGGTTGCTTCCATTTCTTGGCTACTGTAAGTAGTGCTGCAATAAACATAGGGGTGCATGTGTCTTTTTGAAATTGGGCTCCTGCTTTCTTAGGGTAAACTCCTAGGAGTGGAATTGCTGGGTAAAATGGTATTTCTATTTTTAGTTTTTTGAGGAACATACAAACTGCCTTCCGCAATGGTTGAACTAATTTCTAATTTACATTCTCACCAGCACCATAAGAGGGTTCCTCTTTCTCCACATCCTCACCAACATTTGTTGTTGTTTGTCTTTTGGATGGTTACCATTCTAACTGGTGTGTTCTGATATATCATTGTGGTTTTATTTATTTATTTATTTACTTACTTTGGTATCGTTAATATATGCACTTACATGAACAACACTGTGGTTACTAGATTCCCGCCATTATCAAGTCGCCCACATACCCTGTTGCAGTCACTGTCCATCAGTGTAGTGAGATGGTACAGAATCACTACTTGTCTTCTCTGTGCTATAATGCCTTCCCTGTGCACCCACCGTACATTATGTGTGTTAATCATGCTGCGTCTTTTTCCCCTTATTCCTCCCTTCCCAGCAGTCCTCCCTAGGGCCTTTTACATTGGTGACTGTTAGTCCATTCTTGGGTTCTGCAAGTGTGCTCCTGTTTTGTTCTTTCAGTTTTGCTTTGTTGTTATAATCCAGAGATGAATAAAATCATATGATACTTGTCTTTCTCTGCCTGGTTTATTTCACTGAGCATAATACCCTCTAGCTCCATCCATGTTGTTGCAAATGGTAGGATTTGTTTTCTTGTTATGGCTGAATCATATTCCATTGTGTATATGCACCACATCTTCTTTATCCATTCATCTACTGATGGACACTTAGGTTGTTTTCATTTCATGGCTACTGTAACTAATGTTGTGATAAACATAGGGGAGCATCTGTCTTTTTGAAACTGGGCTGGGCTCCTGCATTCTTAGGGTAAATTCCTAGGAGTGGAAATCCTGGGTGAAACGGAATTTCTATTTTGAGCTGTTTGAGGAACCTCCATACTGCTTTCCACAGTGGTTGAACTAATTTACATTCCCACCAGCAGTGTAGGAGGGTTCCCCTTTCTCCACATCCTCGCCACCATTTGTTGTTGTCTGTCTTTTGGATGTTGGCCATCCTAACTGGTTTGAGGTGGTATCTCATTGTGGTTTTAATTTTCATTCCTCCGATGATTAGCAATGTGGAGCATCTTTTCACCTGCCTGTTGGCCATCTGAACTTCTTCTTCGGAGAAGTGTCTTTTCAGCTCCTCCGCCCATTTTTTAATTGGTTTATTTGCTTTCTTTCTGCTGGTGCGCAAGCTGTTTATATAATTTGGATGTCAAACCCTTATCGGATACGTCACTAATAAATACATTCTCCCGTAGCGTAGGACGCTTTTTTGTTCCACTGATGATGTCCTTTGATGTACAGAAGCGTTTTACTTTGATATAATCCCACTTGTTTGTTTTTGCTTTTGCTTCCCTTGCCCAGGTAGATATGTTCAGGAAGAAGCTGCTCATGTTTATGTCCAAGAGATTTTTGCCTATGTGTTTCTCTAAGAGTTGTATGGTTTTATGACTTACATTCAGGTCTTTGATGGTAGAGCCACACAATGGGGTATTATAAAGTCATAAAAAGGAATGGAAATACTGACAAAATACTGGTATAACATGGATGAGTTCTGGGAACATTAGGCTAAGTGAAAGCAGCCAGACACAAAAGCCACGTACTGTATCATTTCATATATATGAAATGTCCATACAAGCAAATCCACACACCGAGAAAACAGAGTAGAGGCTGCCTGGGTGTGCAGAGAGGAGGGAATGAGGAGTGCCTGCGAATGTGTCAGGGGTGGTTCTTTGGGGAATGATGGAAATGCTGTGGGTTAGATAATGATGATGGTTGCACAAGCTTGTGAATGTGCTGAGTGCCACTGATTTTACTAAAGTTTCTAGAGGTGAATTTTATGGTTCGTGAATTACATCTCAATAACTTTTGTAATGTAAATCACCAATTTTCCCAAGGTGAGATTACCTGCTGTTCTCCTCTCCCCTTCCCCGCACTCCATTCCCTTTTCCTGTCTAGTCCCGAGCCCTCCCTGTGGCTGCCCCAAGGGGGGCCTTCGCCTAAGTAGCGCCTCTGGACCATCCTGAGCCTCGGGCCTCCAGTTGGTGGCAGGGCAACCCAGCACGCGCACACTCCCATCGCTCACACCTGGAAGAAGTGGGTGCTTCCAGGGAGATACTTCTTGTGGGCTTAGGTGGTTAGTGATGTTTAGAGCAGGCTGCACGGGCCAGGGTTGACGGAGGAGGACTGTTCCTGTCAAGTGAACATTTAGGCCCGTCCGAAGTTTCGTCTGGTCCGCCATGGGGCTCCGGGTGCCGTGCCCTGGAAGCCAGGTTGGCCACCTCAGGGCGCCTGAAATACCAAGGACTTCGGAGGCATATGGGCCTCAGATTGAGGCCCTGCCCCTCCCCATGCAGTGTGACCTCAGTCCATGGCTGAACCTCACTAGTGAAGTGGCACAGTGATACAGACAGTAGTGTGCTCTCGGGCCTGGTGCGCAGGAGTTGAGTAAACGGTGATTTAAATCCCAGGCCCTGCCCTGGCTGGGGCTCCTGCCGCAGCAGTTCGCTGGGCTCAGCCCCTGTTACCAGCTGCCCCCAGGATAGCTCTGAGCCCCTGCCATTCGTCTGGCAGATCCTTCTCTGATTTGTACTCGCCTCTCCTGGATTAGGCAGCCCAAAGTTTTGGAGTTGTGTCCTGAATCCCTTGTTTTCTAAAATACTTACCTGGTGGTCATGAGACATGATGTCAGCCCTCAAGAGAGACTTTTTACATTTCTCCTGGTCAACCTAGACGCATCTCCTGCCATCTTCAACTATTCAAAGGTTGACCCTGACCCTTAGCCCTGATGCGCTTCTTTCTTCTGCCATTTCCCGCACGCCGGCTCCTTTCTATAAACCTGTAACCTCTCCCCCCCGCCCCCACCCCCCACCCCCCCTTGGCCTTCCTGACCCTGGGCCGAGTTCCTTCCTCTGTCCCCAGTTCTTACCCCTTTTCCCTGACGTGCCGTCCACCTTCCAGGTCTTTCTTTCTCATACAGGCTCTCATCCCCACCCCCACCAAAGAGAAACCACAGTTAAAAGCATATCAAAACTCCAAAGGCTTCTTATTATTCATCTCTTAACCTCTACTAACATTTATTGTTTTATTGTTTTTAAATCTACCAGAATAAATAGAGGAACTTACATCTATCTGTCTACGTGTGGAAGCTTATCTGTCTACGTGTGGAAACATATCTGTCTATCTACGTGGGGAAACGTATTATCTGTCTGTCTACAGCTGGTAACCAAAGTGGCACCAACAGTCCTATCAGCTCTTACATGACGTAGCCATAGTAGTCGGCTGTTCCCATTTCCTTTTCCCTCCCGACGAAAAACTGTAGTTTCCCCGCACAGGTGTATTTGGCAGCATCCTCCCGCTCTCGTTGAGCCCGCCTCTTCATAGCCTCCCGCTCTGGCCTCTGCTCTTCGGGGTGATGGGCTTTGACATGAGTGGTCCAGAAATACTGGGTTTCCTCCATGGACGGGGTTGGAAGCAGGGTTCTTGGGGTGGAAGCTGGGTTTGAGGCTTGGGTGGAGGCTCGTGCTGGGGCCCAGCAGTGGGAAGGGGCTCCTGCTGGAGGGAAGTGCGAGATAATGTTCTGTAGGGTGCAGGTCTAGAGGCAGCGGTCTGGGTGACCCTGGGCCGGGTGGAGTCGGTCCGGTGTGGCTGGGTTGAGTTGGTCTGGACTGGACCCAGAGATGAGCAGGCAGGACCCGTCAAAGATGCACGTGCTTGCCGGGACGAACCGACTGCAGTAGGTTGAGCGGCGTCAGTAGACCCAGGCCGGGCAGAGGAAGGCAAAGCTGGCCGGCGTGAGGCCAGAGACTGTGGCCTCCGAGGAACTCGGCGAGCTTGAGGCCTGTCCTCAGTCAGAAAAGGCAGAGGCACCAACTTGACCTTCCCAGGAGGTGGCCGTTCATCCTGGGATGGAGATGGACACTCTCTTTTGACACTGCCATCTGGTTTCCGGGCTCTGGCATGAGTCTTCCCAAGGCCTTTACCGTCATGTGGAGTGTTCAGCCACGGTTTGCTGGCCGGGGGTGGCTGGGGGTCTTTGGGGTTGCTTGAATTTCCCAAGGCCTGGGAAGAAGAGAATCGAGTTTCCTTATCAGCCGCCTTCCCCAGTGCATGAAAAACCTGCACAGGCTCCAGCAGGTGCATGCCCAGCGTGCTTCGATGTTTTTTAAAGTTCTCTTGGCTGAGCTCAGGTTGGTTTTTCTTGCGCTTCATCCTGGGCATGGTCGGCTTTTCCTCTGCCCGGACTTTGCTCCTGGACGGCTTACCCTCCTCAGCTTGCTTGGAGTTGCCTTTTCTCTGTCCTCTCCCCCTACTTCTCTTTTCACCTGGTTTAGATAGAACACTTCAGAATGTGTGGATATTACTTTTTAAACATCATTAACTTAAAACATAATAAATTTGAAACACTAATGGAGGGAGGCCACTACAGGTGATACATCTCAGTGTATCCTGCCAGTTTTCTACACCGCCTTGTTTTCTCTGTTTCTGTGGAAACACTTTCAAGATGCCTCTGACTTCATTTTCTACATGGGTGCCCTTTAAGACTCAATATTGGAAAAGAAAGGGACCAGAGAGAACCAATCTGCCATCCTAATGTAACAGAAGAGCAAAATCCAGATTTTCTTGGAGAGTCAGTGACTTGTCCAAAGTCACACAGCTAGTAAATGTCAAAGTCAAAAGTGTAGCTAGGTCTCCAGATTTCTACTTCAACACTTTCTACCATTATTTCATGCTATTTTAAACCTGCTACTAAATTTAGGTTCAAAAACATGTAATGAAAATCTTTTAAGAGTTTCTTTCCTTACCTGACATGGTCAGAGAAGAAGAGGAAACACCAACTGTAGATCCCAGAGATGAGGAGAAGATGCTAGAGGATGTCTGAGTGGCTGAAGCCAAAGAGTACGTGTGTGTCCGGCACGAAGATTACCGGTCACTGGTCACTTGCCGTGCTCCAAGTCTGTTTACAGACAACTCCGTGGAAACCCCAAGGTTCTACTGGTGGTGATAGGTCGGTGGGAGAATGATGTCGCGAGCAGGCAGTTTAAAGGTACGAGGTAGCCAATAGGGAGGTCAGGTTCTCACCAAGAAACCAGGATTGGGTGGAGGCAGTAGTAGGTGAGCTAAAAGAACACCTAAATGGCTGAGCTCTGTGAAGGGGGACTCCGACAGGACAGGTGTGACAGCCCCCCTGTCCCCCAGGATCTTATGTTAGGGAAATCATCCCAACATTTCTTACAGATGTTCATTGATATAAAAAACTAGTACTTATTTATAATGTATTTTATAACATATCGTACCCATTTTTAATTATATGTATGGTAAACTAATGTTCTTAGGAAGGAGCAACGTTTAGGATGAACAGTTACATTTGTTCTGAAATCATATCAGTTGATCCGTTTAATGAACTTGTCCCTTTCTAGGAGCACAAGAAGGGATTAAGGAGGTCTTTTTGTAACTTGGTTCAAGAATCAGGTGAATTTATTGAGTGCACCTTGTGAGGAAAGATGTGGTACGAGGATCTTTCTTTCCATTTGGTTTCCTCTCCTTGACTCCTATCTTCCTTGGGCTGGGCTGTCAAAGCCAGGTTGCACTTGCATCTCTCTTCTGCTTTCCTTATTTTCTTCATTATTGGCATTGTTTGGTGGACAAGCCTTGACCTGGCGTCCCCCATAGCCCATTATTGCAGTCACTGTCCGTCAGCGTAGTACGATTCCACAGAGTCACTGTTTGTCTCACGTGTGCTACGCTTTCTTCCTCATGATCCGCCCCCCCACGCCATGTGTACCCTAATCATAATATGCCCCATCCCCGTCGCCCTCCCTCCCCACCAGCCCTGCCCCACCTCTCCCCTCCCCTTTGGTAACCGCTAGTCCCTTCCTGGGGTCTGTGAGCCTAATGCTCTTCTGTTCCTTCAGTTTTGCTTTGTTGTTATACTCCATAGATGAGGGAAATCATTTGGTATTTGTCTCTCTCTGCCTAACTTACTTCACTGAGCGTAATACCCTCTAGCTCCATCCATGTTGTTGCAAATGGTAGGATTTGTTTTCTTGTTATGGCTGAATCATATTCCATTGTGTACATGCACCACATCTTCTTTATCCCTTCATCTACTGATGGACACTTAGGTTGCTTCCATTTCATGGCTACTGTAAGTAGTGCTGCGATCAACATAGGGGTGCATCTGTCTATTTCAAACTGGGCTGGGCTCCTGCATTCTTAGGGTAAATTCCTAGGAGTGGAAATCCTGGGTGAAACGGAATTTCTATTTTGAGCTGTTTGAGGAACCTCCATACTGCTTTCCACAGTGGTTGAACTAATTTACATTCCCACCTGGGTGTGCAGTGTAGGAGGGTTCCCCTTTCTCCACATCCTCGCCACCATTTGTTGTTGTCTGTCTTTTGGATGTTGGCCATCCTAACTGGTTTGAGGTGGTATCTCATTGTGGTTTTAATTTTCATTCCTCCGATGATTAGCAATGTGGAGCATCTTTTCACCTGCCTGTTGGCCATCTGAACTTCTTCTTCGGAGAAGTGTCTTTTCAGCTCCTCCGCCCATTTTTTAATTGGTTTATTTGCTTTCTTTCTGCTGGTGCGCAAGCTGTTTATATAATTTGGATGTCAAACCCTTATCGGATACGTCACTAATAAATACATTCTCCCGTAGCGTAGGACGCTTTTTTGTTCCACTGATGATGTCCTTTGATGTACAGAAGCGTTTTACTTTGATATAATCCCACTTGTTTGTTTTTGCTTTTGCTTCCCTTGCCCAGGTAGATATGTTCAGGAAGAAGCTGCTCATGTTTATGTCCAAGAGATTTTTGCCTATGTGTTTCTCTAAGAGTTGTATGGTTTTATGACTTACATTCAGGTCTTTGATGGTAGAGCCACACAATGGGGTATTATAAAGTCATAAAAAGGAATGGAAATACTGACAAAATACTGGTATAACATGGATGAGTTCTGGGAACATTAGGCTAAGTGAAAGCAGCCAGACACAAAAGCCACGTACTGTATCATTTCATATATATGAAATGTCCATACAAGCAAATCCACACACCGAGAAAACAGAGTAGAGGCTGCCTGGGTGTGCAGAGAGGAGGGAATGAGGAGTGCCTGCGAATGTGTCAGGGGTGGTTCTTCGGGGAATGATGGAAATGCTGTGGGTTAGATAATGATGATGGTTGCACAAGCTTGTGAATGTGCTGAGTGCCACTGATTTTACTAAAGTTTCTAGAGGTGAATTTTATGGTTCGTGAATTACATCTCAATAACTTTTGTAATGTAAATCACCAATTTTCCCAAGGTGAGATTACCTGCTGTTCTCCTCTCCCCTTCCCCGCACTCCATTCCCTTTTCCTGTCTAGTCCCGTGCCCTCCCTGTGGCTGCCCCAAGGGGGGCCTTCGCCTAAGTAGCGCCTCTGGACCATCCTGAGCCTCGGGCCTCCAGTTGGTGGCAGGGCAACCCAGCACGCGCACACTCCCATCGCTCACACCTGGAAGAAGTGGGTGCTTCCAGGGAGATACTTCTTGTGGGCTTAGGTGGTTAGTGATGTTTAGAGCAGGCTGCGCGTGCCAGGGTTGACGGAGGAGGACTGTTCCTGTCAAGTGAACATTTAGGCCCGTCCGAAGTTTCGTCAGGTCCGCCATGGGGCTCCGGGTGCCGTGCCCTGGAAGCCAGGTTGGCCACCTCAGGGCGCCTGAAATACCAAGGACTTCGGAGGCATATGGGCCTCAGATTGAGGCCCTGCCCCTCCCCATGCAGTGTGACCTCAGTCCATGGCTGAACCTCACTAGTGAAGTGGCACAGTGATACAGACAGTAGTGTGCTCTCGGGCCTGGTGCGCAGGAGTTGAGTAAACGGTGATTTAAATCCCAGGCCCTGCCCTGGCTGGGGCTCCTGCCGCAGCAGTTCGCTGGGCTCAGCCCCTGTTACCAGCTGCCCCCAGGATAGCTCTGAGCCCCTGCCATTCGTCTGGCAGATCCTTCTCTGATTTGTACTCGCCTCTCCTGGATTAGGCAGCCCAAAGTTTTGGAGTTGTGTCCTGAATCCCTTGTTTTCTAAACTACTTACCTGGTGGTCATGAGACATGATGTCAGCCCTCAAGAGAGACTTTTTACATTTCTCCTGGTCAACCTAGACGCATCTCCTGCCATCTTCAACTATTCAAAGGTTGACCCTGACCCTTAGCCCTGATGCGCTTCTTTCTTCTGCCATTTCCCGCACGCCGGCTCCTTTCTATAAACCTGTAACCTCTCCCCCCCGCCCCCACCCCCCACCCCCCCTTGGCCTTCCTGACCCTGGGCCGAGTTCCTTCCTCTGTCCCCAGTTCTTACCCCTTTTCCCTGACGTGCCGTCCACCTTCCAGGTCTTTCTTTCTCATACAGGCTCTCATCCCCACCCCCACCAAAGAGAAACCACAGTTAAAAGCATATCAAAACTCCAAAGGCTTCTTATTATTCATCTCTTAACCTCTACTAACATTTATTGTTTTATTGTTTTTAAATCTACCAGAATAAATAGAGGAACTTACATCTATCTGTCTACGTGTGGAAGCTTATCTGTCTACGTGTGGAAACATATCTGTCTATCTACGTGGGGAAACGTATTATCTGTCTGTCTACAGCTGGTAACCAAAGTGGCACCAACAGTCCTATCAGCTCTTACATGACGTAGCCATAGTAGTCGGCAGTTCCCATTTCCTTTTCCCTCCCGACGAAAAACTGTAGTTTCCCCGCACAGGTGTATTTGGCAGCATCCTCCCGCTCTCGTTGAGCCCGCCTCTTCATAGCCTCCCGCTCTGGCCTCTGCTCTTCGGGGTGATGGGCTTTGACATGAGTGGTCCAGAAATACTGGGTTTCCTCCATGGACGGGGTTGGAAGCAGGGTTCTTGGGGTGGAAGCTGGGTTTGAGGCTTGGGTGGAGGCTCGTGCTGGGGCCCAGCAGTGGGAAGGGGCTCCTGCTGGAGGGAAGTGCGAGATGATGTTCTGTAGGGTGCAGGTCTAGAGGCAGCGGTCTGGGTGACCCTGGGCCGGGTGGAGTCGGTCCGGTGTGGCTGGGTTGAGTTGGTCTGGACTGGACCCAGAGATGAGCAGGCAGGACCCGTCAAAGATGCACGTGCTTGCCGGGACGAACCGACTGCAGTAGGTTGAGCGGCGTCAGTAGGTCCAGGCCGGGTAGAGGAAGGCAAAGCTGGCCGGCGTGAGGCCAGAGACTGTGGCCTCCGAGGAACTCGGCGAGCTTGAGGCCTGTCCTCAGTCAGAAAAGGCAGAGGCACCAACTTGACCTTCCCAGGAGGTGGCCGTTCATCCTGGGATGGAGATGGACACTCTCTTTTGACACTGCCATCTGGTTTCCGGGCTCTGGCATGAGTCTTCCCAAGGCCTTTACCGTCATGTGGAGTGTTCAGCCACGGTTTGCTGGCCGGGGGTGGCTGGGGGTCTTTGGGGTTGCTTGAATTTCCCAAGGCCTGGGAAGAAGAGAATCGAGTTTCCTTATCAGCCGCCTTCCCCGGTGCTTGAAAAACCTGCACAGGCTCCAGCAGGTGCATGCCCAGCGTGCTTCGATGTTTTTTAAAGTTCTGTTGGCTGAGCTCAGGTTGGTTTTTCTTGCGCTTCATCCTGGGCATGGTCGGCTTTTCCTCTGCCCGGACTTTGCTCCTGGACGGCTTACCCTCCTCTGCTTGCTTGGAGTTGCCTTTTCTCTGTCCTCTCCCCCTACTTCTCTTTTCACCTGGTTTAGATAGAACACTTCAGAATGTGTGGATATTACTTTTTAAACATCATTAAATTAAAACATAATAAATTTGAAACACTAGTGGAGGGAGGCCACTACAGGTGATACATCTCAGTGTATCCTGCCAGTTTTCTACACCGCCTTGTTTTCTCTGTTTCTGTGGAAACACTTTCAAGATGCCTCTGACTTCATTTTCTACATGGGTGCCCTTTAAGACTCAATATTGGAAAAGAAAGGGACCAGAGAGAACCAATCTGCCATCCTAATGTAACAGAAGAGCAAAATCCAGATTTTCTTGGAGAGTCAGTGACTTGTCCAAAGTCACACAGCTAGTAAATGTCAAAGTCAAAAGTGTAGCTAGGTCTCCAGATTTCTACTTCAACACTTTCTACCATTATTTCATGCTATTTTAAACCTGCTACTAAATTTAGGTTCAAAAACATGTAATGAAAATCTTTTAAGAGTTTCTTTCCTTACCTGACATGGTCAGAGAAGAAGAGGAAACACCAACTGTAGATCCCAGAGATGAGGAGAAGATGCTAGAGGATGTCTGAGTGGCTGAAGCCAAAGAGTACGTGTGTGTCCGGCACGAAGATTACCGGTCACTGGTCACTTGCCGTGCTCCAAGTCTGTTTACAGACAACTCCGTGGAAACCCCAAGGTTCTACGGGTGGTGATAGGTCGGTGGGAGAATGATGTCGCGAGCAGGCAGTTTAAAGGTACGAGGTAGCCAATAGGGAGGTCAGGTTCTCACCAAGAAACCAGGACTGGGTGGAGGCAGTAGTAGGTGAGCTAAAAGAACACCTAAATGGCTGAGCTCTGTGAAGGGGGACTCCGACAGGACAGGTGTGACAGCCCCCCTGTCCCCCAGGATCTTATGTTAGGGAAATCATCCCAACATTTCTTACAGATGTTCATTGATATAAAAAACTAGTACTTATTTATAATGTATTTTATAACATATCGTACCCATTTTTAATTATATGTATGGTAAACTAATGTTCTTAGGAAGGAGCAACGTTGAGGATGAACAGTTACATTTGTTCTGAAATCATATCAGTTGATCCGTTTAATGAACTTGTCCCTTTCTAGGAGCACAAGAAGGGATTAAGGAGCTCTTTTTGTAACTTGGTTCAAGAATCAGGTGAATTTATTGAGTGCACCTTGTGAGGAAAGAATGTGGTACGAGGATCTTTCTTTCCATTTGGTTTCCTCTCCTTGACTCCTATCTTCCTTGGGCTGGGCTGTCAAAGCCAGGTTGCACTTGCATCTCTCTTCTGCTTTCCTTATTTTCTTCATTATTGGCATTGTTTGGTGGACAAGCCTTGACCTGGCGTCCCCCATAGCCCATTATTGCAGTCACTGTCCGTCAGCGTAGTACGATTCCACAGAGTCACTGTTTGTCTCACGTGTGCTACGCTTTCTTCCTCATGATCCGCCCCCCCCACGCCATGTGTACCCTAATCATAATATGCCCCATCCCCGTCGCCCTCCCTCCCCACCAGCCCTGCCCCACCTCTCCCCTCCCCTTTGGTAACCGCTAGTCCCTTCCTGGGGTCTGTGAGCCTAATGCTCTTCTGTTCCTTCAGTTTTGCTTTGTTGTTATACTCCATAGATGAGGGAAATCATTTGGTATTTGTCTCTCTCTGCCTAACTTACTTCACTGAGCGTAATACCCTCTAGCTCCATCCATGTTGTTGCAAATGGTAGGATTTGTTTTCTTGTTATGGCTGAATCATATTCCATTGTGTACATGCACCACATCTTCTTTATCCCTTCATCTACTGATGGACACTTAGGTTGCTTCCATTTCATGGCTACTGTAAGTAGTGCTGCGATCAACATAGGGGTGCATCTGTCTATTTCAAACTGGGCTGGGCTCCTGCATTCTTAGGGTAAATTCCTAGGAGTGGAAATCCTGGGTGAAACGGAATTTCTATTTTGAGCTGTTTGAGGAACCTCCATACTGCTTTCCACAGTGGTTGAACTAATTTACATTCCCACCTGGGTGTGCAGTGTAGGAGGGTTCCCCTTTCTCCACATCCCCGCCACCATTTGTTGTTGTCTGTCTTTTGGATGTTGGCCATCCTAACTGGTTTGAGGTGGTATCTCATTGTGGTTTTAATTTTCATTCCTCCGATGATTAGCAATGTGGAGCATCTTTTCACCTGCCTGTTGGCCATCTGAACTTCTTCTTTGGAGAAGTGTCTTTTCAGCTCCTCCGCCCATTTTTTAATTGGTTTATTTGCTTTCTTTCTGCTGGTGCGCAAGCTATTTATATCATTTGGATGTCAAACCCTTATCGGATACGTCATTTATAAATACATTCTCCCGTAGCGTAGGACGCTTTTTTGTTCCACTGATGATGTCCTTTGATGTACAGAAGCGTTTTACTTTGATATAATCCCACTTGTTTGTTTTTGCTTTTGCTTCCCTTGCCCAGGTAGATATGTTCAGGAAGAAGCTGCTCATGTTTATGTCCAAGAGATTTTTGCCTATGTGTTTCTCTAAGAGTTGTATGGTTTTATGACTTACATTCAGGTCTTTGATGGTAGAGCCACACAATGGGGTATTATAAAGTCATAGAAAGGAATGAAAATACTGACAAAATACTGGTATAACAAGGATGAGTTCTGGGAACATTAGGCTAAGTGAAAGCAGCCAGACACAAAAGTCACATACTGTATCATTTCATATATATGAAATGTCCATACAAGCAAATCCACACACAGAGAAAACAGAGTAGAGGCTGCCTGGGTGTGCAGAGAGGAGGGAATGAGGAGTGCCTGCTAATGTGTCAGGGGTGGTTCTTTGGGGAATGATGGAAATGCTGTGGGTTAGATAATGATGATGGTTGCACAAGCTTGTGAATGTGCTGAGTGCCACTGATTTTACTAAAGTTTCTAGAGGTGAATTTTATGGTTCGTGAATTACATCTCGATAACTTTTGTAATGTAAATCACCAATTTTCCCAAGGTGAGATTACCTGCTGTTCTCCTCTCCCCTTCCCCGCACTCCATTCCCTTTTCCTGTCTAGTCCCGTGCCCTCCCTGTGGCTGCCCCAAGGGGGGCCTTCGCCTAAGTAGCGCCTCTGGACCATCCTGAGCCTCGGGCCTCCAGTTGGTGGCAGGGCAACCCAGCACGCGCACACTCCCATCGCTCACACCTGGAAGAAGTGGGTGCTTCCAGGGAGATACTTCTTGTGGGCTTAGGTGGTTAGTGATGTTTAGAGCAGGCTGCGCGGGCCAGGGTTGACGGAGGAGGACTGTTGCTGTCAAGTGAACATTTAGGCCCGTCCGAAGTTTCGTCTGGTCCGCCATGGGGCTCCGGGTGCCGTGCCCTGGAAGCCAGGTTGGCCACCTCAGGGCGCCTGAAATACCAAGGACTTCGGAGGCATATGGGCCTCAGATTGAGGCCCTGCCCCTCCCCATGCAGTGTGACCTCAGTCCATGGCTGAACCTCACTAGTGAAGTGGCACAGTGATACAGACAGTAGTGTGCTCTCGGGCCTGGTGCGCAGGAGTTGAGTAAACGGTGATTTAAATCCCAGGCCCTGCCCTGGCTGGGGCTCCTGCCGCAGCAGTTCGCTGGGCTCAGCCCCTGTTATCAGCTGCCCCCAGGATAGCTCTGAGCCCCTGCCATTCGTCTGGCAGATCCTTCTCTGATTTGTACTCGCCTCTCCTGGATTAGGCAGCCCAAAGTATTGGAGTTGTGTCCTGAATCCCTTGTTTTCTAAACTACTTACCTGGTGGTCATGAGACATGATGTCAGCCCTCAAGAGAGACTTTTTACATTTCTCCTGGTCAACCTAGACGCATCTCCTGCCATCTTCAACTATTCAAAGGTTGACCCTGACCCTTAGCCCTGATGCGCTTCTTTCTTCTGCCATTTCCCGCACGCCGGCTCCTTTCTATAAACCTGTAACCTCTCCCCCCCGCCCCCACCCCCCACCCCCCCTTGGCCTTCCTGACCCTGGGCCGAGTTCCTTCCTCTGTCCCCAGTTCTTACCCCTTTTCCCTGACGTGCCGTCCACCTTCCAGGTCTTTCTTTCTCATACAGGCTCTCATCCCCACCCCCACCAAAGAGAAACCACAGTTAAAAGCATATCAAAACTCCAAAGGCTTCTTATTATTCATCTCTTAACCTCTACTAACATTTATTGTTTTATTGTTTTTAAATCTACCAGGATAAATAGAGGAACTTACATCAATCTGTCTACGTGTGGAAGCTTATCTGTCTACGTGTGGAAACATATCTGTCTATCTACGTGGGGAAACGTATTATCTGTCTGTCTACAGCTGGTAACCAAAGTGGCACCAACAGTCCTATCAGCTCTTACATGACGTAGCCATAGTAGTCGGCAGTTCCCATTTCCTTTTCCCTCCCAATGAAAAACTGTAGTTTCCCCGCACAGGTGTATTTGGCAGCATCCTCCCGCTCTCGTTGAGCCCGCCTCTTCATAGCCTCCCGCTCTGGCCTCTGCTCTTCGGGGTGATGGGCTTTGACATGAGTGGTCCAGAAATACTGGGTTTCCTCCATGGACGGGGTTGGAAGCAGGGTTCTTGGGGTGGAAGCTGGGTTTGAGGCTTGGGTGGAGGCTCGTGCTGGGGCCCAGCAGTGGGAAGGGGCTCCTGCTGGAGGGAAGTGCGAGATGATGTTCTGTAGGGTGCAGGTCTAGAGGCAGCGGTCTGGGTGACCCTGGGCCGGGTGGAGTCGGTCCGGTGTGGCTGGGTTGAGTTGGTCTGGACTGGACCCAGAGATGAGCAGGCAGGACCCGTCAAAGATGCACGTGCTTGCCGGGACGAACCGACTGCAGTAGGTTGAGCGGCGTCAGTAGGTCCAGGCCGGGCAGAGGAAGGCAAAGCTGGCCGGCGTGAGGCCAGAGACTGTGGCCTCCGACTCCGAGGAACTCGGCGAGCTTGAGGCCTGTCCTCAGTCAGAAAAGGCAGAGGCACCAACTTGACCTTCCCAGGAGGTGGCCGTTCATCCTGGGATGGAGATGGACACTCTCTTTTCACACTGCCATCTGGTTTCCGGGCTCTGACATGAGTCTTCCCAAGGCCTTTGCCGTCATGTGGAGTGTTCAGCCACGGTTTGCTGGCCGGGGGTGGCTGGGGGTCTTTGGGGTTCCTTGAATTTCCCAAGGCCTGGGAAGAAGAGAATCGAGTTTCCTTATCAGCCGCCTTCCTCGGTGCATGAGAATCCTGCACAGGCTCCAGCAGGTGCATGCCCAGCGTGCTTCGATGTTTTTTAAAGTTCTCTTGGCTGAGCTCAGGTTGGTTTTTCTTGCGCTTCATCCTGGGCATGGTCGGCTTTTCCTCTGCCCGGACTTTGCTCCTGGACGGCTTACCCTCCTCAGCTTGCTTGGAGTTGCCTTTTCTCTGTCCTCTCCCCCTACTTCTCTTTTCACCTGGTTTAGATAGAACACTTCAGAATGTGTGGATATTACTTTTTAAACATCATTAACTTAAAACATAATAAATTTGAAACACTAGTGGAGGGAGGCCACTACAGGTGATACATCTCAGTGTATCCTGCCAGTTTTCTACACCGCCTTGTTTTCTCTGTTTCTGTGGAAACACTTTCAAGATGCCTCTGACTTCATTTTCTACATGGGTGCCCTTTAAGACTCAATATTGGAAAAGAAAGGGACCAGAGAGAACCAATCTGCCATCCTAATGTAACAGAAGAGCAAAAACCAGATTTTCTTGGAGAGTCAGTGACTTGTCCAAAGTCACACAGCTAGTAAATGTCAAAGTCAAAAGTGTAACTAGGTCTCCAGATTTCTACTTCAACACTTTCTCCCATTATTTCATGCTATTTTAAACCTGCTACTAAATTTAGGGGCAAAAACATGTAATGAAAATCTTTTAAGAGTTTCTTTCCTTACCTGACATGGTCAGAGAAGAAGAGGAAGCACCAACTGTAGATCCCAGAGATGAGGAGAAGATGCTAGAGGATGTCTGAGTGGCTGAAGCCAAAGAGTACGTGTGTCCGGCACGAAGATTACCGGTCACTGGTCACTTGCCGTGCTCCAAGTCTGTTTACAGACAACTCCGTGGAAACCCCAAGGTTCTAGGGGTGGTGATAGGTCGGTGGGAGAATGATGTCGCGAGCAGGCAGTTTAAAGGTACGAGGTAGCCAATAGGGAGGTCAGGTTCTCACCAAGAAACCAGGACTGGGTGGAGGCAGTAGTAGGTGAGCTAAAAGAACACCTAAATGGCTGAGCTCTGTGAAGGGGGACTCCGACAGGACAGGTGTGACAGCCCCCCTGTCCCCCAGGATCTTATGTTAGGGAAATCATCCCAACATTTCTTACAGATGTTCATTGATATAAAAAACTAGTACTTATTTATAATGTATTTTATAACATATCGTACCCATTTTTAATTATATGTATGGTAAACTAATGTTCTTAGGAAGGAGCAACGTTGAGGATGAACAGTTACATTTGTTCTGAAATCATATCAGTTGATCCGTTTAATGAACTTGTCCCTTTCTAGGAGCACAAGAAGGGATTAAGGAGCTCTTTTTGTAACTTGGTTCAAGAATCAGGTGAATTTATTGAGTGCACCTTGTGAGGAAAGATGTGGTACGAGGATCTTTCTTTCCATTTGGTTTCCTCTCCTTGACTCCTATCTTCCTTGGGCTGGGCTGTCAAAGCCAGGTTGCACTTGCATCTCTCTTCTGCTTTCCTTATTTTCTTCATTATTGGCATTGTTTGGTGGACAAGCCTTGACCTGGCGTCCCCCATAGCCCATTATTGCAGTCACTGTCCGTCAGCGTAGTACGATTCCACAGAGTCACTGTTTGTCTCACGTGTGCTACGCTTTCTTCCTCATGATCCGCCCCCCCCACGCCATGTGTACCCTAATCATAATATGCCCCATCCCCGTCGCCCTCCCTCCCCACCAGCCCTGCCCCACCTCTCCCCTCCCCTTTGGTAACCGCTAGTCCCTTCCTGGGGTCTGTGAGCCTAATGCTCTTCTGTTCCTTCAGTTTTGCTTTGTTGTTATACTCCATAGATGAGGGAAATCATTTGGTATTTGTCTCTCTCTGCCTAACTTACTTCACTGAGCGTAATACCCTCTAGCTCCATCCATGTTGTTGCAAATGGTAGGATTTGTTTTCTTGTTATGGCTGAATCATATTCCATTGTGTACATGCACCACATCTTCTTTATCCCTTCATCTACTGATGGACACTTAGGTTGCTTCCATTTCATGGCTACTGTAAGTAGTGCTGCGATCAACATAGGGGTGCATCTGTCTATTTCAAACTGGGCTGGGCTCCTGCATTCTTAGGGTAAATTCCTAGGAGTGGAAATCCTGGGTGAAACGGAATTTCTATTTTGAGCTGTTTGAGGAACCTCCATACTGCTTTCCACAGTGGTTGAACTAATTTACATTCCCACCTGGGTGTGCAGTGTAGGAGGGTTCCCCTTTCTCCACATCCCCGCCACCATTTGTTGTTGTCTGTCTTTTGGATGTTGGCCATCCTAACTGGTTTGAGGTGGTATCTCATTGTGGTTTTAATTTTCATTCCTCCGATGATTAGCAATGTGGAGCATCTTTTCACCTGCCTGTTGGCCATCTGAACTACTTCTTCGGAGAAGTGTCTTTTCAGCTCCTCCGCCCATTTTTTAATTGGTTTATTTGCTTTCTTTCTGCTGGTGCGCAAGCTATTTATATCATTTGGATGTCAAACCCTTATCGGATACGTCATTTATAAATACATTCTCCCGTAGCGTAGGACGCTTTTTTGTTCCACTGATGATGTCCTTTGATGTACAGAAGCGTTTTACTTTGATATAATCCCACTTGTTTGTTTTTGCTTTTGCTTCCCTTGCCCAGGTAGATATGTTCAGGAAGAAGCTGCTCATGTTTATGTCCAAGAGATTTTTGCCTATGTGTTTCTCTAAGAGTTGTATGGTTTTATGACTTACATTCAGGTCTTTGATGGTAGAGCCACACAATGGGGTATTATAAAGTCATAGAAAGGAATGAAAATACTGACAAAATACTGGTATAACAAGGATGAGTTCTGGGAACATTAGGCTAAGTGAAAGCAGCCAGACACAAAAGTCACATACTGTATCATTTCATATATATGAAATGTCCATACAAGCAAATCCACACACAGAGAAAACAGAGTAGAGGCTGCCTGGGTGTGCAGAGAGGAGGGAATGAGGAGTGCCTGCTAATGTGTCAGGGGTGGTTCTTTGGGGAATGATGGAAATGCTGTGGGTTAGATAATGATGATGGTTGCACAAGCTTGTGAATGTGCTGAGTGCCACTGATTTTACTAAAGTTTCTAGAGGTGAATTTTATGGTTCGTGAATTACATCTCGATAACTTTTGTAATGTAAATCACCAATTTTCCCAAGGTGAGATTACCTGCTGTTCTCCTCTCCCCTTCCCCGCACTCCATTCCCTTTTCCTGTCTAGTCCCGTGCCCTCCCTGTGGCTGCCCCAAGGGGGGCCTTCGCCTAAGTAGCGCCTCTGGACCATCCTGAGCCTCGGGCCTCCAGTTGGTGGCAGGGCAACCCAGCACGCGCACACTCCCATCGCTCACACCTGGAAGAAGTGGGTGCTTCCAGGGAGATACTTCTTGTGGGCTTAGGTGGTTAGTGATGTTTAGAGCAGGCTGCGCGGGCCAGGGTTGACGGAGGAGGACTGTTGCTGTCAAGTGAACATTTAGGCCCGTCCGAAGTTTCGTCTGGTCCGCCATGGGGCTCCGGGTGCCGTGCCCTGGAAGCCAGGTTGGCCACCTCAGGGCGCCTGAAATACCAAGGACTTCGGAGGCATATGGGCCTCAGATTGAGGCCCTGCCCCTCCCCATGCAGTGTGACCTCAGTCCATGGCTGAACCTCACTAGTGAAGTGGCACAGTGATACAGACAGTAGTGTGCTCTCGGGCCTGGTGCGCAGGAGTTGAGTAAACGGTGATTTAAATCCCAGGCCCTGCCCTGGCTGGGGCTCCTGCCGCAGCAGTTCGCTGGGCTCAGCCCCTGTTATCAGCTGCCCCCAGGATAGCTCTGAGCCCCTGCCATTCGTCTGGCAGATCCTTCTCTGATTTGTACTCGCCTCTCCTGGATTAGGCAGCCCAAAGTATTGGAGTTGTGTCCTGAATCCCTTGTTTTCTAAAATACTTACCTGGTGGTCATGAGACATGATCTCAGCCCTCAAGAGAGACTTTTTACATTTCACCTGGTCAACCTAGACGCATCTCCTGCCATCTTCAACTATTCAAAGGTTGACCCTGACCCTTAGCCCTGATGCGCTTCTTACTTCTGCCATTTCCCGCACGCCGGCTCCTTTCTATAAACCTGTAACCTCCCCCCCCCGCCCCCACCCCCCACCCCCCCTTGGCCTTCCTGACCCTGGGCCGAGTTCCTTCCTCTGTCCCCAGTTCTTACCCCTTTTCCCTGACGTGCCGTCCACCTTCCAGGTCTTTCTTTCTCATACAGGCTCTCATCCCCACCCCCACCAAAGAGAAACCACAGTTAAAAGCATATCAAAACTCCAAAGGCTTCTTATTATTCATCTCTTAACCTCTATTAACATTTATTGTTTTATTGTTTTTAAATCTACCAGAGTAAATAGAGGAACTTACATCTATCTGTCTACGTGTGGAAGCTTATCTGTCTACGTGTGGAAACATATCTGTCTATCTACGTGGGGAAACGTATTATCTGTCTGTCTACAGCTGCTAACCAAAGTGGCACCAACAGTCCTATCAGCTCTTACATGACGTAGCCATAGTAGTCGGCAGTTCCCATTTCCTTTTCCCTCCCGACGAAAAACTGTAGTTTCCCCGCACAGGTGTATTTGGCAGCATCCTCCCGCTCTCGTTGAGCCCGCCTCTTCATAGCCTCCCGCTCTGGCCTCTGCTCTTCGGGGTGATGGGCTTTGACATGAGTGGTCCAGAAATACTGGGTTTCCTCCATGGACGGGGTTGGAAGCAGGGTTCTTGGGGTGGAAGCTGGGTTTGAGGCTTGGGTGGAGGCTCGTGCTGGGGCACAGCAGTGGGAAGGGGCTCCTGCTGGAGGGAAGTGCGAGATGATGTTCTGTAGGGTGCAGGTCTAGAGGCAGCGGTCTGGGTGACCCTGGGCCGGGTGGAGTCGGTCCGGTGTGGCTGGGTTGAGTTGGTCTGGACTGGACCCAGAGATGAGCAGGCAGGACCCGTCAAAGATGCACGTGCTTGCCGGGACGAACCGACTGCAGTAGGTTGAGCGGCGTCAGTAGACCCAGGCCGGGCAGAGGAAGGCAAAGCTGGCCGGCGTGAGGCCAGAGACTGTGGCCTCCGACTCCGAGGAACTCGGCGAGCTTGAGGCCTGTCCTCAGTCAGAAAAGGCAGAGGCACCAACTTGACCTTCCCAGGAGGTGGCCGTTCATCCTGGGATGGAGATGGACACTCTCTTTTGACACTGCCATCTGGTTTCCGGGCTCTGGCATGAGTCTTCCCAAGGCCTTTGCCGTCATGTGGAGTGTTCAGCCACGGTTTGCTGGCCGGGGGTGGCTGGGGGTCTTTGGGGTTCCTTGAATTTCCCAAGGCCTGGGAAGAAGAGAATCGAGTTTCCTTATCAGCCGCCTTCCCCGGTGCATGAGAAACCTGCACAGGCTCCAGCAGGTGCATGCCCAGCGTGCTTCGATGTTTTTTAAAGTTCTCTTGGCTGAGCTCAGGTTGGTTTTTCTTGCGCTTCATCCTGGGCATGGTCGGCTTTTCCTCTGCCCGGACTTTGCTCCTGGACGGCTTACCCTCCTCAGCTTGCTTGGAGTTGCCTTTTCTCTGTCCTCTCCCCCTACTTCTCTTTTCACCTGGTTTAGATAGAACACTTCAGAATGTGTGGATATTACTTTTTAAACATCATTAAATTAAAACATAATAAATTTGAAACACTAGTGGAGGGAGGCCACTACAGGTGATACATCTCAGTGTATCCTGCCAGTTTTCTACACCGCCTTGTTTTCTCTGTTTCTGTGGAAACACTTTCAAGATGCCTCTGACTTCATTTTCTACATGGGTGCCCTTTAAGACTCAATATTGGAAAAGAAAGGGACCAGAGAGAACCAATCTGCCATCCTAATGTAACAGAAGAGCAAAATCCAGATTTTCTTGGAGAGTCAGTGACTTGTGCAGAGTCACACAGCTAGTAAATGTCAAAGTCAAAAGTGTAGCTAGGTCTCCAGATTTCTACTTCAACACTTTCTCCCATTATTTCATGCTATTTTAAACCTGCTACTAAATTTAGGGGCAAAAACATCTAATGAAAATCTTTTAAGAGTTTCTTTCCTTACCTGACATGGTCAGAGAAGAAGAGGAAACACCAACTGTAGATCCCAGAGATGAGGAGAAGATGCTAGAGGATGTCTGAGTGGCTGAAGCCAAAGAGTACGTGTGTGTCCGGCACGAAGATTACCGGTCACTGGTCACTTGCCGTGCTCCAAGTCTGTTTACAGACAACTCCGTGGAAACCCCAAGGTTCTACGGGTGGTGATAGGTCGGTGGGAGAATGATGTCGCGAGCAGGCAGTTTAAAGGTACGAGGTAGCCAATAGGGAGGTCAGGTTCTCACCAAGAAACCAGGATTGGGTGGAGGCAGTAGTAGGTGAGCTAAAAGAACACCTAAATGGCTGAGCTCTGTGAAGGGGGACTCCGACAGGACAGGTGTGACAGCCCCCCTGTCCCCCAGGATCTTATGTTAGGGAAATCATCCCAACATTTCTTACAGATGTTCATTGATATAAAAAACTAGTACTTATTTATAATGTATTTTATAACATATCGTACCCATTTTTAATTATATGTATGGTAAACTAATGTTCTTAGGAAGGAGCAACGTTGAGGATGAACAGTTACATTTGTTCTGAAATCATATCAGTTGATCCGTTTAATGAACTTGTCCCTTTCTAGGAGCACAAGAAGGGATTAAGGAGCTCTTTTTGTAACTTGGTTCAAGAATCAGGTGAATTTATTGAGTGCACCTTGTGAGGAAAGATGTGGTACGAGGATCTTTCTTTCCATTTGGTTTCCTCTCCTTGACTCCTATCTTCCTTGGGCTGGGCTGTCAAAGCCAGGTTGCACTTGCATCTCTCTTCTGCTTTCCTTATTTTCTTCATTATTGGCATTGTTTGGTGGACAAGCCTTGACCTGGCGTCCCCCATAGCCCATTATTGCAGTCACTGTCCGTCAGCGTAGTACGATTCCACAGAGTCACTGTTTGTCTCACGTGTGCTACGCTTTCTTCCTCATGATCCGCCCCCCCACGCCATGTGTACCCTAATCATAATATGCCCCATCCCCGTCGCCCTCCCTCCCCACCAGCCCTGCCCCACCTCTCCCCTCCCCTTTGGTAACCGCTAGTCCCTTCCTGGGGTCTGTGAGCCTAATGCTCTTCTGTTCCTTCAGTTTTGCTTTGTTGTTATACTCCATAGATGAGGGAAATCATTTGGTATTTGTCTCTCTCTGCCTAACTTACTTCACTGAGCGTAATACCCTCTAGCTCCATCCATGTTGTTGCAAATGGTAGGATTTGTTTTCTTGTTATGGCTGAATCATATTCCATTGTGTACATGCACCACATCTTCTTTATCCCTTCATCTACTGATGGACACTTAGGTTGCTTCCATTTCATGGCTACTGTAAGTAGTGCTGCGATCAACATAGGGGTGCATCTGTCTATTTCAAACTGGGCTGGGCTCCTGCATTCTTAGGGTAAATTCCTAGGAGTGGAAATCCTGGGTGAAACGGAATTTCTATTTTGAGCTGTTTGAGGAACCTCCATACTGCTTTCCACAGTGGTTGAACTAATTTACATTCCCACCTGGGTGTGCAGTGTAGGAGGGTTCCCCTTTCTCCACATCCTCGCCACCATTTGTTGTTGTCTGTCTTTTGGATGTTGGCCATCCTAACTGGTTTGAGGTGGTATCTCATTGTGGTTTTAATTTTCATTCCTCCGATGATTAGCAATGTGGAGCATCTTTTCACCTGCCTGTTGGCCATCTGAACTTCTTCTTCGGAGAAGTGTCTTTTCAGCTCCTCCGCCCATTTTTTAATTGGTTTATTTGCTTTCTTTCTGCTGGTGCGCAAGCTATTTATATCATTTGGATGTCAAACCCTTATCGGATACGTCATTTATAAATACATTCTCCCGTAGCGTAGGACGCTTTTTTGTTCCACTGATGATGTCCTTTGATGTACAGAAGCGTTTTACTTTGATATAATCCCACTTGTTTGTTTTTGCTTTTGCTTCCCTTGCCCAGGTAGATATGTTCAGGAAGAAGCTGCTCATGTTTATGTCCAAGAGATTTTTGCCTATGTGTTTCTCTAAGAGTTGTATGGTTTTATGACTTACATTCAGGTCTTTGATGGTAGAGCCACACAATGGGGTATTATAAAGTCATAAAAAGGAATGAAAATACTGACAAAATACTGGTATAACATGGATGAGTTCTGGGAACATTAGGCTAAGTGAAAGCAGCCAGACACAAAAGTCACATACTGTATCATTTCACATATATGAAATGTCCATACAAGCAAACCCACACACAGAGAAAACAGAGTAGAGGCTGCCTGGGTGTGCAGAGAGGAGGGAATGAGGAGTGCCTGCTAATGTGTCAGGGGTGGTTCTTTGGGGAATGATGGAAATGCTGTGGGTTAGATAATGATGATGGTTGCACAAGCTTGTGAATGTGCTGTGAGTGCCACTGATTTTACTAAAGTTTCTAGAGGTGAATTTTATGGTTCGTGAATTACATCTCGATAACTTTTGTAATGTAAATCACCAATTTTCCCAAGGTGAGATTACCTGCTGTTCTCCTCTCCCCTTCCCCGCACTCCATTCCCTTTTCCTGTCTAGTCCCGTGCCCTCCCTGTGGCTGCCCCAAGGGGGGCCTTCGCCTAAGTAGCGCCTCTGGACCATCCTGAGCCTCGGGCCTCCAGTTGGTGGCAGGGCAACCCAGCACGCGCACACTCCCATCGCTCACACCTGGAAGAAGTGGGTGCTTCCAGGGAGATACTTCTTGTGGGCTTAGGTGGTTAGTGATGTTTAGAGCAGGCTGCGCGGGCCAGGGTTGACGGAGGAGGACTGTTGCTGTCAAGTGAACATTTAGGCCCGTCCGAAGTTTCATCTGGTCCGCCATGGGGCTCCGGGTGCCGTGCCCTGGAAGCCAGGTTGGCCACCTCAGGGCGCCTGAAATACCAAGGACTTCGGAGGCATATGGGCCTCAGATTGAGGCCCTGCCCCTCCCCATGCAGTGTGACCTCAGTCCATGGCTGAACCTCACTAGTGAAGTGGCACAGTGATACAGACAGTAGTGTGCTCTCGGGCCTGGTGCGCAGGAGTTGAGTAAACGGTGATTTAAATCCCAGGCCCTGCCCTGGCTGGGGCTCCTGCCGCAGCAGTTCGCTGGGCTCAGCCCCTGTTATCAGCTGCCCCCAGGATAGCTCTGAGCCCCTGCCATTCGTCTGGCAGATCCTTCTCTGATTTGTACTCGCCTCTCCTGGATTAGGCAGCCCAAAGTATTGGAGTTGTGTCCTGAATCCCTTGTTTTCTAAAATACTTACCTGGTGGTCATGAGACATGATCTCAGCCCTCAAGAGAGACTTTTTACATTTCACCTGGTCAACCTAGACGCATCTCCTGCCATCTTCAACTATTCAAAGGTTGACCCTGACCCTTAGCCCTGATGCGCTTCTTACTTCTGCCATTTCCCGCACGCCGGCTCCTTTCTATAAACCTGTAACCTCTCCCCCCCGCCCCCACCCCCCACCCCCCCTTGGCCTTCCTGACCCTGGGCCGAGTTCCTTCCTCTGTCCCCAGTTCTTACCCCTTTTCCCTGACGTGCCGTCCACCTTCCAGGTCTTTCTTTCTCATACAGGCTCTCATCCCCACCCCCACCAAAGAGAAACCACAGTTAAAAGCATATCAAAACTCCAAAGGCTTCTTATTATTCATCTCTTAACCTCTATTAACATTTATTGTTTTATTGTTTTTAAATCTACCAGAGTAAATAGAGGAACTTACATCTATCTGTCTACGTGTGGAAGCTTATCTGTCTACGTGTGGAAACATATCTGTCTATCTACGTGGGGAAACGTATTATCTGTCTGTCTACAGCTGCTAACCAAAGTGGCACCAACAGTCCTATCAGCTCTTACATGACGTAGCCATAGTAGTCGGCAGTTCCCATTTCCTTTTCCCTCCCAATGAAAAACTGTAGTTTCCCCGCACAGGTGTATTTGGCAGCATCCTCCCGCTCTCGTTGAGCCCGCCTCTTCATAGCCTCCCGCTCTGGCCTCTGCTCTTCGGGGTGATGGGCTTTGACATGAGTGGTCCAGAAATACTGGGTTTCCTCCATGGACGGGGTTGGAAGCAGGGTTCTTGGGGTGGAAGCTGGGTTTGAGGCTTGGGTGGAGGCTCGTGCTGGGGCACAGCAGTGGGAAGGGGCTCCTGCTGGAGGGAAGTGCGAGATGATGTTCTGTAGGGTGCAGGTCTAGAGGCAGCGGTCTGGGTGACCCTGGGCCGGGTGGAGTTGGTCCGGTGTGGCTGGGTTGAGTTGGTCTGGACTGGACCCAGAGATGAGCAGGCAGGACCCGTCAAAGATGCACGTGCTTGCCGGGACGAACCGACTGCAGTAGGTTGAGCGGCGTCAGTAGACCCAGGCCGGGCAGAGGAAGGCAAAGCTGGCCGGCGTGAGGCCAGAGACTGTGGCCTCCGACTCCGAGGAACTCGGCGAGCTTGAGGCCTGTCCTCAGTCAGAAAAGGCAGAGGCACCAACTTGACCTTCCCAGGAGGTGGCCGTTCATCCTGGGATGGAGATGGACACTCTCTTTTGACACTGCCATCTGGTTTCCGGGCTCTGGCATGAGTCTTCCCAAGGCCTTTGCCGTCATGTGGAGTGTTCAGCCACGGTTTGCTGGCCGGGGGTGGCTGGGGGTCTTTGGGGTTCCTTGAATTTCCCAAGGCCTGGGAAGAAGAGAATCGAGTTTCCTTATCAGCCGCCTTCCCCGGTGCATGAGAAACCTGCACAGGCTCCAGCAGGTGCATGCCCAGCGTGCTTCGATGTTTTTTAAAGTTCTCTTGGCTGAGCTCAGGTTGGTTTTTCTTGCGCTTCATCCTGGGCATGGTCGGCTTTTCCTCTGCCCGGACTTTGCTCCTGGACGGCTTACCCTCCTCAGCTTGCTTGGAGTTGCCTTTTCTCTGTCCTCTCCCCCTACTTCTCTTTTCACCTGGTTTAGATAGAACACTTCAGAATGTGTGGATATTACTTTTTAAACATCATTAAATTAAAACATAATAAATTTGAAACACTAGTGGAGGGAGGCCACTACAGGTGATACATCTCAGTGTATCCTGCCAGTTTTCTACACCGCCTTGTTTTCTCTGTTTCTGTGGAAACACTTTCAAGATGCCTCTGACTTCATTTTCTACATGGGTGCCCTTTAAGACTCAATATTGGAAAAGAAAGGGACCAGAGAGAACCAATCTGCCATCCTAATGTAACAGAAGAGCAAAATCCAGATTTTCTTGGAGAGTCAGTGACTTGTGCAGAGTCACACAGCTAGTAAATGTCAAAGTCAAAAGTGTAGCTAGGTCTCCAGATTTCTACTTCAACACTTTCTCCCATTATTTCATGCTATTTTAAACCTGCTACTAAATTTAGGGGCAAAAACATCTAATGAAAATCTTTTAAGAGTTTCTTTCCTTACCTGACATGGTCAGAGAAGAAGAGGAAACACCAACTGTAGATCCCAGAGATGAGGAGAAGATGCTAGAGGATGTCTGAGTGGCTGAAGCCAAAGAGTACGTGTGTCCGGCACGAAGATTACCGGTCACTGGTCACTTGCCGTGCTCCAAGTCTGTTTACAGACAACTCCGTGGAAACCCCAAGGTTCTACGGGTGGTGATAGGTCGGTGGGAGAATGATGTCGCGAGCAGGCAGTTTAAAGGTACGAGGTAGCCAATAGGGAGGTCAGGTTCTCACCAAGAAACCAGGACTGGGTGGAGGCAGTAGTAGGTGAGCTAAAAGAACACCTAAATGGCTGAGCTCTGTGAAGGGGGACTCCGACAGGACAGGTGTGACAGCCCCCCTGTCCCCCAGGATCTTATGTTAGGGAAATCATCCCAACATTTCTTACAGATGTTCATTGATATAAAAAACTAGTACTTATTTATAATGTATTTTATAACATATCGTACCCATTTTTAATTATATGTATGGTAAACTAATGTTCTTAGGAAGGAGCAACGTTGAGGATGAACAGTTACATTTGTTCTGAAATCATATCAGTTGATCTGTTTAATGAACTTGTCCCTTTCTAGGAGCACAAGAAGGGATTAAGGAGCTCTTTTTGTAACTTGGTTCAAGAATCAGGTGAATTTATTGAGTGCACCTTGTGAGGAAAGATGTGGTACGAGGATCTTTCTTTCCATTTGGTTTCCTCTCCTTGACTCCTATCTTCCTTGGGCTGGGCTGTCAAAGCCAGGTTGCACTTGCATCTCTCTTCTGCTTTCCTTATTTTCTTCATTATTGGCATTGTTTGGTGGACAAGCCTTGACCTGGCGTCCCCCATAGCCCATTATTGCAGTCACTGTCCGTCAGCGTAGTACGATTCCACAGAGTCACTGTTTGTCTCACGTGTGCTACGCTTTCTTCCTCATGATCCGCCCCCCCACGCCATGTGTACCCTAATCATAATATGCCCCATCCCCGTCGCCCTCCCTCCCCACCAGCCCTGCCCCACCTCTCCCCTCCCCTTTGGTAACCGCTAGTCCCTTCCTGGGGTCTGTGAGCCTAATGCTCTTCTGTTCCTTCAGTTTTGCTTTGTTGTTATACTCCATGGATGAGGGAAATCATTTGATATTTGTCTCTCTCTGCCTAACTTATTTCACTGAGCGTAATACCCTCTAGCTCCATCCATGTTGTTGCAAATGGTAGGATTTGTTTTCTTGTTATGGCTGAATCATATTCCATTGTGTATATGCACCACATCTTCTTTATCCCTTCATCTACTGATGGACACTTAGGTTGCTTCCATTTCATGGCTACTGTAAGTAGTGCTGCGATCAACATAGGGGTGCATCTGTCTATTTCAAACTGGGCTGGGCTCCTGCATTCTTAGGGTAAATTCCTAGGAGTGGAAATCCTGGGTGAAACGGAATTTCTATTTTGAGCTGTTTGAGGAACCTCCATACTGCTTTCCACAGTGGTTGAACTAATTTACATTCCCACCTGGGTGTGCAGTGTAGGAGGGTTCCCCTTTCTCCACATCCTCGCCACCATTTGTTGTTGTCTGTCTTTTGGATGTTGGCCATCCTAACTGGTTTGAGGTGGTATCTCATTGTGGTTTTAATTTTCATTCCTCCGATGATTAGCAATGTGGAGCATCTTTTCACCTGCCTGTTGGCCATCTGAACTTCTTCTTCGGAGAAGTGTCTTTTCAGCTCCTCCGCCCATTTTTTAATTGGTTTATTTGCTTTCTTTCTGCTGGTGCGCAAGCTATTTATATCATTTGGATGTCAAACCCTTATCGGATACGTCATTTATAAATACATTCTCCCGTAGCGTAGGACGCTTTTTTGTTCCACTGATGATGTCCTTTGATGTACAGAAGCGTTTTACTTTGATATAATCCCACTTGTTTGTTTTTGCTTTTGCTTCCCTTGCCCAGGTAGATATGTTCAGGAAGAAGCTGCTCATGTTTATGTCCAAGAGATTTTTGCCTATGTGTTTCTCTAAGAGTTGTATGGTTTTATGACTTACATTCAGGTCTTTGATGGTAGAGCCACACAATGGGGTATTATAAAGTCATAAAAAGGAATGAAAATACTGACAAAATACTGGTATAACATGGATGAGTTCTGGGAACATTAGGCTAAGTGAAAGCAGCCAGACACAAAAGTCACATACTGTATCATTTCACATATATGAAATGTCCATACAAGCAAACCCACACACAGAGAAAACAGAGTAGAGGCTGCCTGGGTGTGCAGAGAGGAGGGAATGAGGAGTGCCTGCTAATGTGTCAGGGGTGGTTCTTTGGGGAATGATGGAAATGCTGTGGGTTAGATAATGATGATGGTTGCACAAGCTTGTGAATGTGCTGTGAGTGCCACTGATTTTACTAAAGTTTCTAGAGGTGAATTTTATGGTTCGTGAATTACATCTCGATAACTTTTGTAATGTAAATCACCAATTTTCCCAAGGTGAGATTACCTGCTGTTCTCCTCTCCCCTTCCCCGCACTCCATTCCCTTTTCCTGTCTAGTCCCGTGCCCTCCCTGTGGCTGCCCCAAGGGGGGCCTTCGCCTAAGTAGCGCCTCTGGACCATCCTGAGCCTCGGGCCTCCAGTTGGTGGCAGGGCAACCCAGCACGCGCACACTCCCATCGCTCACACCTGGAAGAAGTGGGTGCTTCCAGGGAGATACTTCTTGTGGGCTTAGGTGGTTAGTGATGTTTAGAGCAGGCTGCGCGGGCCAGGGTTGACGGAGGAGGACTGTTGCTGTCAAGTGAACATTTAGGCCCGTCCGAAGTTTCATCTGGTCCGCCATGGGGCTCCGGGTGCCGTGCCCTGGAAGCCAGGTTGGCCACCTCAGGGCGCCTGAAATACCAAGGACTTCGGAGGCATATGGGCCTCAGATTGAGGCCCTGCCCCTCCCCATGCAGTGTGACCTCAGTCCATGGCTGAACCTCACTAGTGAAGTGGCACAGTGATACAGACAGTAGTGTGCTCTCGGGCCTGGTGCGCAGGAGTTGAGTAAACGGTGATTTAAATCCCAGGCCCTGCCCTGGCTGGGGCTCCTGCCGCAGCAGTTCGCTGGGCTCAGCCCCTGTTATCAGCTGCCCCCAGGATAGCTCTGAGCCCCTGCCATTCGTCTGGCAGATCCTTCTCTGATTTGTACTCGCCTCTCCTGGATTAGGCAGCCCAAAGTATTGGAGTTGTGTCCTGAATCCCTTGTTTTCTAAAATACTTACCTGGTGGTCATGAGACATGATCTCAGCCCTCAAGAGAGACTTTTTACATTTCACCTGGTCAACCTAGACGCATCTCCTGCCATCTTCAACTATTCAAAGGTTGACCCTGACCCTTAGCCCTGATGCGCTTCTTACTTCTGCCATTTCCCGCACGCCGGCTCCTTTCTATAAACCTGTAACCTCTCCCCCCCGCCCCCACCCCCCACCCCCCCTTGGCCTTCCTGACCCTGGGCCGAGTTCCTTCCTCTGTCCCCAGTTCTTACCCCTTTTCCCTGACGTGCCGTCCACCTTCCAGGTCTTTCTTTCTCATACAGGCTCTCATCCCCACCCCCACCAAAGAGAAACCACAGTTAAAAGCATATCAAAACTCCAAAGGCTTCTTATTATTCATCTCTTAACCTCTATTAACATTTATTGTTTTATTGTTTTTAAATCTACCAGAGTAAATAGAGGAACTTACATCTATCTGTCTACGTGTGGAAGCTTATCTGTCTACGTGTGGAAACATATCTGTCTATCTACGTGGGGAAACGTATTATCTGTCTGTCTACAGCTGCTAACCAAAGTGGCACCAACAGTCCTATCAGCTCATACATGACGTAGCCATAGTAGTCGGCAGTTCCCATTTCCTTTTCCCTCCCAATGAAAAACTGTAGTTTCCCCGCACAGGTGTATTTGGCAGCATCCTCCCGCTCTCGTTGAGCCCGCCTCTTCATAGCCTCCCGCTCTGGCCTCTGCTCTTCGGGGTGATGGGCTTTGACATGAGTGGTCCAGAAATACTGGGTTTCCTCCATGGACGGGGTTGGAAGCAGGGTTCTTGGGGTGGAAGCTGGGTTTGAGGCTTGGGTGGAGGCTCGTGCTGGGGCACAGCAGTGGGAAGGGGCTCCTGCTGGAGGGAAGTGCGAGATGATGTTCTGTAGGGTGCAGGTCTAGAGGCAGCGGTCTGGGTGACCCTGGGCCGGGTGGAGTCGGTCCGGTGTGGCTGGGTTGAGTTGGTCTGGACTGGACCCAGAGATGAGCAGGCAGGACCCGTCAAAGATGCACGTGCTTGCCGGGACGAACCGACTGCAGTAGGTTGAGCGGCGTCAGTAGACCCAGGCCGGGCAGAGGAAGGCAAAGCTGGCCGGCGTGAGGCCAGAGACTGTGGCCTCCGACTCCGAGGAACTCGGCGAGCTTGAGGCCTGTCCTCAGTCAGAAAAGGCAGAGGCACCAACTTGACCTTCCCAGGAGGTGGCCGTTCATCCTGGGATGGAGATGGACACTCTCTTTTGACACTGCCATCTGGTTTCCGGGCTCTGGCATGAGTCTTCCCAAGGCCTTTGCCGTCATGTGGAGTGTTCAGCCACGGTTTGCTGGCCGGGGGTGGCTGGGGGTCTTTGGGGTTCCTTGAATTTCCCAAGGCCTGGGAAGAAGAGAATCGAGTTTCCTTATCAGCCGCCTTCCCCGGTGCATGAGAATCCTGCACAGGCTCCAGCAGGTGCATGCCCAGCGTGCTTCGATGTTTTTTAAAGTTCTCTTGGCTGAGCTCAGGTTGGTTTTTCTTGCGCTTCATCCTGGGCATGGTCGGCTTTTCCTCTGCCCGGACTTTGCTCCTGGACGGCTTACCCTCCTCAGCTTGCTTGGAGTTGCCTTTTCTCTGTCCTCTCCCCCTACTTCTCTTTTCACCTGGTTTAGATAGAACACTTCAGAATGTGTGGATATTACTTTTTAAACATCATTAAATTAAAACATAATAAATTTGAAACACTAGTGGAGGGAGGCCACTACAGGTGATACATCTCAGTGTATCCTGCCAGTTTTCTACACCGCCTTGTTTTCTCTGTTTCTGTGGAAACACTTTCAAGATGCCTCTGACTTCATTTTCTACATGGGTGCCCTTTAAGACTCAATATTGGAAAAGAAAGGGACCAGAGAGAACCAATCTGCCATCCTAATGTAACAGAAGAGCAAAATCCAGATTTTCTTGGAGAGTCAGTGACTTGTCCAGAGTCACACAGCTAGTAAATGTCAAAGTCAAAAGTGTAGCTAGGTCTCCAGATTTCTACTTCAACACTTTCTCCCATTATTTCATGCTATTTTAAACCTGCTACTAAATTTAGGGGCAAAAACATCTAATGAAAATCTTTTAAGAGTTTCTTTCCTTACCTGACATGGTCAGAGAAGAAGAGGAAACACCAACTGTAGATCCCAGAGATGAGGAGAAGATGCTAGAGGATGTCTGAGTGGCTGAAGCCAAAGAGTACGTGTGTGTCCGGCACGAAGATTACCGGTCACTGGTCACTTGCCGTGCTCCAAGTCTGTTTACAGACAACTCCGTGGAAACCCCAAGGTTCTACGGGTGGTGATAGGTCGGTGGGAGAATGATGTCGCGAGCAGGCAGTTTAAAGGTACGAGGTAGCCAATAGGGAGGTCAGGTTCTCACCAAGAAACCAGGACTGGGTGGAGGCAGTAGTAGGTGAGCTAAAAGAACACCTAAATGGCTGAGCTCTGTGAAGGGGGACTCCGACAGGACAGGTGTGACAGCCCCCCTGTCCCCCAGGATCTTATGTTAGGGAAATCATCCCAACATTTCTTACAGATGTTCATTGATATAAAAAACTAGTACTTATTTATAATGTATTTTATAACATATCGTACCCATTTTTAATTATATGTATGGTAAACTAATGTTCTTAGGAAGGAGCAACGTTGAGGATGAACAGTTACATTTGTTCTGAAATCATATCAGTTGATCCGTTTAATGAACTTGTCCCTTTCTAGGAGCACAAGAAGGGATTAAGGAGCTCTTTTTGTAACTTGGTTCAAGAATCAGGTGAATTTATTGAGTGCACCTTGTGAGGAAAGATGTGGTACGAGGATCTTTCTTTCCATTTGGTTTCCTCTCCTTGACTCCTATCTTCCTTGGGCTGGGCTGTCAAAGCCAGGTCGCACTTGCATCTCTCTTCTGCTTTCCTTATTTTCTTCATTATTGGCATTGTTTGGTGGACAAGCCTTGACCTGGCGTCCCCCATAGCCCATTATTGCAGTCACTGTCCGTCAGCGTAGTACGATTCCACAGAGTCACTGTTTGTCTCACGTGTGCTACGCTTTCTTCCTCATGATCCGCCCCCCCACGCCATGTGTACCCTAATCATAATATGCCCCATCCCCGTCGCCCTCCCTCCCCACCAGCCCTGCCCCACCTCTCCCCTCCCCTTTGGTAACCGCTAGTCCCTTCCTGGGGTCTGTGAGCCTAATGCTCTTCTGTTCCTTCAGTTTTGCTTTGTTGTTATACTCCATGGATGAGGGAAATCATTTGATATTTGTCTCTCTCTGCCTAACTTATTTCACTGAGCGTAATACCCTCTAGCTCCATCCATGTTGTTGCAAATGGTAGGATTTGTTTTCTTGTTATGGCTGAATCATATTCCATTGTGTACATGCACCACATCTTCTTTATCCCTTCATCTACTGATGGACACTTAGGTTGCTTCCATTTCATGGCTACTGTAAGTAGTGCTGCGATCAACATAGGGGTGCATCTGTCTATTTCAAACTGGGCTGGGCTCCTGCATTCTTAGGGTAAATTCCTAGGAGTGGAAATCCTGGGTGAAACGGAATTTCTATTTTGAGCTGTTTGAGGAACCTCCATACTGCTTTCCACAGTGGTTGAACTAATTTACATTCCCACCTGGGTGTGCAGTGTAGGAGGGTTCCCCTTTCTCCACATCCTCGCCACCATTTGTTGTTGTCTGTCTTTTGGATGTTGGCCATCCTAACTGGTTTGAGGTGGTATCTCATTGTGGTTTTAATTTTCATTCCTCCGATGATTAGCAATGTGGAGCATCTTTTCACCTGCCTGTTGGCCATCTGAACTTCTTCGGAGAAGTGTCTTTTCAGCTCCTCCGCCCATTTTTTAATTGGTTTATTTGCTTTCTTTCTGCTGGTGCGCAAGCTATTTATATCATTTGGATGTCAAACCCTTATCGGATACGTCATTTATAAATACATTCTCCCGTAGCGTAGGACGCTTTTTTGTTCCACTGATGATGTCCTTTGATGTACAGAAGCGTTTTACTTTGATATAATCCCACTTGTTTGTTTTTGCTTTTGCTTCCCTTGCCCAGGTAGATATGTTCAGGAAGAAGCTGCTCATGTTTATGTCCAAGAGATTTTTGCCTATGTGTTTCTCTAAGAGTTGTATGGTTTTATGACTTACATTCAGGTCTTTGATGGTAGAGCCACACAATGGGGTATTATAAAGTCATAAAAAGGAATGAAAATACTGACAAAATACTGGTATAACATGGATGAGTTCTGGGAACATTAGGCTAAGTGAAAGCAGCCAGACACAAAAGTCACATACTGTATCATTTCACATATATGAAATGTCCATACAAGCAAACCCACACACAGAGAAAACAGAGTAGAGGCTGCCTGGGTGTGCAGAGAGGAGGGAATGAGGAGTGCCTGCTAATGTGTCAGGGGTGGTTCTTTGGGGAATGATGGAAATGCTGTGGGTTAGATAATGATGATGGTTGCACAAGCTTGTGAATGTGCTGTGAGTGCCACTGATTTTACTAAAGTTTCTAGAGGTGAATTTTATGGTTCGTGAATTACATCTCGATAACTTTTGTAATGTAAATCACCAATTTTCCCAAGGTGAGATTACCTGCTGTTCTCCTCTCCCCTTCCCCGCACTCCATTCCCTTTTCCTGTCTAGTCCCGTGCCCTCCCTGTGGCTGCCCCAAGGGGGGCCTTCGCCTAAGTAGCGCCTCTGGACCATCCTGAGCCTCGGGCCTCCAGTTGGTGGCAGGGCAACCCAGCACGCGCACACTCCCATCGCTCACACCTGGAAGAAGTGGGTGCTTCCAGGGAGATACTTCTTGTGGGCTTAGGTGGTTAGTGATGTTTAGAGCAGGCTGCGCGGGCCAGGGTTGACGGAGGAGGACTGTTGCTGTCAAGTGAACATTTAGGCCCGTCCGAAGTTTCATCTGGTCCGCCATGGGGCTCCGGGTGCCGTGCCCTGGAAGCCAGGTTGGCCACCTCAGGGCGCCTGAAATACCAAGGACTTCGGAGGCATATGGGCCTCAGATTGAGGCCCTGCCCCTCCCCATGCAGTGTGACCTCAGTCCATGGCTGAACCTCACTAGTGAAGTGGCACAGTGATACAGACAGTAGTGTGCTCTCGGGCCTGGTGCGCAGGAGTTGAGTAAACGGTGATTTAAATCCCAGGCCCTGCCCTGGCTGGGGCTCCTGCCGCAGCAGTTCGCTGGGCTCAGCCCCTGTTATCAGCTGCCCCCAGGATAGCTCTGAGCCCCTGCCATTCGTCTGGCAGATCCTTCTCTGATTTGTACTCGCCTCTCCTGGATTAGGCAGCCCAAAGTATTGGAGTTGTGTCCTGAATCCCTTGTTTTCTAAAATACTTACCTGGTGGTCATGAGACATGATCTCAGCCCTCAAGAGAGACTTTTTACATTTCTCCTGGTCAACCTAGACGCATCTCCTGCCATCTTCAACTATTCAAAGGTTGACCCTGACCCTTAGCCCTGATGCGCTTCTTACTTCTGCCATTTCCCGCACGCCGGCTCCTTTCTATAAACCTGTAACCTCTCCCCCCCGCCCCCACCCCCCACCCCCCCTTGGCCTTCCTGACCCTGGGCCGAGTTCCTTCCTCTGTCCCCAGTTCTTACCCCTTTTCCCTGACGTGCCGTCCACCTTCCAGGTCTTTCTTTCTCATACAGGCTCTCATCCCCACCCCCACCAAAGAGAAACCACAGTTAAAAGCATATCAAAACTCCAAAGGCTTCTTATTATTCATCTCTTAACCTCTATTAACATTTATTGTTTTATTGTTTTTAAATCTACCAGAGTAAATAGAGGAACTTACATCTATCTGTCTACGTGTGGAAGCTTATCTGTCTACGTGTGGAAACATATCTGTCTATCTACGTGGGGAAACGTATTATCTGTCTGTCTACAGCTGCTAACCAAAGTGGCACCAACAGTCCTATCAGCTCTTACATGACGTAGCCATAGTAGTCGGCAGTTCCCATTTCCTTTTCCCTCCCAATGAAAAACTGTAGTTTCCCCGCACAGGTGTATTTGGCAGCATCCTCCCGCTCTCGTTGAGCCCGCCTCTTCATAGCCTCCCGCTCTGGCCTCTGCTCTTCGGGGTGATGGGCTTTGACATGAGTGGTCCAGAAATACTGGGTTTCCTCCATGGACGGGGTTGGAAGCAGGGTTCTTGGGGTGGAAGCTGGGTTTGAGGCTTGGGTGGAGGCTCGTGCTGGGGCACAGCAGTGGGAAGGGGCTCCTGCTGGAGGGAAGTGCGAGATGATGTTCTGTAGGGTGCAGGTCTAGAGGCAGCGGTCTGGGTGACCCTGGGCCGGGTGGAGTCGGTCCGGTGTGGCTGGGTTGAGTTGGTCTGGACTGGACCCAGAGATGAGCAGGCAGGACCCGTCAAAGATGCACGTGCTTGCCGGGACGAACCGACTGCAGTAGGTTGAGCGGCGTCAGTAGACCCAGGCCGGGCAGAGGAAGGCAAAGCTGGCCAGCGTGAGGCCAGAGACTGTGGCCTCCGACTCCGAGGAACTCGGCGAGCTTGAGGCCTGTCCTCAGTCAGAAAAGGCAGAGGCACCAACTTGACCTTCCCAGGAGGTGGCCGTTCATCCTGGGATGGAGATGGACACTCTCTTTTGACACTGCCATCTGGTTTCCGGGCTCTGGCATGAGTCTTCCCAAGGCCTTTGCCGTCATGTGGAGTGTTCAGCCACGGTTTGCTGGCCGGGGGTGGCTGGGGGTCTTTGGGGTTCCTTGAATTTCCCAAGGCCTGGGAAGAAGAGAATCGAGTTTCCTTATCAGCCGCCTTCCCCGGTGCATGAGAATCCTGCACAGGCTCCAGCAGGTGCATGCCCAGCGTGCTTCGATGTTTTTTAAAGTTCTCTTGGCTGAGCTCAGGTTGGTTTTTCTTGCGCTTCATCCTGGGCATGGTCGGCTTTTCCTCTGCCCGGACTTTGCTCCTGGACGGCTTACCCTCCTCAGCTTGCTTGGAGTTGCCTTTTCTCTGTCCTCTCCCCCTACTTCTCTTTTCACCTGGTTTAGATAGAACACTTCAGAATGTGTGGATATTACTTTTTAAACATCATTAAATTAAAACATAATAAATTTGAAACACTAGTGGAGGGAGGCCACTACAGGTGATACATCTCAGTGTATCCTGCCAGTTTTCTACACCGCCTTGTTTTCTCTGTTTCTGTGGAAACACTTTCAAGATGCCTCTGACTTCATTTTCTACATGGGTGCCCTTTAAGACTCAATATTGGAAAAGAAAGGGACCAGAGAGAACCAATCTGCCATCCTAATGTAACAGAAGAGCAAAATCCAGATTTTCTTGGAGAGTCAGTGACTTGTCCAGAGTCACACAGCTAGTAAATGTCAAAGTCAAAAGTGTAGCTAGGTCTCCAGATTTCTACTTCAACACTTTCTCCCATTATTTCATGCTATTTTAAACCTGCTACTAAATTTAGGGGCAAAAACATCTAATGAAAATCTTTTAAGAGTTTCTTTCCTTACCTGACATGGTCAGAGAAGAAGAGGAAACACCAACTGTAGATCCCAGAGATGAGGAGAAGATGCTAGAGGATGTCTGAGTGGCTGAAGCCAAAGAGTACGTGTGTCCGGCACGAAGATTACCGGTCACTGGTCACTTGCCGTGCTCCAAGTCTGTTTACAGACAACTCCGTGGAAACCCCAAGGTTCTACGGGTGGTGATAGGTCGGTGGGAGAATGATGTCGCGAGCAGGCAGTTTAAAGGTACGAGGTAGCCAATAGGGAGGTCAGGTTCTCACCAAGAAACCAGGACTGGGTGGAGGCAGTAGTAGGTGAGCTAAAAGAACACCTAAATGGCTGAGCTCTGTGAAGGGGGACTCCGACAGGACAGGTGTGACAGCCCCCCTGTCCCCCAGGATCTTATGTTAGGGAAATCATCCCAACATTTCTTACAGATGTTCATTGATATAAAAAACTAGTACTTATTTATAATGTATTTTATAACATATCGTACCCATTTTTAATTATATGTATGGTAAACTAATGTTCTTAGGAAGGAGCAACGTTGAGGATGAACAGTTACATTTGTTCTGAAATCATATCAGTTGATCCGTTTAATGAACTTGTCCCTTTCTAGGAGCACAAGAAGGGATTAAGGAGCTCTTTTTGTAACTTGGTTCAAGAATCAGGTGAATTTATTGAGTGCACCTTGTGAGGAAAGATGTGGTACGAGGATCTTTCTTTCCATTTGGTTTCCTCTCCTTGACTCCTATCTTCCTTGGGCTGGGCTGTCAAAGCCAGGTTGCACTTGCATCTCTCTTCTGCTTTCCTTATTTTCTTCATTATTGGCATTGTTTGGTGGACAAGCCTTGACCTGGCGTCCCCCATAGCCCATTATTGCAGTCACTGTCCGTCAGCGTAGTACGATTCCACAGAGTCACTGTTTGTCTCACGTGTGCTACGCTTTCTTCCTCATGATCCGCCCCCCCACGCCATGTGTACCCTAATCATAATATGCCCCATCCCCGTCGCCCTCCCTCCCCACCAGCCCTGCCCCACCTCTCCCCTCCCCTTTGGTAACCGCTAGTCCCTTCCTGGGGTCTGTGAGCCTAATGCTCTTCTGTTCCTTCAGTTTTGCTTTGTTGTTATACTCCATGGATGAGGGAAATCATTTGATATTTGTCTCTCTCTGCCTAACTTATTTCACTGAGCGTAATACCCTCTAGCTCCATCCATGTTGTTGCAAATGGTAGGATTTGTTTTCTTGTTATGGCTGAATCATATTCCATTGTGTACATGCACCACATCTTCTTTATCCCTTCATCTACTGATGGACACTTAGGTTGCTTCCATTTCATGGCTACTGTAAGTAGTGCTGCGATCAACATAGGGGTGCATCTGTCTATTTCAAACTGGGCTGGGCTCCTGCATTCTTAGGGTAAATTCCTAGGAGTGGAAATCCTGGGTGAAACGGAATTTCTATTTTGAGCTGTTTGAGGAACCTCCATACTGCTTTCCACAGTGGTTGAACTAATTTACATTCCCACCTGGGTGTGCAGTGTAGGAGGGTTCCCCTTTCTCCACATCCTCGCCACCATTTGTTGTTGTCTGTCTTTTGGATGTTGGCCATCCTAACTGGTTTGAGGTGGTATCTCATTGTGGTTTTAATTTTCATTCCTCCGATGATTAGCAATGTGGAGCATCTTTTCACCTGCCTGTTGGCCATCTGAACTTCTTCTTCGGAGAAGTGTCTTTTCAGCTCCTCCGCCCATTTTTTAATTGGTTTATTTGCTTTCTTTCTGCTGGTGCGCAAGCTATTTATATCATTTGGATGTCAAACCCTTATCGGATACGTCATTTATAAATACATTCTCCCGTAGCGTAGGACGCTTTTTTGTTCCACTGATGATGTCCTTTGATGTACAGAAGCGTTTTACTTTGATATAATCCCACTTGTTTGTTTTTGCTTTTGCTTCCCTTGCCCAGGTAGATATGTTCAGGAAGAAGCTGCTCATGTTTATGTCCAAGAGATTTTTGCCTATGTGTTTCTCTAAGAGTTGTATGGTTTTATGACTTACATTCAGGTCTTTGATGGTAGAGCCACACAATGGGGTATTATAAAGTCATAAAAAGGAATGAAAATACTGACAAAATACTGGTATAACATGGATGAGTTCTGGGAACATTAGGCTAAGTGAAAGCAGCCAGACACAAAAGTCACATACTGTATCATTTCACATATATGAAATGTCCATACAAGCAAACCCACACACAGAGAAAACAGAGTAGAGGCTGCCTGGGTGTGCAGAGAGGAGGGAATGAGGAGTGCCTGCTAATGTGTCAGGGGTGGTTCTTTGGGGAATGATGGAAATGCTGTGGGTTAGATAATGATGATGGTTGCACAAGCTTGTGAATGTGCTGTGAGTGCCACTGATTTTACTAAAGTTTCTAGAGGTGAATTTTATGGTTCGTGAATTACATCTCGATAACTTTTGTAATGTAAATCACCAATTTTCCCAAGGTGAGATTACCTGCTGTTCTCCTCTCCCCTTCCCCGCACTCCATTCCCTTTTCCTGTCTAGTCCCGTGCCCTCCCTGTGGCTGCCCCAAGGGGGGCCTTCGCCTAAGTAGCGCCTCTGGACCATCCTGAGCCTCGGGCCTCCAGTTGGTGGCAGGGCAACCCAGCACGCGCACACTCCCATCGCTCACACCTGGAAGAAGTGGGTGCTTCCAGGGAGATACTTCTTGTGGGCTTAGGTGGTTAGTGATGTTTAGAGCAGGCTGCGCGGGCCAGGGTTGACGGAGGAGGACTGTTGCTGTCAAGTGAACATTTAGGCCCGTCCGAAGTTTCATCTGGTCCGCCATGGGGCTCCGGGTGCCGTGCCCTGGAAGCCAGGTTGGCCACCTCAGGGCGCCTGAAATACCAAGGACTTCGGAGGCATATGGGCCTCAGATTGAGGCCCTGCCCCTCCCCATGCAGTGTGACCTCAGTCCATGGCTGAACCTCACTAGTGAAGTGGCACAGTGATACAGACAGTAGTGTGCTCTCGGGCCTGGTGCGCAGGAGTTGAGTAAACGGTGATTTAAATCCCAGGCCCTGCCCTGGCTGGGGCTCCTGCCGCAGCAGTTCGCTGGGCTCAGCCCCTGTTATCAGCTGCCCCCAGGATAGCTCTGAGCCCCTGCCATTCGTCTGGCAGATCCTTCTCTGATTTGTACTCGCCTCTCCTGGATTAGGCAGCCCAAAGTATTGGAGTTGTGTCCTGAATCCCTTGTTTTCTAAAATACTTACCTGGTGGTCATGAGACATGATCTCAGCCCTCAAGAGAGACTTTTTACATTTCTCCTGGTCAACCTAGACGCATCTCCTGCCATCTTCAACTATTCAAAGGTTGACCCTGACCCTTAGCCCTGATGCGCTTCTTACTTCTGCCATTTCCCGCACGCCGGCTCCTTTCTATAAACCTGTAACCTCTCCCCCCCGCCCCCACCCCCCACCCCCCCTTGGCCTTCCTGACCCTGGGCCGAGTTCCTTCCTCTGTCCCCAGTTCTTACCCCTTTTCCCTGACGTGCCGTCCACCTTCCAGGTCTTTCTTTCTCATACAGGCTCTCATCCCCACCCCCACCAAAGAGAAACCACAGTTAAAAGCATATCAAAACTCCAAAGGCTTCTTATTATTCATCTCTTAACCTCTATTAACATTTATTGTTTTATTGTTTTTAAATCTACCAGAGTAAATAGAGGAACTTACATCTATCTGTCTACGTGTGGAAGCTTATCTGTCTACGTGTGGAAACATATCTGTCTATCTACGTGGGGAAACGTATTATCTGTCTGTCTACAGCTGCTAACCAAAGTGGCACCAACAGTCCTATCAGCTCTTACATGACGTAGCCATAGTAGTCGGCAGTTCCCATTTCCTTTTCCCTCCCAATGAAAAACTGTAGTTTCCCCGCACAGGTGTATTTGGCAGCATCCTCCCGCTCTCGTTGAGCCCGCCTCTTCATAGCCTCCCGCTCTGGCCTCTGCTCTTCGGGGTGATGGGCTTTGACATGAGTGGTCCAGAAATACTGGGTTTCCTCCATGGACGGGGTTGGAAGCAGGGTTCTTGGGGTGGAAGCTGGGTTTGAGGCTTGGGTGGAGGCTCGTGCTGGGGCACAGCAGTGGGAAGGGGCTCCTGCTGGAGGGAAGTGCGAGATGATGTTCTGTAGGGTGCAGGTCTAGAGGCAGCGGTCTGGGTGACCCTGGGCCGGGTGGAGTCGGTCCGGTGTGGCTGGGTTGAGTTGGTCTGGACTGGACCCAGAGATGAGCAGGCAGGACCCGTCAAAGATGCACGTGCTTGCCGGGACGAACCGACTGCAGTAGGTTGAGCGGCGTCAGTAGACCCAGGCCGGGCAGAGGAAGGCAAAGCTGGCCGGCGTGAGGCCAGAGACTGTGGCCTCCGACTCCGAGGAACTCGGCGAGCTTGAGGCCTGTCCTCAGTCAGAAAAGGCAGAGGCACCAACTTGACCTTCCCAGGAGGTGGCCGTTCATCCTGGGATGGAGATGGACACTCTCTTTTGACACTGCCATCTGGTTTCCGGGCTCTGGCATGAGTCTTCCCAAGGCCTTTGCCGTCATGTGGAGTGTTCAGCCACGGTTTGCTGGCCGGGGGTGGCTGGGGGTCTTTGGGGTTCCTTGAATTTCCCAAGGCCTGGGAAGAAGAGAATCGAGTTTCCTTATCAGCCGCCTTCCCCGGTGCATGAGAAACCTGCACAGGCTCCAGCAGGTGCATGCCCAGCGTGCTTCGATGTTTTTTAAAGTTCTCTTGGCTGAGCTCAGGTTGGTTTTTCTTGCGCTTCATCCTGGGCATGGTCGGCTTTTCCTCTGCCCGGACTTTGCTCCTGGACGGCTTACCCTCCTCAGCTTGCTTGGAGTTGCCTTTTCTCTGTCCTCTCCCCCTACTTCTCTTTTCACCTGGTTTAGATAGAACACTTCAGAATGTGTGGATATTACTTTTTAAACATCATTAAATTAAAACATAATAAATTTGAAACACTAGTGGAGGGAGGCCACTACAGGTGATACATCTCAGTGTATCCTGCCAGTTTTCTACACCGCCTTGTTTTCTCTGTTTCTGTGGAAACACTTTCAAGATGCCTCTGACTTCATTTTCTACATGGGTGCCCTTTAAGACTCAATATTGGAAAAGAAAGGGACCAGAGAGAACCAATCTGCCATCCTAATGTAACAGAAGAGCAAAATCCAGATTTTCTTGGAGAGTCAGTGACTTGTCCAGAGTCACACAGCTAGTAAATGTCAAAGTCAAAAGTGTAGCTAGGTCTCCAGATTTCTACTTCAACACTTTCTCCCATTATTTCATGCTATTTTAAACCTGCTACTAAATTTAGGGGCAAAAACATCTAATGAAAATCTTTTAAGAGTTTCTTTCCTTACCTGACATGGTCAGAGAAGAAGAGGAAACACCAACTGTAGATCCCAGAGATGAGGAGAAGATGCTAGAGGATGTCTGAGTGGCTGAAGCCAAAGAGTACGTGTGTGTCCGGCACGAAGATTACCGGTCACTGGTCACTTGCCGTGCTCCAAGTCTGTTTACAGACAACTCCGTGGAAACCCCAAGGTTCTACGGGTGGTGATAGGTCGGTGGGAGAATGATGTCGCGAGCAGGCAGTTTAAAGGTACGAGGTAGCCAATAGGGAGGTCAGGTTCTCACCAAGAAACCAGGACTGGGTGGAGGCAGTAGTAGGTGAGCTAAAAGAACACCTAAATGGCTGAGCTCTGTGAAGGGGGACTCCGACAGGACAGGTGTGACAGCCCCCCTGTCCCCCAGGATCTTATGTTAGGGAAATCATCCCAACATTTCTTACAGATGTTCATTGATATAAAAAACTAGTACTTATTTATAATGTATTTTATAACATATCGTACCCATTTTTAATTATATGTATGGTAAACTAATGTTCTTAGGAAGGAGCAACGTTGAGGATGAACAGTTACATTTGTTCTGAAATCATATCAGTTGATCCGTTTAATGAACTTGTCCCTTTCTAGGAGCACAAGAAGGGATTAAGGAGCTCTTTTTGTAACTTGGTTCAAGAATCAGGTGAATTTATTGAGTGCACCTTGTGAGGAAAGATGTGGTACGAGGATCTTTCTTTCCATTTGGTTTCCTCTCCTTGACTCCTATCTTCCTTGGGCTGGGCTGTCAAAGCCAGGTCGCACTTGCATCTCTCTTCTGCTTTCCTTATTTTCTTCATTATTGGCATTGTTTGGTGGACAAGCCTTGACCTGGCGTCCCCCATAGCCCATTATTGCAGTCACTGTCCGTCAGCGTAGTACGATTCCACAGAGTCACTGTTTGTCTCACGTGTGCTACGCTTTCTTCCTCATGATCCGCCCCCCCACGCCATGTGTACCCTAATCATAATATGCCCCATCCCCGTCGCCCTCCCTCCCCACCAGCCCTGCCCCACCTCTCCCCTCCCCTTTGGTAACCGCTAGTCCCTTCCTGGGGTCTGTGAGCCTAATGCTCTTCTGTTCCTTCAGTTTTGCTTTGTTGTTATACTCCATGGATGAGGGAAATCATTTGATATTTGTCTCTCTCTGCCTAACTTATTTCACTGAGCGTAATACCCTCTAGCTCCATCCATGTTGTTGCAAATGGTAGGATTTGTTTTCTTGTTATGGCTGAATCATATTCCATTGTGTACATGCACCACATCTTCTTTATCCCTTCATCTACTGATGGACACTTAGGTTGCTTCCATTTCATGGCTACTGTAAGTAGTGCTGCGATCAACATAGGGGTGCATCTGTCTATTTCAAACTGGGCTGGGCTCCTGCATTCTTAGGGTAAATTCCTAGGAGTGGAAATCCTGGGTGAAACGGAATTTCTATTTTGAGCTGTTTGAGGAACCTCCATACTGCTTTCCACAGTGGTTGAACTAATTTACATTCCCACCTGGGTGTGCAGTGTAGGAGGGTTCCCCTTTCTCCACATCCTCGCCACCATTTGTTGTTGTCTGTCTTTTGGATGTTGGCCATCCTAACTGGTTTGAGGTGGTATCTCATTGTGGTTTTAATTTTCATTCCTCCGATGATTAGCAATGTGGAGCATCTTTTCACCTGCCTGTTGGCCATCTGAACTTCTTCTTCGGAGAAGTGTCTTTTCAGCTCCTCCGCCCATTTTTTAATTGGTTTATTTGCTTTCTTTCTGCTGGTGCGCAAGCTATTTATATCATTTGGATGTCAAACCCTTATCGGATACGTCATTTATAAATAAATTCTCCCGTAGCGTAGGACGCTTTTTTGTTCCACTGATGATGTCCTTTGATGTACAGAAGCGTTTTACTTTGATATAATCCCACTTGTTTGTTTTTGCTTTTGCTTCCCTTGCCCAGGTAGATATGTTCAGGAAGAAGCTGCTCATGTTTATGTCCAAGAGATTTTTGCCTATGTGTTTCTCTAAGAGTTGTATGGTTTTATGACTTACATTCAGGTCTTTGATGGTAGAGCCACACAATGGGGTATTATAAAGTCATAAAAAGGAATGAAAATACTGACAAAATACTGGTATAACATGGATGAGTTCTGGGAACATTAGGCTAAGTGAAAGCAGCCAGACACAAAAGTCACATACTGTATCATTTCACATATATGAAATGTCCATACAAGCAAACCCACACACAGAGAAAACAGAGTAGAGGCTGCCTGGGTGTGCAGAGAGGAGGGAATGAGGAGTGCCTGCTAATGTGTCAGGGGTGGTTCTTTGGGGAATGATGGAAATGCTGTGGGTTAGATAATGATGATGGTTGCACAAGCTTGTGAATGTGCTGTGAGTGCCACTGATTTTACTAAAGTTTCTAGAGGTGAATTTTATGGTTCGTGAATTACATCTCGATAACTTTTGTAATGTAAATCACCAATTTTCCCAAGGTGAGATTACCTGCTGTTCTCCTCTCCCCTTCCCCGCACTCCATTCCCTTTTCCTGTCTAGTCCCGTGCCCTCCCTGTGGCTGCCCCAAGGGGGGCCTTCGCCTAAGTAGCGCCTCTGGACCATCCTGAGCCTCGGGCCTCCAGTTGGTGGCAGGGCAACCCAGCACGCGCACACTCCCATCGCTCACACCTGGAAGAAGTGGGTGCTTCCAGGGAGATACTTCTTGTGGGCTTAGGTGGTTAGTGATGTTTAGAGCAGGCTGCGCGGGCCAGGGTTGACGGAGGAGGACTGTTGCTGTCAAGTGAACATTTAGGCCCGTCCGAAGTTTCATCTGGTCCGCCATGGGGCTCCGGGTGCCGTGCCCTGGAAGCCAGGTTGGCCACCTCAGGGCGCCTGAAATACCAAGGACTTCGGAGGCATATGGGCCTCAGATTGAGGCCCTGCCCCTCCCCATGCAGTGTGACCTCAGTCCATGGCTGAACCTCACTAGTGAAGTGGCACAGTGATACAGACAGTAGTGTGCTCTCGGGCCTGGTGCGCAGGAGTTGAGTAAACGGTGATTTAAATCCCAGGCCCTGCCCTGGCTGGGGCTCCTGCCGCAGCAGTTCGCTGGGCTCAGCCCCTGTTATCAGCTGCCCCCAGGATAGCTCTGAGCCCCTGCCATTCGTCTGGCAGATCCTTCTCTGATTTGTACTCGCCTCTCCTGGATTAGGCAGCCCAAAGTATTGGAGTTGTGTCCTGAATCCCTTGTTTTCTAAAATACTTACCTGGTGGTCATGAGACATGATCTCAGCCCTCAAGAGAGACTTTTTACATTTCACCTGGTCAACCTAGACGCATCTCCTGCCATCTTCAACTATTCAAAGGTTGACCCTGACCCTTAGCCCTGATGCGCTTCTTACTTCTGCCATTTCCCGCACGCCGGCTCCTTTCTATAAACCTGTAACCTCTCCCCCCCGCCCCCACCCCCCACCCCCCCTTGGCCTTCCTGACCCTGGGCCGAGTTCCTTCCTCTGTCCCCAGTTCTTACCCCTTTTCCCTGACGTGCCGTCCACCTTCCAGGTCTTTCTTTCTCATACAGGCTCTCATCCCCACCCCCACCAAAGAGAAACCACAGTTAAAAGCATATCAAAACTCCAAAGGCTTCTTATTATTCATCTCTTAACCTCTATTAACATTTATTGTTTTATTGTTTTTAAATCTACCAGAGTAAATAGAGGAACTTACATCTATCTGTCTACGTGTGGAAGCTTATCTGTCTACGTGTGGAAACATATCTGTCTATCTACGTGGGGAAACGTATTATCTGTCTGTCTACAGCTGCTAACCAAAGTGGCACCAACAGTCCTATCAGCTCTTACATGACGTAGCCATAGTAGTCGGCAGTTCCCATTTCCTTTTCCCTCCCAATGAAAAACTGTAGTTTCCCCGCACAGGTGTATTTGGCAGCATCCTCCCGCTCTCGTTGAGCCCGCCTCTTCATAGCCTCCCGCTCTGGCCTCTGCTCTTCGGGGTGATGGGCTTTGACATGAGTGGTCCAGAAATACTGGGTTTCCTCCATGGACGGGGTTGGAAGCAGGGTTCTTGGGGTGGAAGCTGGGTTTGAGGCTTGGGTGGAGGCTCGTGCTGGGGCACAGCAGTGGGAAGGGGCTCCTGCTGGAGGGAAGTGCGAGATGATGTTCTGTAGGGTGCAGGTCTAGAGGCAGCAGTCTGGGTGACCCTGGGCCGGGTGGAGTCGGTCCGGTGTGGCTGGGTTGAGTTGGTCTGGACTGGACCCAGAGATGAGCAGGCAGGACCCGTCAAAGATGCACGTGCTTGCCGGGACGAACCGACTGCAGTAGGTTGAGCGGCGTCAGTAGACCCAGGCCGGGCAGAGGAAGGCAAAGCTGGCCGGCGTGAGGCCAGAGACTGTGGCCTCCGACTCCGAGGAACTCGGCGAGCTTGAGGCCTGTCCTCAGTCAGAAAAGGCAGAGGCACCAACTTGACCTTCCCAGGAGGTGGCCGTTCATCCTGGGATGGAGATGGACACTCTCTTTTGACACTGCCATCTGGTTTCCGGGCTCTGGCATGAGTCTTCCCAAGGCCTTTGCCGTCATGTGGAGTGTTCAGCCACGGTTTGCTGGCCGGGGGTGGCTGGGGGTCTTTGGGGTTCCTTGAATTTCCCAAGGCCTGGGAAGAAGAGAATCGAGTTTCCTTATCAGCCGCCTTCCCCGGTGCATGAGAAACCTGCACAGGCTCCAGCAGGTGCATGCCCAGCGTGCTTCGATGTTTTTTAAAGTTCTCTTGGCTGAGCTCAGGTTGGTTTTTCTTGCGCTTCATCCTGGGCATGGTCGGCTTTTCCTCTGCCCGGACTTTGCTCCTGGACGGCTTACCCTCCTCAGCTTGCTTGGAGTTGCCTTTTCTCTGTCCTCTCCCCCTACTTCTCTTTTCACCTGGTTTAGATAGAACACTTCAGAATGTGTGGATATTACTTTTTAAACATCATTAAATTAAAACATAATAAATTTGAAACACTAGTGGAGGGAGGCCACTACAGGTGATACATCTCAGTGTATCCTGCCAGTTTTCTACACCGCCTTGTTTTCTCTGTTTCTGTGGAAACACTTTCAAGATGCCTCTGACTTCATTTTCTACATGGGTGCCCTTTAAGACTCAATATTGGAAAAGAAAGGGATCAGAGAGAACCAATCTGCCATCCTAATGTAACAGAAGAGCAAAATCCAGATTTTCTTGGAGAGTCAGTGACTTGTCCAGAGTCACACAGCTAGTAAATGTCAAAGTCAAAAGTGTAGCTAGGTCTCCAGATTTCTACTTCAACACTTTCTCCCATTATTTCATGCTATTTTAAACCTGCTACTAAATTTAGGGGCAAAAACATGTAATGAAAATCTTTTAAGAGTTTCTTTCCTTACCTGACATGGTCAGAGAAGAAGAGGAAACACCAACTGTAGATCCCAGAGATGAGGAGAAGATGCTAGAGGATGTCTGAGTGGCTGAAGCCAAAGAGTACGTGTGTCCGGCACGAAGATTACCGGTCACTGGTCACTTGCCGTGCTCCAAGTCTGTTTACAGACAACTCCGTGGAAACCCCAAGGTTCTACGGGTGGTGATAGGTCGGTGGGAGAATGATGTCGCGAGCAGGCAGTTTAAAGGTACGAGGTAGCCAATAGGGAGGTCAGGTTCTCACCAAGAAACCAGGACTGGGTGGAGGCAGTAGTAGGTGAGCTAAAAGAACACCTAAATGGCTGAGCTCTGTGAAGGGGGACTCCGACAGGACAGGTGTGACAGCCCCCCTGTCCCCCAGGATCTTATGTTAGGGAAATCATCCCAACATTTCTTACAGATGTTCATTGATATAAAAAACTAGTACTTATTTATAATGTATTTTATAACATATCGTACCCATTTTTAATTATATGTATGGTAAACTAATGTTCTTAGGAAGGAGCAACGTTGAGGATGAACAGTTACATTTGTTCTGAAATCATATCAGTTGATCCGTTTAATGAACTTGTCCCTTTCTAGGAGCACAAGAAGGGATTAAGGAGCTCTTTTTGTAACTTGGTTCAAGAATCAGGTGAATTTATTGAGTGCACCTTGTGAGGAAAGATGTGGTACGAGGATCTTTCTTTCCATTTGGTTTCCTCTCCTTGACTCCTATCTTCCTTGGGCTGGGCTGTCAAAGCCAGGTCGCACTTGCATCTCTCTTCTGCTTTCCTTATTTTCTTCATTATTGGCATTGTTTGGTGGACAAGCCTTGACCTGGCGTCCCCCATAGCCCATTATTGCAGTCACTGTCCGTCAGCGTAGTACGATTCCACAGAGTCACTGTTTGTCTCACGTGTGCTACGCTTTCTTCCTCATGATCCGCCCCCCCACGCCATGTGTACCCTAATCATAATATGCCCCATCCCCGTCGCCCTCCCTCCCCACCAGCCCTGCCCCACCTCTCCCCTCCCCTTTGGTAACCGCTAGTCCCTTCCTGGGGTCTGTGAGCCTAATGATCTTCTGTTCCTTCAGTTTTGCTTTGTTGTTATACTCCATGGATGAGGGAAATCATTTGATATTTGTCTCTCTCTGCCTAACTTATTTCACTGAGCGTAATACCCTCTAGCTCCATCCATGTTGTTGCAAATGGTAGGATTTGTTTTCTTGTTATGGCTGAATCATATTCCATTGTGTACATGCACCACATCTTCTTTATCCCTTCATCTACTGATGGACACTTAGGTTGCTTCCATTTCATGGCTACTGTAAGTAGTGCTGCGATCAACATAGGGGTGCATCTGTCTATTTCAAACTGGGCTGGGCTCCTGCATTCTTAGGGTAAATTCCTAGGAGTGGAAATCCTGGGTGAAACGGAATTTCTATTTTGAGCTGTTTGAGGAACCTCCATACTGCTTTCCACAGTGGTTGAACTAATTTACATTCCCACCTGGGTGTGCAGTGTAGGAGGGTTCCCCTTTCTCCACATCCTCGCCACCATTTGTTGTTGTCTGTCTTTTGGATGTTGGCCATCCTAACTGGTTTGAGGTGGTATCTCATTGTGGTTTTAATTTTCATTCCTCCGATGATTAGCAATGTGGAGCATCTTTTCACCTGCCTGTTGGCCATCTGAACTTCTTCTTCGGAGAAGTGTCTTTTCAGCTCCTCCGCCCATTTTTTAATTGGTTTATTTGCTTTCTTTCTGCTGGTGCGCAAGCTATTTATATCATTTGGATGTCAAACCCTTATCGGATACGTCATTTATAAATAAATTCTCCCGTAGCGTAGGACGCTTTTTTGTTCCACTGATGATGTCCTTTGATGTACAGAAGCGTTTTACTTTGATATAATCCCACTTGTTTGTTTTTGCTTTTGCTTCCCTTGCCCAGGTAGATATGTTCAGGAAGAAGCTGCTCATGTTTATGTCCAAGAGATTTTTGCCTATGTGTTTCTCTAAGAGTTGTATGGTTTTATGACTTACATTCAGGTCTTTGATGGTAGAGCCACACAATGGGGTATTATAAAGTCATAAAAAGGAATGAAAATACTGACAAAATACTGGTATAACATGGATGAGTTCTGGGAACATTAGGCTAAGTGAAAGCAGCCAGACACAAAAGTCACATACTGTATCATTTCACATATATGAAATGTCCATACAAGCAAACCCACACACAGAGAAAACAGAGTAGAGGCTGCCTGGGTGTGCAGAGAGGAGGGAATGAGGAGTGCCTGCTAATGTGTCAGGGGTGGTTCTTTGGGGAATGATGGAAATGCTGTGGGTTAGATAATGATGATGGTTGCACAAGCTTGTGAATGTGCTGTGAGTGCCACTGATTTTACTAAAGTTTCTAGAGGTGAATTTTATGGTTCGTGAATTACATCTCGATAACTTTTGTAATGTAAATCACCAATTTTCCCAAGGTGAGATTACCTGCTGTTCTCCTCTCCCCTTCCCCGCACTCCATTCCCTTTTCCTGTCTAGTCCCGTGCCCTCCCTGTGGCTGCCCCAAGGGGGGCCTTCGCCTAAGTAGCGCCTCTGGACCATCCTGAGCCTCGGGCCTCCAGTTGGTGGCAGGGCAACCCAGCACGCGCACACTCCCATCGCTCACACCTGGAAGAAGTGGGTGCTTCCAGGGAGATACTTCTTGTGGGCTTAGGTGGTTAGTGATGTTTAGAGCAGGCTGCGCGGGCCAGGGTTGACGGAGGAGGACTGTTGCTGTCAAGTGAACATTTAGGCCCGTCCGAAGTTTCATCTGGTCCGCCATGGGGCTCCGGGTGCCGTGCCCTGGAAGCCAGGTTGGCCACCTCAGGGCGCCTGAAATACCAAGGACTTCGGAGGCATATGGGCCTCAGATTGAGGCCCTGCCCCTCCCCATGCAGTGTGACCTCAGTCCATGGCTGAACCTCACTAGTGAAGTGGCACAGTGATACAGACAGTAGTGTGCTCTCGGGCCTGGTGCGCAGGAGTTGAGTAAACGGTGATTTAAATCCCAGGCCCTGCCCTGGCTGGGGCTCCTGCCGCAGCAGTTCGCTGGGCTCAGCCCCTGTTATCAGCTGCCCCCAGGATAGCTCTGAGCCCCTGCCATTCGTCTGGCAGATCCTTCTCTGATTTGTACTCGCCTCTCCTGGATTAGGCAGCCCAAAGTATTGGAGTTGTGTCCTGAATCCCTTGTTTTCTAAAATACTTACCTGGTGGTCATGAGACATGATCTCAGCCCTCAAGAGAGACTTTTTACATTTCACCTGGTCAACCTAGACGCATCTCCTGCCATCTTCAACTATTCAAAGGTTGACCCTGACCCTTAGCCCTGATGCGCTTCTTACTTCTGCCATTTCCCGCACGCCGGCTCCTTTCTATAAACCTGTAACCTCTCCCCCCCGCCCCCACCCCCCACCCCCCCTTGGCCTTCCTGACCCTGGGCCGAGTTCCTTCCTCTGTCCCCAGTTCTTACCCCTTTTCCCTGACGTGCCGTCCACCTTCCAGGTCTTTCTTTCTCATACAGGCTCTCATCCCCACCCCCACCAAAGAGAAACCACAGTTAAAAGCATATCAAAACTCCAAAGGCTTCTTATTATTCATCTCTTAACCTCTATTAACATTTATTGTTTTATTGTTTTTAAATCTACCAGAGTAAATAGAGGAACTTACATCTATCTGTCTACGTGTGGAAGCTTATCTGTCTACGTGTGGAAACATATCTGTCTATCTACGTGGGGAAACGTATTATCTGTCTGTCTACAGCTGCTAACCAAAGTGGCACCAACAGTCCTATCAGCTCTTACATGACGTAGCCATAGTAGTCGGCAGTTCCCATTTCCTTTTCCCTCCCAATGAAAAACTGTAGTTTCCCCGCACAGGTGTATTTGGCAGCATCCTCCCGCTCTCGTTGAGCCCGCCTCTTCATAGCCTCCCGCTCTGGCCTCTGCTCTTCGGGGTGATGGGCTTTGACATGAGTGGTCCAGAAATACTGGGTTTCCTCCATGGACGGGGTTGGAAGCAGGGTTCTTGGGGTGGAAGCTGGGTTTGAGGCTTGGGTGGAGGCTCGTGCTGGGGCACAGCAGTGGGAAGGGGCTCCTGCTGGAGGGAAGTGCGAGATGATGTTCTGTAGGGTGCAGGTCTAGAGGCAGCAGTCTGGGTGACCCTGGGCCGGGTGGAGTTGGTCCGGTGTGGCTGGGTTGAGTTGGTCTGGACTGGACCCAGAGATGAGCAGGCAGGACCCGTCAAAGATGCACGTGCTTGCCGGGACGAACCGACTGCAGTAGGTTGAGCGGCGTCAGTAGACCCAGGCCGGGCAGAGGAAGGCAAAGCTGGCCAGCGTGAGGCCAGAGACTGTGGCCTCCGACTCCGAGGAACTCGGCGAGCTTGAGGCCTGTCCTCAGTCAGAAAAGGCAGAGGCACCAACTTGACCTTCCCAGGAGGTGGCCGTTCATCCTGGGATGGAGATGGACACTCTCTTTTGACACTGCCATCTGGTTTCCGGGCTCTGGCATGAGTCTTCCCAAGGCCTTTGCCGTCATGTGGAGTGTTCAGCCACGGTTTGCTGGCCGGGGGTGGCTGGGGGTCTTTGGGGTTCCTTGAATTTCCCAAGGCCTGGGAAGAAGAGAATCGAGTTTCCTTATCAGCCGCCTTCCCCGGTGCATGAGAAACCTGCACAGGCTCCAGCAGGTGCATGCCCAGCGTGCTTCGATGTTTTTTAAAGTTCTCTTGGCTGAGCTCAGGTTGGTTTTTCTTGCGCTTCATCCTGGGCATGGTCGGCTTTTCCTCTGCCCGGACTTTGCTCCTGGACGGCTTACCCTCCTCAGCTTGCTTGGAGTTGCCTTTTCTCTGTCCTCTCCCCCTACTTCTCTTTTCACCTGGTTTAGATAGAACACTTCAGAATGTGTGGATATTACTTTTTAAACATCATTAAATTAAAACATAATAAATTTGAAACACTAGTGGAGGGAGGCCACTACAGGTGATACATCTCAGTGTATCCTGCCAGTTTTCTACACCGCCTTGTTTTCTCTGTTTCTGTGGAAACACTTTCAAGATGCCTCTGACTTCATTTTCTACATGGGTGCCCTTTAAGACTCAATATTGGAAAAGAAAGGGATCAGAGAGAACCAATCTGCCATCCTAATGTAACAGAAGAGCAAAATCCAGATTTTCTTGGAGAGTCAGTGACTTGTCCAGAGTCACACAGCTAGTAAATGTCAAAGTCAAAAGTGTAGCTAGGTCTCCAGATTTCTACTTCAACACTTTCTCCCATTATTTCATGCTATTTTAAACCTGCTACTAAATTTAGGGGCAAAAACATGTAATGAAAATCTTTTAAGAGTTTCTTTCCTTACCTGACATGGTCAGAGAAGAAGAGGAAACACCAACTGTAGATCCCAGAGATGAGGAGAAGATGCTAGAGGATGTCTGAGTGGCTGAAGCCAAAGAGTACGTGTGTCCGGCACGAAGATTACCGGTCACTGGTCACTTGCCGTGCTCCAAGTCTGTTTACAGACAACTCCGTGGAAACCCCAAGGTTCTACGGGTGGTGATAGGTCGGTGGGAGAATGATGTCGCGAGCAGGCAGTTTAAAGGTACGAGGTAGCCAATAGGGAGGTCAGGTTCTCACCAAGAAACCAGGATTGGGTGGAGGCAGTAGTAGGTGAGCTAAAAGAACACCTAAATGGCTGAGCTCTGTGAAGGGGGACTCCGACAGGACAGGTGTGACAGCCCCCCTGTCCCCCAGGATCTTATGTTAGGGAAATCATCCCAACATTTCTTACAGATGTTCATTGATATAAAAAACTAGTACTTATTTATAATGTATTTTATAACATATCGTACCCATTTTTAATTATATGTATGGTAAACTAATGTTCTTAGGAAGGAGCAACGTTGAGGATGAACAGTTACATTTGTTCTGAAATCATATCAGTTGATCCGTTTAATGAACTTGTCCCTTTCTAGGAGCACAAGAAGGGATTAAGGAGCTCTTTTTGTAACTTGGTTCAAGAATCAGGTGAATTTATTGAGTGCACCTTGTGAGGAAAGATGTGGTACGAGGATCTTTCTTTCCATTTGGTTTCCTCTCCTTGACTCCTATCTTCCTTGGGCTGGGCTGTCAAAGCCAGGTCGCACTTGCATCTCTCTTCTGCTTTCCTTATTTTCTTCATTATTGGCATTGTTTGGTGGACAAGCCTTGACCTGGCGTCCCCCATAGCCCATTATTGCAGTCACTGTCCGTCAGCGTAGTACGATTCCACAGAGTCACTGTTTGTCTCACGTGTGCTACGCTTTCTTCCTCATGATCCGCCCCCCCACGCCATGTGTACCCTAATCATAATATGCCCCATCCCCGTCGCCCTCCCTCCCCACCAGCCCTGCCCCACCTCTCCCCTCCCCTTTGGTAACCGCTAGTCCCTTCCTGGGGTCTGTGAGCCTAATGCTCTTCTGTTCCTTCAGTTTTGCTTTGTTGTTATACTCCATGGATGAGGGAAATCATTTGATATTTGTCTCTCTCTGCCTAACTTATTTCACTGAGCGTAATACCCTCTAGCTCCATCCATGTTGTTGCAAATGGTAGGATTTGTTTTCTTGTTATGGCTGAATCATATTCCATTGTGTACATGCACCACATCTTCTTTATCCCTTCATCTACTGATGGACACTTAGGTTGCTTCCATTTCATGGCTACTGTAAGTAGTGCTGCGATCAACAAAGGGGTGCATCTGTCTTTTTCAAACTCGGATGATCCATTCTTAGTGTTAATTTTTATGTGTGGAATTCCTGGATCAAATGGTATTTCTATTTGTAGTTTTTTGAGGAACCTACATATTGCTGTCCACTATGCTTGGACGAGTTTACATTCCCACCAGCAGTGTTGGAGGGTTTCCCTTTCTCCACATCCTCGCGAACATTTGTTCTTGTTTGTCTTTTGAATGGTGGACATCGTAAGTTGTATGAGGTCTCATTGTGGTTTTAATTTGCATTTCTCTGATGATTAGAGTTGTGGATGGTCTCAAATACTTTTATCTGGGGAATATTCAAACGTTCAAGGCCAAGTTGCTCTTCAACTTTTGAACTTGAACTGATTAACTCATTAACTCTGAGGCTTTTCTGGATTTCTTGTTTTCATTTCTTAACTGAGTCCTTTCTAATGCGCTTTACTATCCCTGTTCTCCTTCTACCCAGCTCATATCTATTTTTTTGCCTAACAAAGGTGAAGAGATTCCAGGCTTGGTATCAGATAGTTGTGTGACCATCTACAAGTCAGTCAGTAATTCCGGTCTTTCTTCATCTGGTAAGATTGAAGAGGCGGAAACAAAAGCGAAAACGGCAAAGGACACCATCAGTAGAACAATAAGACATACTACAGGTATGGGAAAATATATTCTTAAATTTCAAATGCAATAAAGTGTTGACATCCAAAATATATAAAGAGCTCATGCACCTCAACAAATGAAAAGCATATAAGCGAATTAAAAAATGGGCAGAGGATCCGAACAGACATTTCTCCAAGTAAGAAAGTCAGTTTGCCAACAGGCATATGAAAAGATGCTGCACATCACTAATCATCAGAGAAATGCAAATTCAAACCACGATGAGATATCACCTCACACCAGTGAGGATGGCCACCATCCAAAAGACAAACAACAAGAAATGTTGGCAAACATGTGGAGAAAGGAGAACCCTACTACACTGCTGGTGGGAATGTCAATTTGTTCAACCATTGTGGAAAGCAGTATGGAGGTTCCTTAGAAATCTAAAAATAGAAATCCCATTTGACCCAGGAATTCCACACCTTGAAATTACCAAAAGAGTGCAGCAGCCCTGTTTGACAAAAGACATTGCACCCCTATGCACCTGCATGTTTATCTCAGCACTATTTACAATAGCCATGAAAAGGAAGCAACCTAAGTATCCATTAGTACATGAATGGATAAAGAAGAGGTGGTACATGTACACAATGGAATATGATTCAGCCATAAAAAGAAAACAAATCCTACCATTTGCAGCAACATGGATGGAGCTAGAGGGCTTTAAGCTCAATGAAATAAGCCAGTCGGAAAAAGACAAGTATCAAATGATTTCATTCATCTGTGGAGTACAAGAACAAAGAAAAAGACTTAAGGAACAAAACAGCAGCAGCGGACTCACAGAACCGAAGAATGTACTAACAGTTACCAAAGTGAAACGGACTGGGGAGGGTGGGAGGGAAGGGAGGGAGAAGGGGGGGAAAGGGGCATTATGATTAGCACACATAATGGGTGGGGAGGGTTTCACGGGGAAGGCAGTACAGCCCAGAGAAGACATGTAGTGATTCTATAGCATCTTAGTACGCTGATGGACAGTGACTGTAATGCGGTATGTGGTGGGTACTTGATGATGTGGGGAGTCTAGTAACCATAGTGTTGCTCATGTAATTGTAGATTAATGATAAAAATGCAGATTCAAGACCAGAGAACGATGAGCCCCAGGAAGAAAAAAAAAGTTTTAAGCGGCTAGCAGCAGCAGTTTGAGCTACTGCCGGGCGTCCTGCTTATCCCCCCGGAGCTGCCCGGTGCTCTGTCGCCGTCGAACCGCAGGGCTTCCTCGCTCTCCTCTTAACGCGCTGCGCCCCACGCTGACCCCGGGTCATTCTCCCACAGCGCCTGCGCGGCAGCTCCGCCGGCCCTTCTGCTAACGCGCACCAGCATGCACCCTCCCGCCCTCTCAACCCCGAGGGAGCGTTGGCTGCCGAGCTCCTGCTGCCTGGGCCCATGTCCAGAGCGAGCTCCGGGCACCTCTAGGCAGGGGCGGCAGCGGAGCGGGGGGCTGGGGGTCAACGGAATGAGCAGGCGCGGGTTCGGGGACCACGCGATGGAAGTCCCCCCGGCCCAGCCTTGCCCAGACGCCCGCGCCTCCTTTCCCAGGAAGGCCGCCTCCCCGCCCGCGCTGCCGCCGCCGAGGTTCCCTGAAGGCCTTCCCCTGTCGGCGAGAGCACAGCCACCGGGGCTTCCCTGCAGCGAGCGGCCGCCCCTCTCCGCAGCTTGGCACCGCCCGGGGCGTCCTCAACCCTGCCCGCGCCCACCTCCGAATGTCGGGCCTATAATTGTAAGTATTCAAGTGCTGCTAGATAATTCTATAATTATGGTTTTTTTCATTGAGATATATTGACATATCTCATTGTGTTAGTTTTTGCTGTAAGACATAATGATTTGGTATACGCGTTATACATTGTGCATTGGTTGCAACAGTAAGTTTAGTTAGCATCCATTACTATGTATAGTTAGGAGTCTTTTCTTCTTGGGAAGAGAACTTTTAATATCTACACTCTCAACATTTAAATATACAAGTACAACATTGTTAACTATATTCAACATGCTATACATTATATCCCAGGACTTAGGCATCTGGTAACTGGAAGCTCGTAACTCTTGACCTTCACCCATTGGGCCTATACCCTACCCCTCACCCCCGCCTTGTCTGGTATTCACAAATCTGTTTTGTATATGTATGAATTCTTTCTTTTTGTTTTGTTTTAGCTTCCAAATGTAAGTGATATCATACAGTATTTGACTTATTTCACTTAAGGTACATCCATGTTGTTACAAATGGTAGAATTTCCATTTTTGTGGAACTGAATAATATCCAATTGTGTGATATATGTACAACATTTTCTTTATCCATTCATCTATCAGTGGGCACTTAGATTGTTTCTATGTCCTGGCTGTTGTAAACAATGCTGCAGTGAACAGAGCCCATATTTTAAGACTGTAATTTCACCTCTTTTGGATAAATACTGAGAAGTGGAATTGCAGGATCATGTGGTAGTTCCATTTTTTATTTTTTATTGAAGCTCCATACTGTTTTAGATAGTAACAGAACCAATTTACATTCTAACAGTGCACCGAAAGGGAACCCTTTTCTCCACATCCTCGCCAACACTTGGTATAACTTGCCTTTGTGATAATAGACATTCTAACAGGTATGAGGTGATACCTCATTGCGGTTTTGATTTGTATTTCCTTGATGATTGGTGATGTGGAGCACTTTTTCATGTACCCATTGACTATTTGTATATGTTCTTTGGAAAAATGTCTATTTACATCCCTGCCCATTTTGTAATTGGGTTGTTTGGTGGGTTTTCTCCCCTACTGAATTGTAATTAATTTTTCCTGTATTTTAGGTATTAATCCCTTATCAGATACGTGACTTGAAAATATTTTCTCTCAATCTGTAGACTGTCTTTATTTTGTTGATTGCTTCCTTTGCTGTACAGAAGTCTTTTAGTTGATATAATCCTACTTTTTCTTTTTACTTTTGTTGCCTTTCACTCTTGGTGTCAAATTCGAAAAACCATCAGCAAGACCAGTGCCAGTGAGCCTACCCTCTATGTTTTCTTCTATGAACTTTATTATTTCAGGTTTTAATGTTTCAGTCTTTGATACATTTTGACCTGATTTTTATGTATGGTATACAGTTTTTCTCTGAGCCCTCTATTCTGTTCCGTGGCTCTCAGTGTCTGTACTGTAGTGTTTTGATTATTATAGCTTTATTAATATAGTTTGAAATCAGGGAGCTTGATGCCTCCAGCTTTGTCGTTCTTTCTCAAGATTGCTTTGGCTATTCAGGCTTTTGTGGTTCCATACGCATTTTAGGTTTGTTCTAGTTCCATGAAAAGTGCCACTGGAGTTTTGATAAGGGGTTACTTTGAATCTGTGGATTGCTTTTTGTGTGTGATGATAATTGTTTCAGGCTATGAGCACAGACTCTTTCCATTTCCTTACATATTCTTCAGCTTCTTTCATCACTGTCTGACAGTTCTCAGAATACAGATTTTTCACCTCATTTGTTAGATTTATTTGTGGGTATTTTATTCTTTTCAATGCAAGTATGAATGGGAGTATTTTCTTAATATCTTTTTCGATTGTTCACTGTTAGTGTGTAGAAACACAGATGAGTTTTGTGAATTGATTTTACATTCTCAGTATTATTGACTTGATTCAGTTGTAACAGCTTTTTGACTCTTCAGGATTTTATTTATATAATATGTCATACACAGATAATGACGGTTTTGCTTTTTTTGTTCTGATTTGGATGCCTTTTGTTTCTTTTTCTTGTCTAAAATTGTCCTGGCTAGGATTTCTAGTACTTTGTTGAAAAGAAATTCAGGAGTGGTGCCCTTGTCTTGTTCCTGATCTTAGAGGAAAAGCTTTTAGTTTTTCACATTGTTGATGATGTTAGGTGTTGTCTTACCACATATGACTATTATGATGAGGTATATTCTGCTATACGTACATTGTTGAGAGCTTTTGTCATGAATAGATGTTAAAGCATTTCTCAAATGCTTTTTCTGTACCTCTTGAGATGATCATATGATATTTATCATTCACTTTCTGAACATGGTGTGTAACATTGATTTGTGGATGTGGAACCATCTTTGCATTGCTGGAATAAATCCAACTTGATTATGCTATGTGATCCTTTTAATGTATAGTTGAATTCATTTTGCTAGCATTGTGGGCGGTTTGCATCTATGTTCATTAGGGATATTGGCTTGCAGTTTTCTGGGTGTCAGGCCTCTTCAAATGAGTTGAGAAGTGTTTCTCCTCTTCTACTTTTGTGGAGTGTGAGAATGTCCTGTATTAATTCTTCTTTAAGTGTTTGGTGGATCTCATCAATGAAGCCATCTGTGCCTGACATTTTGTTTGTCAGGAGGTTTGAGGGTCTTTGATATTTCAGATATGAAAAGAAGATCTCATGTATCCCACTGTATTCTGGTTAAATTCCCTTAGGGATTCCCAGAGTATTTAGAAAATTCTGACAGTCCTTTATAGTGTGGGTAAAAAGGATCCTAGTTACAAGTGTTTCCTTATTGAATCTATATGTCATTGTTTCTGCATATGGCTGAAACTCCAGAAATATGTACTGATACCATATTAGTGTTTACAAATAGGGTTTATGATTTTAATATGTTATTACATCTAAAAATTCCTCTTTGATAAAGATAAATAACCATGAAAATTGAGAATGGAGTTAGACAATAATGCAGTTTCATTCTCTTGCATGTAGCTGTCCAGTTTTTCCACCACCAGTTTTTGAAGAGGCTGTCATTTCTCCATTGTATGTCCATAGCTCCTTTATTGTATATTAATTGAGACTATAGGTGTGGATTTATATCAGGGCTCTCTAGTCTGTTCCACTGGTCTATGGTCTGTTCTTGTGCCACTAGCAAATTGTCTTGATTACTGTGGCTTTCTAGTAGAGCTTGAAGTTGAAGAGCGTAATTCCCCGAGCCTTATTCTTCTTTGTCAGGATTGCTTTGGCTCTTTGGGTTCTTTTGTCGCTCCATATGAATTTTAGAACTATTTTTCCCAGTTTGTTGAAGAATGCTGTCAGTATTTTGATAGGGATTGCATTGAATCTGTAGATTGCTTTAGGCGGGATGGCCATTTTGACAATATTTTCATTCTTCATATCCATGAGCATGGGATGTATTTCCATTTGTTGTTGTCTCACTTAATTTTTCATGATTGCCTTGTAGTTTTCCGGGTATACATTTTTCACTTCCTTTGTTACATCTATTCCTATGTATTTTGTTCTTTTTGAGGCAATTGTGAATGGAATTGTTTTCTTGATTTCTCTTTCTACTAGTTCATCATTAGTGTATAGGAAAGCAACAGATTCGTGTGTATTACTTTTGCATCCTGGAACTTTACTGAATTCAGATATTAGTTCTAGTTGTTTTGGAGTGGAATCTTTAGGGTTTTTTACATACAATATCATGTCATCTGCAAATAGTGACAGTTGGACTTCTTCTTTATCAATCTGGATGCCTTGTTATCTCTTAGTTTTGTTTTATTGCTGTCGCTTAGAACCTCCAGTATTATGTTGAATCAAGGTGGGGAGAGTGGGCATCCCTATCTGGTTCCCGATCTTAGGTGAAAAGATTTCAACTTCTCACTGTTAAGTATTATGTTGTCTGTCAGTTCGTCGTATATGACCTTTATTATGTTAAGGTAAGTGCCCTGTATACCCATTTTCTTGAGAATTTTTATCATGAATGGGTGCTGAATTTTGTCTAATGCTTTTTCAGCATCTATGGAGATGATCATGTGATTTTGTCCTTTTTATTGATGTAGTGGATGATGTTGATGGATTCTGCAATGATGTACCATCCTTGTATCCCTGGTATGAATCCCACTTGATCATGATGTATGAACCTGTTTTTGTATTTGGTTTGGTAATATTTTGTTGACTATTTTGCATATATGTTCATCAGGGATATTGGTGTGTAATTTTCTCTTTTTTTGGTGTCTTTGCCTGCTTTTGGTATTAGAGTGATGCTGGCTTCATAGAATGAGTTTGGAAGTATTCCGTCCTCTCCAATTTTCTGGAAAACTTTTAAGGAGAATGGATAGTATGTCTTCTCTATGTGTCTGATAAAATTCAGTGTTGAATCCATGTGGCCCAAAGTTTTGTTGTTGGGTAGTTTTTTGAGTACCGATTCAATTTCCTTGTTGCTAATTGTTCTGTTTTGATTTTCTGTTTTATCCTTGGTCAGTCTTGGGAGGTTGTATTTTTCTAGGAGTTGTCCATTTCTTCTAGGTTTTCCAGCTTGTTAGCATATAGGTTTTCATAGTATTCTCTAGTAATTCTTTCTATTTCTGTTGTGTCCATCATGATTTTCCTTTCTCATTTCTGATTCTGTTTATGTGTGTAGATTCTTTTTTTCTTTTAATAAGTCTGACTAGGGATTTGTCTATTTCACTTACTTTCTCAAAGAACCAGCTCCTGGTTTTACTGAATTTTTTCTCTTGTTTTATTCATCTCAATTTTATTTATTTCTTCTCTTATCTTTGTTATGTCCCTACTTCTACTGAATTTGGACCTCATTTGTTTTTCTTTTTCCAGTTTCAATAATTGTGAATCGAGGCTATTCATTTGGGATTGTTCTTCCTTCTTTAAATTGGCCCGGATTGCTATAGACTTTTCTCTTAGAACTGCCTTCACTGTGTCCCACAGAAGTGGGGGCATGGTGCTGTTGTTTTCATTTGTCTCCATATAGTGTTTGATCTGTTTTTTAATGTGGTCATTGATTCACTGATTATTATGAGCATGTTGTTATGCTTTCATTTTTTTGTGGGCCTTTTGTTTTCTTTGTAAATTTTTTCCCAGAGTCATACCTTTGTGCTCTCTGAAGTTGGTTGGTATGATTTCAATCTCTTTGAATTTGCTGAGGCTCTTTTTGCATCCTAATATGTGGGCTCTTATGAAAAATGTTCCACATGCATTTGAGAAGAATGTGTATCCTGCTGCTTTTGGTTGGAATGTTCCATAGATGTCTCTTAGGTCCATCAGTTGTAGTATGTTGTTCAGGGCCTCTGTCTCCTTACTTATTTTCTGTCTGGTTGATCTATTCTTTGAAGTGAGTGGTATGTTGAAGCCTCCTAAAATGAATGCATCCAATTCTATTTCCCCCTTTAATTCTGTTAGTATTTGTTTCACATCTGTAGGTGCTCCTCTGTTGGGTGCATAGATATCCATAACGGTTATATCCTCTTGTTGAACTGACCCCTTTATCATTGTGCAATGTTCTTCTTTGTCTCTTGTGACTTTCTTTGTTTTGCAGTCTATTTTGTCTAATACAAGTACTGCAACTCCTGCTTTTTCTCCCTGTTAGTTGCATGAAATATCTTTTTCTGTCCCTTCACGTTTAGTCTGTGTATGTCTTTGGGTTTGAAGTGAGTGTCTTGTAGGCAACATGTAGACAGGTCTTGTTTTTATTTAACCATTCAGTGACTCTGTGTGTTTTGATTGGTGCATTCAAACCATTTACATTTAGGGTGATTACTGATAGGTATATGAGTATTGCCATTGTGGCTTAAGGTTAGTGGTTACCAAGGGTTTGGGGGTAACTTCTTTACTATTTAACAGTCTAATTTAACTTACTTAGTATGTTATTACAAACACAATCTAATGGTTCTTTTTTCCCCTCCTTTTTCTTCCTCCTCCATTCTTTGTATATTAGGTATCATATTCTGTACTCTTTGTCTATCCCTTGACTGACTTGGGGGTAGTTGATTTGATTTTGCATCTGCTTAGTACTTAATTGGTGTACTTCCATTACTGTGGTTTTGTTTCCTCTGGTGACAGCTATTTAGCCTTAGGAGCACTGCTATCTATATCAGTCCCTCAAAAATACACTATAGAGATGGTTTGTGGGAGATAAAATCTCTCAGCTTTTGCTTATCTGGAAATTGTTTAATCCCTCCTTCAAGGTTAAATGATAATCGTGTCAGCCAGAGTATTCTTGGTTTGTGGTCCTTCTCCTTCATTGCATTAGATGTGTCATGTCTGTTGAGAAATCTGATGATAGTCTGATGGGTTTTCCTTTGTAGGTGGTCTTTTTTATCTCTCTGGCTGCTTTTAATATTCTGTCCTTATCCGTCATGTTTGCCATTTTAATTATTCTATGCCTTTATGTTGTCTTCCTTGGGTTCCTTGTGTTGGAAGATATGTACACCTTCATGGGGACTTATCTCCTTCCCCAGATTGGAGCGGTTTTCAGCATTTACCTCCCCAAAGATACTTTCTATCCCTTTTTCTCTCTCTCCTTCTCCTGGTACCTCTGTAATGCGAATATTATTCCGTTTGGATTGATCACACAGTTTTGTCTCTATTCTTTCATTCCCAGAGACCCTTTTTTTTCTCTCTGTGCCTCAGCTTCTTTGTATTGCTTTTCTCTAATTTCTGTTCCATTTACTGTCTCCTCCACTATATCTAATGTGCTTTTCAGTGCCTCCATTGTATTTTTCTCTTCAGATATTGCATTCCTTAATGATTGAGTCTGCATCCAGAATTCTTCCCTGAGTTCTTGAATGTTTTTCTGTACCTCCGTGAACATGCTTATGATTTGTATTTTGAAATCTCTTTGAGGAAAATTGATGAGTTCAGTTTCACTTGGCCCTTTTTTCTGGTGTTTATGGGATTTGGCTTTGTACCTGGTTCCTTTGACGTTTCATATTTGTATGTGGCACCCTCTCGTGCCCAGAAGCTCTACTCTCTGGAGCTGCTCAGCCCCTGATGCAATGTCTGGGGTAGCAGGGCAGCGGCGCTGGTGCCCTGTTCCGTGAGGTCTGTTGTTTTCTCTAGGTTTATGCAATGTGGTGCAGCGTTCTTTCCTGGTTGCTGTTTCAGGATTTGTTTTATTAATTATATTTTCATATTCTAATTTATATTTTCTGTGGTTTGGGAAGGAGGTCTCTCTCTCACCTCTCATGCCACCATCTTTACTCCTGAAAAAGCTACTGTTTTTAAATTTAATTTCTCTATATATTTTAAGTGATAGACTAAGTAATACGCTGGCATACTTAGAGAAATCTTAGATTTGATTCTAGTCTTTGTTCTGTTTGCCTACAGCGTAGCTTGCACCTACATTTTTCCAAGTCTTGGGTTTTCATCATAAAATAGTAAAAGGGGTATCCACTTGGATACTTCTCGGGGCACAGGGGTCTCTGGCGGTTTGGGAGCTGCTGGTGAGAAGAGGAGTGGGAGCACCTTGGGGCCTGAAGGGAGCACTGCAGGAGCTGTTATTTTTAACACTCAGCATCAAAAGTGAGGGCATTCCATTTGTGTCACTAACAGTATTTCATTCTTCTTCTAGCTTGTTTGTTTTTCTCTAGTCCCTTTTCCTCTTCTTAAATCAATTACTGATGGACAATCCCTATTAAGACAGATGGGTTTGTCTCAGTATGGTTTAGCTGTGTGGACTGGATCAGGCCTTCCCCCGTCTATACACTTGAATCTAACTGGGGGCTCTGCACAATTTCCCACAGGCAGGGAATTTTGACTTGCGTTAAATAATTCTTTATAGTATGTTTGTTAAAAAATACACTCCTCTTCAAAGGTGCTCCTTTTCATGATAGTGGTAGTATTGTGTGACTAAGAAACATTACCTCAGAAAAGTGCGTCACTTGTTGGTAGTGTGTCGACTCGACTTTTTTAAAATTCTGTTCCCTGTTTTAGAGACAAACTTACTGGTGTCCACTGTACCCATGGTGTAAACAGGACGGGCTACCTCATCTGCAGGTGAGTTGCCAACTGTGAGAGGCAGACCCTATTTGAGTTGTTTGGTTTGCAATAGTAATGTAAGCTAGTTGCAAAACCCAGTGGAGAAGTTTATGAAGGAGAAAGCAGTCTTAAGCCCACCCAGAGACACTACCAGTGATTGTTTCACCTGTTTTTTAGACTTTAAAAATGCCTACATAAGCATATACATGTTCTTAGATAATTATTTTTTATTGAAGGGTAGTTGACGCACAGTATTACATTACATTAGTTTCAAGTGTACAACACAGTGATAAAACATTTATATACATAATTCTAGGTTCCAGCTATCACCCTACCAAGCTGTTACAGTATCTTGACTATATTCCTTATGCTATACATTACATCCCGGTTACTTATTTATTTTACCATTGTAAGTCTGTCCTCTTTTTTTTTTTTTTTGTGAGGGCATCTCTCATATTTATTGATCAAATGGTTGTTAACGACAATAAAATTCTGTATAGGGGAGTCAATGCTCAATGCACAATCATTAATCCACCCCAAGCCTAATTTTCATCAGTCTCCAATCTTCTGAGGCATAACAAACAAGTTCTTACATGGAGAACAAATTTTTACATAATGAATAAGTTACATAGTGAACAGTACAAGGGCAGTCATCACAGAAACTTTCGGTTTTGCTCATGCATTATGAACTCTAAACAGTCAGTTCCAATATGAATACTCATTTGGTTTTTATACTTGATTTATATGTGGATACCACATTTCTCTCTTTATTATTATTATTTTTAATAAAATGCTGAAGTGGTAGGTAGATACAAGATAAAGGTAGAAAACAAAGTTTAGTGTTGTAAGAGAGCAAATGTAGATGATCAGGTGTGTGCCTGTAGACTATGTGTTAATCCAAGCTAGACAAGGGCAATAAAACATCCACGTATGCAGAAGATTTCTCTCAGAACGGGGGGGTGAGGTTCTAAGCCTCACCTCTGTTGATCCCCAATTTCTCACCTGATGGCCCCCTGCGACTGTGCCTGTCTTAGGTTGTTCCTCCCTTGAGGAATCTTACCCGTCTCTGGCTAACCAGTCATCTTCCGGGGCCATACAGGGAAATGTGAAGTTGGTAAGTGAGAGGGAAGCCTTATTGTTTGAAAAGGTTAGCTTTTTACTTCTTTGCATATTTATGCCCTGTGGCTTCTATGCCCAGCATTTGTCTTGAGGTATCTTTACCACTTGGAGGAGTTATGATACTCGGTAAATTTGATATGAGGCACGAATTCTATTTAAGGGTTGTAATTAGGAAGGAAGAAGAAAAGCTATAGAAGTAGCAGGTGGAAGAAAACATGGGAAGATTGATTATTTCTTTGACATATCTTCTTGTAGAGTAACTTCAGCATATATAGGTTTTAAGCTACTACTTAAATTGCACACACACATTAACATAATAGGAGTATAGTTACATAACCAAAGCATATCTGTAATTACCAGCCATCTCCAGTGAAACCAAGAAAACCATTAAGGCACCTTAGGCATTTGTGAGAACTTATCTATGATATGGTGGATATTGTCCAACTGAACTTGAACAGTCTGAGAGAAATCAGACAAATTAAAACAACCCATTCCTGGGGACTGTTCACATCCCATATATTCTTTTAACAGTAAATAGTCTGTAGTTGTAAGATTTTGGAGCGCTACAATTTGCACTTCTCCTAATTCTTGGTTGAGTTCCAACAGTATAGATCCAGTCAAATTTGTTGTTTTACTGTATGCACAGGCCAGCTTAGATATCTCCTTCTTCATTCCCATGGCAAGTCCAGGAACCGGTGGGATGAGTGCATCTACAGCTGTAGCAGTGCGTGGATCTTTGTTGGGGTTTTTTGATGATCATCTTCTGGCATGAGTCTTCCAGAGAGTGCTGATGTTGGAAGTTCTCTTTCATATCGTATCTTAGTTCATTTTCGGGGTAGCCCAATTAGGCTTTGATCTTCTGTATAAACGCAAACAGACCCTTTGCCTACACTTTTATATGCCCTTTATACCCTTGTGTAGAACTCATTGGAGGTTACCACACAGGAACTGCCTTTTTTTTTTTTGGTATCACTAATCTACACTTACCTGACGAATATTATGTTTACTAGGCTCTCCCCTATACCAGGTCCCTCCTATAAACCCCTTTACAGTCACTGTCCATCAGCATAGCAAAATGTTGTAGAATCACTACTTGCCTTCTCTGTGTTGTACAGCCCTCCCCTTTCTCCCACCCCCCATGCATGCTAATCTTAATACCCCCCTACTTCTCCCCCCCCTTATCCCTCCCTACCCACCCATCCTCCCCAGTCCCTTTCCCTTTGGTACCTGTTAGTCCATTCTTGAGTTCTGTGATTCTGATGCTGTTTTGTTCCTTCAGTTTTTCCTTTGTTCTTATATTCCATAGATGAGTGAAATCATTTGGTATTTCTCATTCTCCGCTTGGCTTGTTTCACTGAGCATAATACCCTCCAGCTCCATCCATGTTGCTGCAAATGGTAGGATTTGCCCTTTTCTTATGGCTGAGTAGTATTCCATTGTGTATATGTACCACATCTTCTTTATCCATTCATCTATCGATGGAAATTTAGGTTGCTTCCAATTCTTGGCTATTGTAAATAGTGCTGTGATAAACATAGGGGTGCATTGGTCTTTCTCATACTTGATTGCTGCATTCTTAGGGTAAATTTCTAGGAGTGCAATTCCTGGGTCAAATGGTAAGTCTGTTTTGAGCATTTTGATGTACCTCCATACTGCTTTCCACAATGGTTGAACTAGTTTACATTCCCACCAGCAGTGTAGGAGGGTTCCCCTTTCTCCACAGCCTCGCCAACATTTGTTGTTGTTTGTCTTTTGGATGGCAGCCATCCTTACTGGTGTGAGGTGATACCTCATTGTACTTTTTTTTTTTTAAATAATTATTTTTTATTAAAGGGTAGTTGACACACAGTATTACATTACATGAGTTTCAAGTGTACAACACAGTGGTAGAACATTTATATACATAATTCTAGGTTCCAGCTATCACCCTACCAGGCTGTTACAATATCTTGACTATATTCCTTATGCTATACATTACATCCCGGTTACTAATTTATTTTACCATTGGAAATCTGTCCTTTTTTTTTTTTTTTTTTTTTGTGAGGGCATCTCTCATATTTATTGATCAAATGGTTGTTAACGACAATAAAATTGTGTATAGGGGAGTCAATGCTCAATGCACAATCATTATTCCACCCCAAGCCTAATTTTTGTCAGTCTCCAATCTTCTGAGGCATAACAAACAAGTTTTTACATGTAGAACAAATTCTTACATAATGAATAAGTTACATAGTGAACAGTACAAGGGCAGTCATCACAGAAACTTTCGGTTTTGCTCATGCATTATGAACTATAAACAGTCAGTTCAAATATGAATACTGATTTGGTTTTTATACTTGATTTATATGTGGATACCACATTTCTCTCTTTATTATTATTATTTATAATAAAATGCTGAAGTGGTAAGTAGATACAAGATAAAGGTAGAAAACATAGTTTAGTGTTGTAAGAGAGCACATGTAGATGATCAGGTGTGTGCCTGTAGATTATGTGTTAATCCAAGCTAGACCAGGGCAATAAAACATCCACGTATGCAGAAGATTTCTCTCAGAACGGGGGGGGGGGGGTGAGGTTCTAAGCCTCACCTCTGTTGATCCCCAATTTCTCACCTGATGGCCCCCCTGCGACTGTGCCTGTCTTAGGTTGTTCCTCCCTTGAGGAATCTTACCCGTCTCTGGCTAACCAGTCATCTTCCGGGGCCATACAGGGAAATGTGAAGTTGGTAAGTGAGAGAGAAGCCTTATTGTTTGAAAAAGTTAGCTTTTTACTTCTTTGCATATTTATGCCCTGTGGCTTCTATGCCCAGCATTTGTCTTGAGGTATCTTTACCACTTGGAAGAATTATGATACTCGGTAAATTTGATATGAGGCACGAATTCTATTTAAGGGTTGTAATTAGGAAGGAAGAAGAAAAGCTATAGAAGTAGCAGGCGGAAGAAAACATGGGAAGATTGATTATTTCTTTGATATATCTTCTTGTAGAGTAACTTCAGCATGTATAGGTTTTAAGCTACTACTTAAATTGCACACACACATTAACATAATAGGAGTATAGTTACATAACCAAAGCATATCTGTAATTACCAGCCATCTGCAGTGAAACCAAGAAAACCAGTTAGGCACCTTAGGCATTTGTGAAAACTTATCTATGATATGGTGGATATTGTCCAAATGAACTTGAACAGTCTGAGAGAAATCAGACAAATTAAAACAACCCATTCCTGGGGACTGTTCACATGCCATATGTTCTTTTAACAATAAATAGTTTGTAGTTGTAAGACTTTGGAGCGCTACAATTTGCACTTCTCCAAATTCTTGGTTGAGTTCCAACAGTATAGATCCAGTCCAATTTTGTTGTTTTACTGTATGCACAGGCCAGCTTAGATATCTCCTTCCTTATTCCCATGGCAGGTCCAGGAACTGGTGGGATGAGTGCATCTACAGCTGTAGCAGTGCGTGGATCTTTGTTGGGGTTTTTTGATGATCATCTTCTGGCATGAGTCTTCCAGAGGGTGCAGATGTTGGAAGTTCTTTTTCATATCATATCTTAGTTCATTTTCGGGGTAGCCCAATTAGGCTTTGATCCTCTGTATAAACACAAACAGACCCTTTGCCTATACTTTTATATGCCCTTTATACCCTTGTGTAGAACTCGTTGGAGGTTACCACACAGGAACTGCCCTTTTTTTTTTTTTTTTTTTTTTTTGCTATCACTAATCTACACTTACATGACGAATATTATGTTTACTAGGCTCTCCCCTATACCAGGTCTCCCCTATAAACCCCTTTACAGTCAGTGTCCATCAGCATAGCAAAATGTTGTAGAATCACTACTTGCCTTCTCTGTGTTGTACAGCCCTCCCTTTTCTCCTACCCCCCCATGCATGTTAATCTTAATACCCCCCTACTTCTCCCCCCCTTATCCCTCCCTACCCACCCATCCTCCCCAGTCCCTTTCCCTTTGGTACCTGTTAGTCCATTCTTGAGTTCTGTGATTCTGCTGCTGTTTTGTTCCTTCAGTTTTTCCTTTGTTCTTATATTCCACAGAGAAGTGAAATCATTTGGTATTTCTCATTCTCCGCTTGGCTTGTTTCACTGAGCATAATACCCTCCAGCTCCATCCATGTTGCTGCAAATGATTGGATTTGCCCTTTTCTTATGGCTGAGTAGTATTCCATTGTGTATATGTACCACATCTTCTTTATCCATTCATCTATTGATGGACATTTAGGTTGCTTCCAATTCTTGGCTATTGTAAATAGTGCTGCAATAAACATAGGGGTGCATCTGTCTTCCTCAAACTTGATTGCTGCGTTCTTAGGGTAAATTCCTAGGAGTGCAATTCCTGGGTCAAATGGTAAGTCTGTTTTGAGCATTTTGATGTACCTCCATACTGCTTTCCACAATGGTTGAACTAACTTACATTCCCACCAGCAGTGTAGGAGGGTTCCCCTTTCTCCACAGCCTCGCCAACATTTGTTGTTGTTTGTCTTTTGGATGGCAGCCATCCTTACTGGTGTGAGGTGATACCTCATTGTAGTTTTAATTTGCATTTCTCTGATAATTAGCGATGTGGAGCATCTTTTCATGTGTCTGTTGGCCATCTGTATTTCTTTTTTGGAGAACTGTCTGTTCAGTTCCTCTGCCCATTTTTAAATTGGGTTATTTGTTTTTTGTTTGTTGAGGCGTGAGAGCTCCTTATATATTCTGGACGTCAAGCCTTTATCGGATGTGTCATTTTCAAATATATTCTCCCATACTGTAGGGATCCTTCTTGTTCTATTGATGGTGTCTTTTGCTGTACAGAAGCTTTTCAGCTTAATATAGTCCCACTTACTCATTTTTGCTGTTGTTTTCCTTGCCCGGGGAGATATGTTCAAGAAGAGGTCACTCATGTTTATGTCTAAGAGGTTTTCGCCTATGTTTTCTTCCAGGAGTTTAATGGTTTCATGGCTTACATTCAGGTCTTTGATCCATTTTGAGTTTACTTTTGTATATGGGGTTAGACAATGGTCCAGTTTCATTCTCCTACATGTAGCTGTCCAGTTTTGCCAGCACCACCTGTTGAAGAGACTGTCATTTCGCCATTGTATGTCCATGGCTCCTTTATCAAATATTAATTGACCATATATGTCTGGGTTAATGTCTGGATTCTCTAGTCTGTTCCATTGGTCTGTGGCTCTGCTCTTGTGCCAGTACCAAATTGTCTTGATTACTATGGCTTTATAGTAGAGCTTGAAGTTGGGGAGTGAGATCCCCCCTACTTTATTCTTCTTTCTCAGGATTGCTTTGGCTATTCGGGGTCTTTGGTGTTTCCATATGAATTTTTGAATTATTTGTTCCAGTTCATTGAAGAATGTTGCTGGTAGTTTCATAGGGATTGCATCAAATCTGTATATTGCTTTGGGCAGGATGGCCATTTTAACGATATTAATTCTTCCTAGCCACGAGCATGGGATGAGTTTCCATCTGTTAGTGTCCCCTTTAATTTCTCTTAAGAGTGACTTGTAGTTTTCAGAGTATAAGTCTTTCACTTCTTTGGTTAGGTTTATTCCTAGGTATTTTATTTTTTTTGATGCAATTGTGAATGGAGTTGTTTTCCTGATTTCTCTCTCTGTTGGTTCATTGTTAGTATATAGGAAAGCCACAGATTTCTGTGTGTTGATTTTGTATCCTGCAACTTTGCTGTATTCCGATATCAGTTCTAGTAGTTTTGGGGTGGAGTCTTTAGGGTTTTTTATGTACAGTATCATGTCATCTGCAAATAGTGACAGTTTAACTTCTTCTTTACCAATCTGGATTCCTTGTATTTCTTTATTTTGTCTGATTGCCGTGGCTAGGACCTCCAGTACTATGTTAAATAACAGTGGAGAGAGTGGGCATCCCTGTCTAGTTCCCGATCTCAGAGGAAATGCTTTCAGCTTCTCGCTGTTCAATATAATGTTGGCTGTGGGTTTATCATAGATGGCCTTTATTATGTTGAGGTACTTGCCCTCTATTCCCATTTTGCTGAGAGTTTTTAACATGAATGGATGTTGAACTTTGTCAAATGCTTTTTCAGCATCTATGGAGATGATCATGTGGTTTTTGTCTTTCTTTTTGTTGATGTGGTGGATGATGTTGATGGACTTTCGAATGTTGTACCATCCTTGCATCCCTGGAATGAATCCCACTTGGTCATGGTGTATGATCCTTTTGATGTACTTTTGAATTCGGTTTGCTAATATTTTGTTGAGTATTTTTGCATCTACGTTCATCAGGGATATTGGTCTGTAGTTTTCTTTTTTGGTGGGGTCTTTGCCTGGTTTTGGTATTAGGGTGATGTTAGCTTCATAGAATGAGTTTGGGAGTATCCCCTCCTCCTCTATTTTTTGGAAAACTTTAAGGAGAATGGGTATTATGTCTTCCCTGTATGTCTGATAAAATTCCGAGGTAAATCCATCTGGCCCGGGGGTTTTGTTCTTTGGTAGTTTTTTGATTACCTCTTCAATTTCGTTGCTGGTAATTGGTCTGTTTAGATTTTCTGTTTCTTCCTGGGTCAATCTTGGAAGGTTATATTTTTCTAGGAAGTTGTCCATTTCTCCTAGGTTTCCCAGCTTGTTAGCATATAGGTTTTCATAGTATTCTCCAATAATTCTTTGCATTTCCGTGGGGTCCGTCGTGATTTTTCCTTTCTCGTTTCTGATACTGTTGATTTGTGTTGACTCTCTTTTCTTCTTAATAAGTCTGGCTAGAGGCTTATCTATTTTGTTTATTTTCTCGAAGAACCAGCTCTTGGTTTCATTGATTTTTGCTATTGTTTTATTCTTCTCAATTTTATTTATTTCTTCTCTGATCTTTATTATGTCCCTCCTTCTGCTGACCTTAGGCCTCATCTGTTCTTCTTTTTCCAATTTCGATAATTGTGACATTAGACCATTCATTTGGGATTGCTCTTCCTTTTTTAAATATGCTTGGATTGCTATATACTTTCCTCTTAAGACTGCTTTTGCTGTGTCCCACAGAAGTTGGGGCTTAGTGTTGTTGTTGTCATTTGTTTCCATATATTGCTGGATCTCCATTTTGATTTGGTCATTGATCCATTGATTATTTAGGAGCGTGTTGTTAAGCCTCCATGTGTTTGTGAGCCTCTTTGCTTTCTTTGTACAGTTTATTTCTAGTTTTATGCCTTTGTGGTCTGAAAAGTTGGTTGGTAGGATTTCAATCTTTTGGAATTTTCTGAGGCTCTTTTTGTGGCCTAGTATGTGGTCTATTCTGGAGAATGTTCCATGTGCACTTGAGAAGAATGTATATCCCGCTGCTTTTGGATGTAGAGTTCTATAGATGTCTATTAGGTCCATCTGCTCTACTGTGTTGTTCAGTGCTTCCGTGTCCTTACTTATTTTCTGCCCAGTGGATCTATCCTTTGGGGTGAGTGGTGTGTTGAAGTCTCCTAGAATGAATGCATTGCAGTCTATATCCCCCTTTAGTTCTGTTAGTATTTGTTTCACATATGCTGGTGCTCCTGTGTTGGGTGCATATATATTTAGAATGGTTATATCCTCTTGTTTGACTGAGCCCTTTATCATTATGTAGTGTCCTTCTTTATCTCTTGTTACTTTCTTTGTTTTGAAGTCTATTTTGTCTGATATTAGTACTGCAACCCCTGCTTTCTTCTCACTGTTGTTTGCTTGAAATATGTTTTTCCATCCCTTGACTTTTAGTCTGTACATGTCTTTGGGTTTGAGGTGAGTTTCTTGTAAGCAGCATATAGATGGGTCTTGCTTTTTTATCCATTCTGTTACTCTGTGTCTTTTGATTGGTGCATTCAACCCATTAACATTTAGGGTGACTATTGAAAGATATGTACTTATTGCCATTGCAGGCTTTAAATTCGTGGTTACCAAAGGTTCAAGGTTAGCCTCTTTAGTATCTTACTGCCTAACTTAGCTCGCTTATTGAGCTGTTATATACACTGTCTGGAGATTCTTTTCTTCTCTCCCTTCTTGTTCCTCCTCCTCGATTCTTCATATGTTGGGTGTTTTGTGCTGTGCTCTTTCTAGGAGTGCTCCCATCTAGAGCAGTCCCTGTAAGATGTTCTGTAGAGGTGGTTTGTGGAAAGCAAATTCCCTCAGCTTTTGTTTGTCTGGGAATTGTTTAATCCCACTGTCATATTTGAATGATAGTCGTGCTGGATACAGTATCCTTGGTTCAAGGCCCTTCTGTTTCATTGTATTAAATATATCATGCCATTCTCTTCTGGCCTGTAGGGTTTCTGTTGAGAAATCTGACGTTAGCCTGATGGGTTTCCCTTTATAGGTGACCTTTTTCTCTCTAGCTGCCTTTAACACTCTTTCCTTGTCCTTGATCTTTGCCATTTTAATTATTATGTGTCTTGGTGTTGCCCTTCTTGGATCCTTTCTGTTGGGGGTTCTGTGTATTTCCGTGGTCTGTTTGATTACTTCCTCCCCCAGTGTGGGGAAGTTTTCAGCAATTATTTCTTCTAAGATACTTTCCATCTCTTTGCCTCTCTCTTCTTCTTCTGGGACCCCTATAATACGGATATTGCTCCTTTTGGATTGGTCACACAGTTCTCTTAGTATTGTTTCATTCCTGGAGATCCTTTTGTCTCTCTCTATGTCAGCTTCCATGCGTTCCTGTTCTCTGATTTCAATTCCATCAATGGCCTCTTGCATTCTATCCATTCTGCTTATAAACCCTTCCAGAGTTTGTTTCATTTCTGCGATCTCCTTTCTGGCATCTGTGATCTCTTTCCGGACTTCATCCCATTTTTCTTGCGTATTTCTCTGCATCTCTGTCAGCATGTTTATGATTCTTATTTTGAATTCTTTGTCAGGAAGACTGGTTAGGTCTGTCTCCTTCTCTGGTGTTGTCTCTGTGATCTTTGTCTGCCTGTAGCTTTGCCTTTTCATGGTGATAGGAATAGTCTGCAGAACTGGGACGAGTGACGGCTGGAAGGACTTCCTTTCTTGTTGGTTTGTGGCCCTCCTCTCCTGGGAGAACAGCGGCCTCTAGTGGCTTGTGCTGCGCAGCTGCGCGCAGACAGGGTTTCTGCTTCCTGCCCGGCTGCTATGAAGTTAATCTCCGCTGTTGCTGTGGGCGTGGCCTGGCTCGGGCAGCTACTCCAAAATGGTGGAGTCGCGTTGGAGCAGGAGCTGCTGGGAGGCTATTTATCTCCGTAAGGGGCCTCCCTGCTCCCTGCAGCCCAGGGGTTAGGGTGCCCAGAGATCCCGGATTCCCTACCTCTGGATTAAGTGGCCCGCCCTGCCCCTTTAAGACTTCCAAAAAGCACCCGCCAAAACAAAACAACGACCACAAAAAAAAACAAGAAAAAAAATTTTTTTTTAATTAAAAAAAAAAAAAAAAATTTTTAATTAAAAAAAAAAAAAGGTGGTCGTTCGTTTTTCTTTATTCTCCGGTGCCAGCCTCAGGCCTCTGCTCACCGGTCTTTCTGCCCTGTTTCCCTAATATTGGGGTCCCTGTCCCTTTAAGACTTCCAAAAAGCGCTCGCCAAAACAAAGCAGCAAAAAAGCAAAAAAAAAAAAAAAAATGGTCGCGCGCTTTTCTTATGTCCTCTGTCGCCCAGCCTCCAGTGCCTTCTCACTGTTCTTGCTGCCCTGTTTTCCCAGTATCGAGGGCCCTGCACTCTGGCCCGGATGGCTGGGGCTGGGTGTTCGGCAGTCCTGGGCTCCGTCTCCCTCCCGCTCTGCCTGCTCTTCTCCCGCCGGGAGCTGGGGGGAGGGGCGCTCGGCTCCCGCGGGGCCGGGGCTTGTATCTTACCCCCTTCGCGAGGCGCTGGGTTCTCTCAGGTGCAGATGTGGTCTGGATATTGTCCTGTGTCCTCTGGTCTTTATTCTAGGAAGGGTTGTCTTTGTTATATTTTCATAGATATATGTTGTTTTGGGAGGAGATTTCCGCTGCTCTACTCACGCCGCCATCTTCCGCCCCTCTCTCATTGTACTTTTAATTTGCATTTCTCTGATAATTAGCGATGTGGAGCATCTTTTCATGTGTCTGTTGGCCATCTGTATTTCTTTTTTGGAGAACTGTCTGTTCAGTTCCTCTGCCCATTTTTAAATTGGGTTATTTGTTTTTTGTTTGTTGAGGTGTGTGAGCTCTTTATATATTCTGGATGTCAAGCCTTTATCGGATCTGTCATTTTCAAATATATTCTCCCATACTGTAGGGTTCCTTTTTGTTCTATTGATGGTCTCTTTTGCTGTACAGAAGCTTTTCAGCTTAATATAGTCCCACTTACTCATTTTTGCTGTTGTTTTCCTTGCCCGGGGAGATATGTTCAAGAAGAGGTCACTCATGTTTATGTCTAAGAGGTTTTTGCCTATGTTTTCTTCCAAGAGTTTAATGGTTTCATGACTTACATTCAGGTCTTTGATCCATTTTGAGTTTACTTTTGTATATGGGGTTAGACAATGGTCCAGTTTCATTCTCCTACAAATAGCTGTCCAGTTTTGCCAGCACCATCTGTTGAAGAGACTGTCATTTCGCCATTGTATGTCCATGGCTCCTTTATCAAATATTAATTGACCATATATGTCTGGGTTAATGTCTGGATTCTCTAGTCTGTTCCATTGGTCTGTGGCTCTGCTCTTGTTCCAGTACCAAATTGTCTTGATTACTATGGCTTTATAGTAGAGCTTGAAGTTGGGGAGTGAGATCCCCCCTACTTTATTCTTCTTTCTCAGGATTGCTTTGGCTATTCGGGGTTTTTGGTGTTCCATATGAATTTTTGTACTATTTGTTCCAGTTCATTGAAGAATGTTGCTGGTAGTTTCATAGGGATTGCATCAAATCTGTATATTGCTTTGGGCAGGATGGCCATTTTGACGATATTAATTCTTCCTAGCCACTAGCATGGGATGAGTTTCCATCTGTTAGTGTCCCCTTTAATTTCTCTTAAGAGTGACTTGTAGTTTTCAGAGTATAAGTCTTTCACTTCTTTGGTTAGGTTTATTCCTAGGTATTTTATTTTTTTTGATGCAATTGTGAATGGAGTTGTTTTCCTGATTTCTCTTTCTGTTGGTTCATTGCTAGTGTATAGGAAAGCCACAGATTTCTGTGTGTTGATTTTGTATCCTGCAACTTTGCTGTATTCCGATACCAGTTCCAGTAGTTTTGGGGTGGAGTCTTTAGGGTTTTTTATGTACAGTATCATGTCATCTGCAAATAGTGACAGTTTAACTTCTTCTTTACCAATCTGGATTCCTTGTATTTCTTTGTTTTGTCTGATTGCCGTGGCTAGGACCTCCAGTACTATGTTAAATAACAGTGGAGAGAGTGGGCATCCCTGTCTAGTTCCCGATCTCAGGAAATGCTTTCAGCTTCTCGCTGTTCAATATAATGTTGGCTGTGGGTTTATCATAGATGGCCTTTATTATGTTGAGGTACTTGCCCTCTATTCCCATTTTGCTGAGAGTTTTTATCATGAATGGATGTTGAACTTTGTCAAATGCTTTTTCAGCATCTATGGAGATGATCATGTGGTTTTTGTCTTTCTTTTTGTTGATGTGGTGGATGATGTTGATGGACTTTCGAATGTTGTACCATCCTTGCATCCCTGGGATGAATCCCACTTGGTCATGGTGTATGATCCTTTTGATGTATTTTTGAATTCGGTTTGCTAATATTTTGTTGAGTATTTTTGCATCTACGTTTATCAGGGATATTGGTCTGTAGTTTTCTTTTTTGGTGGGGTCTTTGCCTGGTTTTGGTATTAGGGTGATGTTAGCTTTATAGAATGAGTTTGGGAGTATCCCCTCCTCCTCTATTTTTTGGAAAACTTTAAGGAGAATGGGTATTATGTCTTCCCTGTATGTCTGATAAAATTCCGAGGTAAATCCATCTGGCCCGGGTGTTTTGTTCTTTGGTAGTTTTTTGATTACCGCTTCAATTTCGTTGCTGGTAATTGGTCTGTTTAGATTTTCTGTTTCTTCCTGGGTCAATCTTGGAAGGTTATATTTTTCTAGGAAGTTGTCCATTTCTCCTAGGTTTCCCAGCTTGTTAGCATATAGGTTTTCATCGTATTCTCCAATAATTCTTTGCATTTCCATGGGGTCCCTCGTGATTTTTCCTTTCTCGTTTCTGATACTGTTGATTTGTGTTGACTCTCTTTTCTTCTTAATAAGTCTGGCTAGAGGTTTATCTATTTTGTTTATTTTCTCGAAGAACCAGCTCTTGGTTTCCTTGATTTTTACTATTGTTTTATTCTTCTCAATGTTATTTATTTCTTCTCTGATCTTTATTATGTCCCTCCTTCTGCTGACCTTAGGCCTCATCTGTTCTTCTTTTTCCAATTTCGATAATTGTGACATTAGACCATTCATTTGGGATTGCTCTTCCTTTTTTAAATATGCTTGGATTGCTATATACTTTCCTCTTAAGACTGCTTTTGCTGTGTCCCACAGAAGTTGGGGCTTAGTGTTGTTGTTGTCATTTGTTTCCATATATTGCTGGATCTCCATTTTGATTTGGTCATTGATCCATTGATTATTTAGGAGCGTGTTGTTAAGCCTCCATGTGTTTGTGAGCCTCTTTGCTTTCTTTGTACAGTTTATTTCTAGTTTTATGCCTTTGTGGTCTGAAAAGTTGGTTGGTAGGATTTCAATCTTTTGGAATTTTCTGAGGCTCTTTTTGTGGCCTAGTATGTGGTCTATTCTGGAGAATGTTCCATGTGCACTTGAGAAGAATGTATATCCTGTTGCTTTTGGATGTAGAGTTCTATAGATGTCTATTAGGTCCATCTGCTCTACTGTGTTATTCAGTGCTTCCGTGTCCTTACTTATTTTCTGCCCGGTGGATCTATCCTTTGGGGTGAGTGGTGTGTCCAAGTCTCCTAGAATGAATGCACTGCAGTCTATATCCCCCTTTAGTTCTGTTAGTATTTGTTTCACATATGCTGGTGCTCCTGTGTTGGGTGCATATATATTTAGAATGGTTATATCCTCTTGTTTGACTGAGCCCTTTATCGTTATGTAGTGTCCTTCTTTATCTCTTGTTACTTTCTTTGTTTTGAAGTCTATTTTGTCTGATATTAGTACTGCAACCCCTGGTTTCTTCTCACTGTTGTTTGCTTGAAATATGTTTTTCCATCCCTTGACTTTTAGTCTGTACATGTCTTTGGGTTTGAGGTGAGTTTCTTGTAAGCAGCATATAGATGGGTCTTGCTTTTTTATCCATTCTGTTACTCTGTGTCTTTTGATTGGTGCATTCAACCCATTAACATTTAGGGTGACTATTGAAAGATATGTACTTATTGCCATTGCAGGCTTTAAATTCGTGGTTACCAAAAGTTCAAGGTTAGCCTCTTTAGTATCTTACTGCCTAACTTAGCTCGCTTATTGAGCTGTTATATACACTGTCTGGAGATTCTTTTCTTCTCTCCCTTCTTGTTCCTCCTCCTCGATTCTTCATATGTTGGGTGTTTTGTGCTGTGCTCTTTCTAGGAGTGCTCCCATCTAGGGCAGTCCCTGTAAGATGTTCTGTAGAGGTGGGTTGTGGAAAGCAAATTCCCTCAGCTTTTGTTTGTCGTAATTGTTTAATCCCACCGTCATATTTGAATGATAGTCGTGCTGGATACAGTATCCTTGGTTCAAGGCCCTTCTATTTCATTGTATTAAACATATCGTGCCATTCTCTTCTGGCATGTAGGGTTTCTGTTGAGAAATCTGATGTTAGCCTGATGGGTTTCCCTTTATAGGTGACCTTTTTCTCTCTAGCTGCCTTTAAAACTCTTTCCTTGTCCTTGATCTTTGCCATTTTAATTATTATGTGTCTTGGTGTTGTCCTTCTTGGATCCTTTCTGTTGGGGGTTCTGTGTATTTCCGTGGTCTGTTCGATTATTTCCTCCCCCAGGTTGGGGAAGTTTTCAGCAATTATTTCTTCTAAGATACTTTCCATCTCTTTTCCTCTCTCTTCTTCTTCTGGGACCCCTATAATACGGATATTGTTCCTTTTGGATTGGTCACACAGTTCTCTTAATATTGTTTCATTCCTGGAGATCCTTTTGTCTCTCTCTATGTCAGCTTCTATGCGTTCCTGTTCTCTGATTTTAATTCCATCAATGGCCTCTTGCATTCTATCCATTCTGCTGATAAACCCTTCCAGAGTTTGTTTCATTTCTGTGATCTCCTTTCTGGCATCTGTGATCTCCCTCCGGACTTCATCCCATTTCTCTTGCGTATTTCTCTGCATCTCTGTCAGCATGTTTATGATTCTTATTTTGAATTCTTTTTCATGAAGACTGGTTAGGTCTGTCTCCTTCTCTGGTGTTGTCTCTGTGATCTTTGTCTGCCTGTAGCTTTGCCTTTTCATGGTGATAGGAATAGTTTGCAGAGCTGGGACGAGTGATGGCTGGAAGAACTTCCTTTCTTGTTGGTTTGTGGCCCTCCTCTCCTGGGAGAACAGCGACCTCTAGTGGCTTGTGCTGCGCAGCTGCGCGCCGACAGGGTTTCTGCTTCCTGCCCGGCTGCTATGGAGTTAATCTCCGCTGTTGCTGTGGGCGTGGCCTGGCTCGGGCAGCTACTCCAAAATGGTGGAGTCGCGTTGGAGCAGGAGCTGCTGGGAGGCTATTTATCTCCGTAAGGAGCCTCCCTGCTCCCTGGAGCCCAGGGGTTAGGGTGCCCAGAGATCCCCGGATTCCCTACCTCTGGATTAAGTGTCCTGCCCTGCCCCTTTAAGACTTCCAAAAAGCACCCGCCAAAACAAAACAAAAACCACCAAAAAAAAAAAAAAAAAAAGGTGGTCGCTCGTTTTTCTTTATTCTCCGGTGCCAGCCTCAGGCCTCTGCTCACCGGTCTTGCTGCCCTGTTTCCCTAGTATTGGGGTCCCTATCCCTGTAAGACTACAAAAAAGCACTTGCCAAAACAAAACAGCAAAAAAAAAAAAAATGTTTGCTCGCTTTTCTGGTGTCCTCCTGCGCCAGGCCACCGGTTCTCGCTCACTGTTCTTGCTGCCCTGTTTCCCTAGTATTGGGGTCCCTATCCCTTTAAGACTTCCAAAAAGTGCTCGCCAAAACGAAACAGCAAAAAAGCAAAAAAAAAAAAATGGTCGCGTGCTTTTCTTATGTCCTCCGGCACCCGGCCTCCAGTGCCCGCTCACTGTTCTTGCTGCCCTGTTTTCCTAGTATCCAGGGCCCTGCACTCTGGTCCGGATGTCGGGGGCTGGGTGTTCGGCAGTCCTGGGCTCCGTCTCCCTCCCGCTCTGCCTATTCTTCTCCCGCCAGGAGCTGGGGGGATGGGCGCTTGGCTCCCGCCGGGCCGGGGCTTGTATCTTACCCACTTTGCAAGGCGCTGGGTTCTCTCAGGTGCGGATGTGGTCTGGATATTGTCCTGTGTCCTCTGGTCTTTATTCTAGGAAGTGTTGTCTTTGTTATATTTTCATAGATATATGTTGTTTTGGGAGGAGATTTCTGCTGCTCTACTCACGCCGCCATCTTCCGCCCCTCCCTCTACATGTTCTTTAATGGTGTAATATTTACTTATTTACTTTGAGAAGGGATTCTATTTTTTATTTTTATTTGTTGAAAAATTTTTCATTGAAGTATAGTTGACATACTAGTTTCACGTTAATTGTATAATATTTAGACATCCTGCTGTATAACTTAATGTATAGTAGATATATTTCTGTAAAAGTTTTTGGACCCGGAAGCGGCGAGTGATGCCACCGCGCCTCCCCCACCAAACCCGCTTCCCCGCGGGCCTGCCTCCCTGCAGGTCCCCACCTACCCCCAACATGATGCCCGGGGCCTCCAGGCCAGAGGACTGCAGGGAGGTAGGAGCGAGTGCGCCGAGGGCTCGGTGGCGGGGCAGGTGCTGGCGGGTGGGGGGAATCCAGGGGGCGCAAGGCTGCCCCCTGCTGCCGCCTCAACAGTTCCGGGTCAGCGCGGCCCCCCAAGCCCGCGCTCAGCGGCCCCGTCGGGGAAGAACATGAACCAGAGCCACTGCAGGGCCATGTGGCAGGAGACAGGCGCGTCAGCGAGCTGGAGCGGGAGGCCAGGTGGTGGGCAGGCCCCGGAGGGAGCAGGGCGGCGGGCAGGGGGCATCAGACGCATCTGCGAGAGGAAGCCCTTCCTCAGAATGAACGTCATGAGCTTGAAAAACAAATAGCATCTGTTTCTGCAGAAACTAAAGAAAGAGAAAGGCAAATCTATCAACAAGATGCTGCCATAGAAAATACCAAGCTTCAGTGTGGAAACCTGGAAACTCAAATCAAATCTTTACATACAGAAAATGTTAAGCTTAAATTTGACATAGAAGCAGCCCAAGAAGACTTTGAGGAACATATGCTAAGATATAATGAATATTATGCAAAAATGAAAGTACATAAAGATAGTTTGGGGGAGATAGAAAGCAAATGGTTATTCATGACTGAACTCCATGAAAAACGAGATCTTTTTAAAAAACTAATGACAATGAAAGAGGAACTTACACAAGATTCCCAAAATCCAGAGGGAAACCAGATGAAACAAGTACAGGAAGACATTACAAAGCTAAAGCCTCAAATTATAACTGTAAAAGAATCTATCATTGAAAAAACTTGTTTTCTCAAGTTCAAGGAAGAAAAAAATACCCATGATAAATTAAGAGAAGAAATATAGGTACAACGTAAGAGATATGGTGCAATTCTTAAGCATTTGCACCCTCTGGTGAACAAACTTCAGTCAAACAGAAGACAATGGCAATGGAACATTGAACAACTGGAAAAAAACGCAGCTGAACTAAGAAAACGCATTGGAATGAAACATTAATATGGCCATAGAGCAATGTAGAGCACAGACTGCCTGCAAAAATTATGGGACATAAGGATTAGCAAATCATTTGGATTCTTAACAACCAGCATTCACTGTCAGCGGTCTGTCTGAATGAAAGATGCATTTTCTTTTTTTTTAAATCAGTCATCTGTTTCAAAGTGCCTTCCAACCCTACAATTGATAGCAGGTAGATAGACAATAGTTATATGTTTACAGAAGAATCATGGAAGACTGTGAATATTTTGTGTGTAAGATATCCTGTACTCATGAATGCCTGTTTATAAACATACAGCCTTCACTATCATATCAAGTAAAAATTTAGAAGAAGAAAAACACTTGAATTTACAATGATTTTAAAATTGTTAAGATATTTTAAGTGATTGTTTCAAACTTTGTTGCAATGTACTTTTTTACCACTGCCTTCATAATAGTCATAAATATTGGCATTTACAATAATGTTGTTGTATGTTCAATGCTTCAGATATTTTACTCAGTTTTCTCCTTTATGCATAAGGTAACAATAATTTTTTATTAGGTAACATTTTTTAAGTGCATAAAAATTTTTATTCATTTAAAAAAAAAGTATTTGGAGACCTCATTCTTTTTTAAGGTTGCATTGCTCCTTCACTTGCTGATGAACATAAGAAAGTCACAAGTTGTTATAAAATATTGAAGTAATGAATATTCCTATGAACATATTTGAATAAATATTGTCTTCTCAGAGACTGTTTCACTCTGATTGGAATTTCTGAATAAGAGAATTTATACCCTTGTGTTTTTGTGGATGTTGCTACACTGTGCCTATTTATGTTCATTCAGAAAATGTTTTTAGACATCTATGTGTAATGCTTGTGAGACTTTTTGGACTAAGAGACTTGACCAGCCTTCTTTGAATCCTACAAGTTTAGGGAGGGACTGGATACTTGAGAATCCCATAATTGCTTATAGAAATACAACCCTAACAAGTACGAGGATGGATCGGACATGGTACTGTGAGAGCATGTTCATAGGAGGATTTGGCCTCATCACAGAGATTAGAGGTTTCCATACAGATATTTGAGCTGATACCTGACAGACGAGTAGGTATTAAGCAGACAGGGACACTGGGGAGCGAATCCTGGGTGGAAGGAAGAGCAAAGACTGACAGCAGGAAGGCATGTGCTGTGTTGGAGGGACTGGCCAAGGGCCTGGGCCTGGGCAGTATGGCATTAAAATGGAGCTGGAAGTATGGAGCTAGGTCATGCACGCCCCTCTTTAAGGTTTTTAGACTTTGTCTTAAGAGTAAGAGAAAACTGTTGAACTGTTTCTGTTGTGGGTGAGTGTTTGGAGCCTGATCAAATATGCATTTTCCACCTATCGTTTTGTCACCGAGTGGAGAATACATTGTAGGGAAAAGAGTGGAAGCAAAGAGACAAGTTAGGAGGTTTTTGTAGAAGAGACATAATGGTGGCTCGGGTGTGGGGCGGTTGGTCATTTTGGTGGAAAGATGTGAACATATTCTAGGGATACTTAGGTAATACCCTTGTTCCAACTTGGTGGTGGGTTGAGGAGGAGGGTAAGGAAGAAATGGCTGACAGTGGTGGTGACTTCCAAGTTTCTGGCCCGTACAGTTGGTTAGATAGTATTTTTTGATAAGATGTTAATATTTTTCCCAGTTTACCTTTTGGTGTTTGTTGGTTCCTGATAAATACGCCATGAGAGTAAGTAAGTCTTCTGTTTTTAACATATAGCATTTTGATAAAATAATGACTCTTGTATTTTTCTTTCTTTTTCTTTCTTTCACTCTTTCTCTCTCTCTATTTCTTTCTCTTTCTTTCTCTCTCTCTCTCTCTCTGTCTCCTTTTCTTTCTTTTCATATCATTAATGTACTATTATGTAAGTCACATTATGGTTACTAGACTCGACCTATTATCAAGTCGCCACCACATACCCCCCATTACAGTTACTGTCCATCAGCATAGTATGATGCTATAGAATCACTGTTTGTCGTCTGTGTGCTATACTGCCTTCCCCATGGCACCCCCACCACCACATTGTGTCTGCTCATCGTAATACCCCTTTTCCCCTCTTATCTCTTCCTTCCCACCCCTCCTCCCCAGTCCCTTTCCCTTTGGTAACTATTAGTCCATTCTTGGGTTCTGTGTGTCTGCTGCTGTTTTGTTCCTTCAATTTTATCATTGTTCTTATACTCCACATGTGAGTGAAATCATTTGATACTTGTCTTTCTCTTCCTGGCTTATTTCACTGAGCATAATACCCTCTAGCTCTATCCCTGTTGTGGCAATGGTAGGATTTGTTTTCTTCTTATGGATGAATCGTATTCCATTGTGTATATGTACCACATGTTCTTTATCCATTCATCTACTGATAGACACTTAGGTTGCTTCCGTTTATTGGCTATTGTAAATAGTGCTGCGATAAACATAGGGGTGCTTATGTCTTTTTAAAACTGGGCTCCTACATTCTTAGGGAAAATACCCAGGATTGGAATTTTGGGTCAAATGTTTTTTGTTTTAGTTTTTAGAGGAACCTCCATATTGCTTTACACAATGGTTGAAGAAATTGACATTCCCACCAGTACTGTAGGAGGGGTTCCCCTTTCTCCACATTGTCACCAACATTTGTTGTCGTTTGCCTTTTGAATGAAGGCCATCCTAACTGATGTGAGGTGATATCTCATTGTGGTTTTAATTTGCATTTCTCTGATGATTAGCAATGTGGAGCATCTTTTCATGTGTCTGTTGGCCATCTGAATTTCTTCTTTGGAGAAGTGTGTTGAGCTCGTCTGCCTAGTTTTTAATTGGCTTACTTGCTTTTTGTTTGTTAATGTGTTTGAGCTCTTTATATATTTTGAACATCAACCACTTATCGGATATGTTATTTATGAAGATATCTTCCCATACTGTAGAATGTCTTTTTGTTCTACTGATGGTGTATTTTGCCATACAGAAGCTTTTTAGTTTGATATAGTCCCACTTGTTCATTTTTGCTTTTGTTTCCCTTGCCCGTGGAGATGTGTTCAGGAAGAAGTTGCTCATGTTTGTGTCCGAGAGAGTTTTGCCTATGTTTTTCTGTAAGAATTTCATGGTTTCCTGACTTACATTCAGGTCTTTGATCCATTTTGAGTTTACTTTTGTGTATGGGGTTAGACAATAATCCAGTTTCATTATCTTGCACGTAGCTATGCAGTTTTGTCAACACCAGGTGTTGAAGAGGCTGTCATTTCCCCATTGTATATGTTCATGGCTCCTTTATCATCTATTAATTGACCGTATATGTTTGGGTTAATATCTGGACTCTCTTTTCTGTTCCACTGGTCTGTGGGTCTGTTCTTTTGCCAATACCAAATTGTCTTGATTACTGTGGCTTTGTAGTAGAGCTTAAAGTTGGGAAGCAAGATCCCTTCTCTTTGTTGTTCCTTCTCAGGATTGCTTTGGCTATTTGGGTTCTTCTGTGGCTCCATACGAATTTTAGAACTATTTTTTCCAGTTGGTTGAAGAATGCTGTTAGTATTTTGATAGGGATTTTATTGAATCTGTAGATTGCTTTAGGCGGGATGGCCATTTTGACAATATTAATTCTTCCTACTGAAAATCATGGGATGAATTTCCATTAATTAATGTTCTCTTTAATTTCTCTTAAGAGTGTCTTGTGGTTTTCAGGTTATAGGTCTTTCACTTCCTTGGTTAGGTATATTCCTAGGTATTTTATTATTTTGGATGCAATTCGGAATGAAATTATTTTCCTGATTTCTCTTTCTGCTAGTTTATCCTTAGTGTATAGGAATGCAACAGATTTGTGTGTATTCATTTTGTATCCTGCAACTTTGCTGAATACAGATATTCTAAGTAGTCTTTCATTGGATTCTTTAGGGTTTTTTATGTAGAATGTCATGTCACCTGCAAACAGTGACAGTTTGACTTCTTGCTTACCAATCTGGATGCCTTTTATTTCTTTGTGTTGTCTGATTGCCATGGCTAGGACCTCCAGAACTATGCTGGATGAAAGTGAGGATAGTGGGCATCCTTGTCTTGTTCCCAATGTAAAAAGAAAAGGCTTTCCGCTTTTCGCTGTTAAGTATGGTGTTTGCTATGGGTTTTTCATATATGGCCTTTATTATGTTGAGGTACTTGCCATCTATATCCATTTTGTGGAGAGTTTTTATCATGAATGGATGTTGAATTTTGTCAAATGCTTTTCAACATCTATGGAGATGATCATGTGGTTTTTGTCCTTCTCTTTTTTGATGTGTTGGATGATGATGATGGATTTTTGAATGGTGTACCATCCTTGCATCCCTGGGATGAATCCCACTTGATCATTGTGTATGATCCTCTTAGTATTTTTGTGAATTCAGTTTGCTAATATTTTGTCTAGTATTTTTGCATCTATGTCCATCAGGGATATTGGTCTGTAGTTTTCCTTTTTTGTGGTGTCTTTGCCTGTTTTGCTATTAGAGTGATTCTGGCTTCCTACAATGAGTTTGGAAGTATTGCCTCTTCTATTTTTTGGAAAACGTTAAAGAGAATGGGTATTATGTCTTCTCTAAATGTGGGATAAAATTTAGCGGTTAATCAATCTGGTATGGGGATTTTGTTCTTGGGTGGTGTTTTGATTACCAATTCAATTTCATTGCTGGTAATTGGTCTGCTTAGATATTCTTTTTCTTCCTGGGTGTGTCTTGGAAGGTTGTATTTTTCTAGAAAGTTGTCTATTTTTTGTAGGTTATCCAGTTTGTTAGCATATAGTTTTTCATAGTATTCTCTAGTAATTCTTTGTATTTTTGTGGTGTCCATAGTGATTTTTCCTTTCTTATTTCTGATTCTGTTTATGTGTAGAATCTTTTTTTTTGTTAATAAGTCTGGCTTAGGGTTTATTTGTTTTGTTTACTTTCTCAAAGTACCTTCCTTCTCTTGGTTTCATTGATTTTTTTCTATTATTTTAATCTCAAATTTATTTCTTCTCTGATCTTTATTATGTCCTTCTTTCTGCTGACTTTGGGCCTCATTTGTTCTTCTTTTTCCAGTTTCAATAATTGTGAATTTAAACTCTTCATTTGGGATTGTTCTTCCTTCTCTAAATAGACCTGGGTTGCTATACACTTTCCTCTTAGAATTGCCCTCGTGGTGTCCCACAGAATTTGGGGTGTTGTGCTGTTGTTTTCATTTGTCTCCATATGTTGCTATATCTCTGTTTTAATTTGGCTATTGATCCATTGATTATTTAGGAGGATGTTGATACAGCTCCATGTTTTTGTGTGCCTTTTGGTTTTCTTTGTACAATTTATTTCTACCTTTATACCTTTGTGATCTGAGAAGTTGGTTGGTATAATTTCAATCTTTTTGAATTTGCTGAGGCTCTTTTCGTAGCCTAGTATGTGGTCTGTTCTGCAAACTGTTCTCTGTGCACTTGAGAAGAATGTGTATCCTGCTCCTTTTGGGTTTAGAGTTGTGTAGATGTCTGTTCGGTCCATCTGTTCTAGTGTTTTGTTCAGTGCCTCTGTGTCCTTTCTTATTTTCTGTCTGGTTGATCTATCCTTTGGAGGGAGTGGTGTGTTGAAGTCCCCTAAAATGAATGCACTGCATTCTCTTTCCTTCTTTAATTCTGTTGGTATTTGTTTCACATCTGTGGGTGCTCCTGTGTTGGGTGCATAGATATTTACAGTGGTATATCCTCTTTTTGGACTGACCTCTTTATTATAATGTAATATCCTTCTTTGTCCCTTGTGACTTTCTTTGTTTTGAAGTGCATTTTGTCTGATACAAGTACTCCAAAACCTCTTTTTATCCCTGTTGTTTGCATCAAATATCTTTTCCATCCCTTCACTTTTAGTCTGGGTATGTCTTTGGGTTTGAAGTCAGTCTCTTGTAGGCAGCATATAGATGGGTCATGCTTATTAATCCATTCTATAACTCTGTGTTTTGATTGGTGCATTCAGAGCATTTATATTTTGGGTGATTATCAATAGATATGTACTAATTGCCTTTGCAGGCTTTAGATTCCTGGTTACCAAAGGGTCAAGTGTAATTCCCTTACTATCTAACAGTCTAATTTATCTCACTTCTTATGCTATTACAAACACAACCTAAAGGTTCTTTTTTTTTCCTCCTTCAGTCTTTGTATGTTATTAATCATATTCTGTACTCTTTTTCCATCCCTTGGGTGACATCTGGGTGACATCTATTTAAACTTAGAAATACTTCCATCTATAGGAGTCCTTCCAATATGCACTGTAGAGGTGGTTTGTGGGAGGTAAATTCTCTCAGCTTTGGCTTATCTGAGAATAGTTTAATCCCTCCTTCAAATTTAAATGATAACCTTGCTGGGTAGAGTATTCTTGGTTCAAGGCCCTTCTGCTTCATTGCATTAAATACATCATGCCACTGCCTTCTGGCCTGTAAGGTTTCTGCTGAGAAATCTAATGATAGCCTAATGGGTTTTCCTTTGTATGTGATCTTTTTTTCTCTCTCTCATGCAGTTCTTAATGCTGTGTCCCTCTCCTTTATCTTTGCCATTTTAAATATTATGTCTTTGTGTTGTCTTCCTTTCCATGGCCTCAGAGAATATTTCGTTCCCCAGAAAGCGGAAGTTTTCAGCAATTACCTCCTCAATGACACTTTCTCTCCCTTTTTCTCTCTCTTCTTCTGGTATCCCTATAATGCACATATTGTTCCATTTGGATTTGTCACACAGTTCTTTGAATATTCTTTCATTCTTAGAGATTCTTTTTTCTCTCTGTGCCTCATCATCTTTGTATTCCTCTGCTCTAATTTCTATTCCATTTACCATCTCTTCTACTACATCTAATCTGCTTTTAAATTCCTCCATTCTATGTTTCATTTCAGATATGGAATATCTTAATGATTGAATCTCTGACTTAAATTCATTCCTGCGTTCTTGAATATTTTCCTGTACCTCCATAAGCATGTTTATGATTTTTATTGTGAACTCTCTTTCAGGAAAATTGGTGAGTTGTTTCATTTGACCTTTTTTCTGGGGTTTGTGAGATTTTGGTCTGAACCATGTTCTTTTGACATTTCATATTTCTATGTGGTGCCCTTTAGTGCCCAGAAGCTCCAGTCTCTGGAGCTGATTAGCCCCTTGAGTGAGTTTGGGGGTCATCGGGGAGCGGAGCTGGTGCCCGGGGGGAGAAAAGATCTGTTTCCTGATTCCTGTCTGTGGTGCCTGTCTCCAGTGTCAGAGCCAGTGGGCTGAGCAAACAGTTGTAAGCCTCGGTGCTTTGCGTCTCTAGTTGTCGTAGGCAGGGCCTCTCTGTGGCTGTCCTGACATCAGCACAGTGACTGTCGGTTTGCGAACTGGTGCTGGCAGGCTAGGAGGGAGGCGTAGCAGGCTGCGTATCACAGTGGGGGGCCTCAGAGCTGGGCAGCCAGCCAGGAGAATGGAGTGCCTGAAGCTCCTCAAAGTTCCCAACCAGCTGGGCAGAGCGCACTCAGACAACCTTGTCCAGCTATCCCTTCTCCTGTGCGGCAAGCTCCATGCAAACCCTGCCCCTTCAGCAGCCCTCTCACTGCTAGGAAGCCTCTCAGCCCGCCTGCCTTTCCTCTGACACAGAGCGGCGGGTTCAAGCACTCTGCCTGTCTGAGCTCCCCAACGTCCAGAGCACCACACAATACAGGTTTCTGCTCACAAAGCAGATCTCCAGGGCTAGGTGTTCAGCAGTCCCAGGCTTCCACCACCTCCCCACTCTGTTTCTCTTCCTCCTGCCAGTGAGCTGGGGTTGGGGAAGGGCCTGTGTCCTGCCAGATTAAGGCTTTCCTACGTTACCCTGTTTTGTGAGGTCTGCTCTGTTTGTGAAGTCTGTATGCAGTCTGGTTCAGCCTTCTTTCCTGTTGCTGTTTTAGGGTTAGTTGTATTAATTAACTATATTTTCATACTATTTGTGGTTTTGGGAGGAGTTCTCTGTCTCACCTCTCACACTGTCATCTTGAATCTTTGCACCTGGCAATTTATTCTCAATTCCTTTATGAGCATCAGGTCCTTGGTGAGATGATGAGATCTTGGACTTAAATCCTGAGCCTGTTGCTGTAATTGTATTACATTTGGGATTCTTCAGAGAGGGATCAGTGCTTTTTGTATGTGGGAAGTGTGACAGTCACTGGGTGGAACTGAATCTAGTCTCCAAGGATTACTTCCCATGAACCACAAGTCACAGTAACCATGCCGTAATCTAGTCTCCTCCTTGTGATTCTGACTGTCTCTCTGACTTGACTTTGAACAATAAGATGTGGCGAGAGTGACTCTGCTTTGCCTTCCAGAAGTAGGTCCTATTATCCCTTAAACCTTCTGCTTGAGCCTTTTCAAGGCCTCACTATGGTGGAAGCCAGTCACGAGTCATCAAGTCCAAAAATTTTGAGTCCTCCATGACTTGAGGATGTCTAAGACAGCCATGAAGGTCATGTAAGGAAAGAGAATCAGCCAGCTCCCAGCTATGTCAGCCACCCCAGATGGAGTATCAGACATGAGGAAAGCCCAGACCAGTTTATCCTTCAGAAAACCCACTCCCCCCACCACAATCTGATGAAAGCCATATGATACGCTACCCACATGAGTGCAATAAACCTGAAAAACTAGGAGAGATAACAAATTGTTGTTTTAAACCAATCTATTCAGGAAAGATTTATTATTCTGTAATGCTTAACTGGAGCAACATAAAAAATCACTGTGTATGCCGCATTCCATGTGTATACATTGTGCTTGTTCCAACAATAAATTCTATCCTCCCTGGTATAAAACCGAATGAATTGGACACTTCATCTCCAAACATATGGCCCAGGTTTGTGCCCACATAAATTGGAAAAATCTTGCAAATCTTGGATACAAGACAAGAATTGTTTGAGGGCAATTTTCTGTGGTTTTCCAACTGTTCCTTGGATTAAAATTTTCAAGTGCTCGCTTTGTCATTTCCTGTCTTTAATTTCTCCACTGCATCTTGACAAATGACAAGGCTGTGTCAATATGCAATGAATATCCTTAAAATGAAGGAAGAATTAAGACATTTCACCTGCTTTTCCTCAAATTACAGTTTCTTCCCCAAACCACCCTTAGAGCTCTGTGGCTGTAGATGATGTCTAATACCTTGGTTTCGTTGATAGGGAAGGATTTTAGTTCAGAGTGTTTGACATAATAAGAATTATATAAGGCTATTGTTATGCATGTCTTAGTTCAGTGACCCTGTTGCTCACTGCTTGTATCAGAGAAATATTCATTCTCTTTGACCCCTCGATCTCTTCCACAGTACCCTCATACCAACCTAGGTAATGACTGCTTATTCTTTTTCCCCCTGAAGCAAGAACCAAATCCTGTTAAGTTTCCAGAAGTTTTAATGACTAAGTGTGGGGGAAGGATGAGAAAGAACCATTTTGCTAACAAGTTCTGGAAATCACACAGTCACTCAGATGGAGGGATCTCTGAAGATGGGGAGTCCGATCTCTCTCTAGCAGACACACACCGAGGTCAGGGAAACATCTCTCCACACCTGCACCATCTTCACAGATCCTGGCTGGAGTCGATGAGCAAAACTCATAATAGTGTTAGCCATTTATCATTACCTGGAATGGAAAATGTACCAGAAATACAATATGTCACTGAACAAAAAAAAGGCTTCCTTTCTATTTCTGCTCTAGTACACACACCATCCACCCAGAAAACTCCTATTCACATTTCAAAACCCAGTAGACATGCTTCATCTCATAGACTACCTTTTGTGACTATTACAGAGAGTTGTTCAATCTATTTTCTGTGTTTCCCCCATTCCTCCAGTGAGGTTTTATCACTCTCTGTTGCACAGTCTGTATTTGCTTGGCCTTCCCTCTAGCCTAGAAGATTCTCACAGCTATGAACTGTGTCTCATACATCTGGAATCTTTGTATCTTGCATAGTGGTTGTTAAGTGTTCATTAAAAGCATAAGTTTCAGTTCTGCAAAACTTTGCTGCCATTTACTCCTCATGACCCAGTTTTTTCTTTGAGTAGTTCCCATTTAGGGTGATTGTGGTAAAGAATGAAACTCAAGTTCTAAGGAGGTAGACTAGTACAGACGGTTAAGAAATAGGATATTATTTTTTAATGGCTTATAAGCATCTGAAAAGATGCCCTATTTCAATCTTTTTTTTTCTATTTTGTTAGTAGTGTTTTATTTCTAATAAATAGAATTTTGGAAGCCACCAGAATGTCCAACAATAGACTGATTAAATGATTTTGCCCCACCTCTTGATAGAATTTTTGCATCCATTAAAATGAATAAATGTGAAAACTGTGTACTAACATGGGAGATTGTTTCTTACATAAGGGGAAAATTCAGGTTGTATAATTGCATACATACTCTGATTCACTGTATGATAAACATATTTATGAAGAAAGACAAGTAAGAATGCCCAGAATGATAACTGGATTATCATAGAAGGACAATGGTTGGTTTTTTTTTATTTTTCCTTCTTTATTTACAAAATATTCTCTGTGGTTGGTATGTTACATTAAAAAAACACACTATTATCTTACAGTTGCTGTGGTTCAAGAGGCCAGGCATGTCTCATGTAGAAATGGTAACCGAAGACCCTGCGCTCAGGGTCTTACCAGGCTGCAGTCTAGGTGTTGGCTGCTTGGATGGGGAAGAAACCACTTCCAGGCTCACTCAGGTTGTTGGCAGAGTTCAACTGAGGGCCTGAGTTTGGGTGGCTGTCATCTGGGGTCCGCCCGTAAGTCCTGGAAGCTGCTCCTATCTCAACCTAATAAAACAATTTATTTGCTTCTCCATTTAAAAAGGTCAGAATATTTGAACATACTCTTTACTGGTGAGGCTGTGGAGGATCAGTCACTTTTCAGGTGGTAATTCGTCAGACCGAAAATGCATGTAACTTAGAACCAGTTATTCCTGTCTCTGAAATTTTCCTCCAGTATAAGAACTGAGAGGCTAATAATGACAAAAGCATGGTATAGAAACCTTAATGCAGTATAATTCGTGAGAGAAAAATATTGGAAACAATCTCATGTGCATTAATAAGGGTCAAGTTCTGTCATTTTTGTTAACCTCCTATTGGAATATTCTGCAAATACCAAATAATGAGGGAGCATCATGGATAGAACAATTCCCCTAAGATACATTCTTTGACAACAAAAAGACTCTCATCCTCTAAATGTTCTGTATATAGAAAGTCATAACCCCATTAGTTTTAAAAGAAATGAAAGCAGACTAACAGTTACCAAAGGGAAAGGTTCTGGGGAGGATGGGTGGGAAGGGAGGAATAAGGGTGGGAAAAAGAAAGGGGACATTACAATTAGCATGTATAATGTGGGGGTGGGGGCGGTACGGGCAGGCTCTACAGCACAGAGAAGACAAGTAGTGATTTTATAGCCTCTTACTACGCTGATGGACAGTGACTGTGAAGGGGTATGTGGGGGGGACTTGGTGAAGGGGGGAGCCTAGTAAACATAATGTTCTTCATGTAATTGTAGATTAATGATACCAAAAAAAAAGAAATGAAAGTTAATATATGGATAGATATACTTGGATAAACATATATTATTTCTGGAAGGAGTGTAAAGAAACTAGTAACTGGTCCTGGAGAGGAGCACTGGGTTTCAGGAGTGACAGAAAGCCTTAATTTTGGATTTATTACAATCAGTCATATGCATGTTTTAACCATGTAGCTACATAAACATTTACATGATAACAGTGTATGTAGAAATGATAGCTGTGGTGAAGACAGAGGATATTGTCCACCTTGGGGGAAATGACTTGTGGATTGATCTTGACCCTGGTTAGATGTGGGAAAAGACATGAGGATGGCAGTACACACAGAGGATGCTCTGTCATTAAAGGGGCAGGAGCAGTTACGGGAGATGGACCCCTCAGGACCCCTGGGGCAAGGCCAGGGAGAACCGTGCCCTCAGAGAGCCACAGTGGCCGTGCAGCAGATGTTTGTGCACACTCCACTCACACCTGGTACTCTTTGCAGCACCAAGATGTGCAGGTCAAATGGTTTGCCATCCACAAAGGGCATATAGGAGGATTTCTTCTCACATTTCCAGCCCCTATTCTGATGGCTGTTCCTCACCACACATTGGCCAAAGTACACTTGGAAATAAGGTGGTGTCTAACTTCTCATCAGTTCCAGTGTGGAAATCCACGTGCATCTGTGGGTTCTTGCTGAACGGCAAAGCACACAGCATGTTGAGCAGACCCCTTCTTTGTGGGGGAACCCACATTTGACGTACATACATATCCTTTCCCAACTCATCCTGGGGAGGAAGGAAGGCCTTCCTCAGTGAGACTGTGGCCCCTGTCCCTGGGGGGATGCTTCAGCTCCTCCTGCCCTGCATAGTGAGAATCAGTGTTTCCTTTAGCCCAAGACTGAAATTGAGCAGCAGTCCCTGGCCTGAGCCTACTGGTTGCTCATCCCTGGATATTCTATGCCCCTTGATAAGAAGTCACAGCCCCAGACCCTGTATGACCACATCCCCCAGACCCCAAGACCTGCCCACAGGCCTGCAGCTGTGGGTTTAGTGGCTGGTACTGGAGGGTCTTCAGGCCCTATAGGTGCATTGTGCTGCCATCATGCTAATTACTCCTTTTAACCTCACTCATGTATAAGTGACCCCTGGAGCTCTAGTGTTCTCACTTCTTCACCTCCCCACTTGCCTGAAAGCAGTGGCAGGTTTCCCTCTGACTGTCACGTAGGGGCACATGGAGGAGGACACATGCCTTGTGTACAGGGCCTGCCTGGGAGGATGCGAGTGAATGGGAGATGAGGGCCCGGTGAGGGCTCCTCTCCTGCAGCAGTTCCCAGGAGAGCAGCAGGTTAGACATCAAAGGACAAACTGAGGACCCCTTTTTCCCACCTCACCACAGTAGGTCCCTGTGTCCTTGAAGAGACGAAAGGGTCAGAGTTAAGTGCAAGGGTTCAAGAGCCAGGTTGCCTGGATTCAAATCCTGATTCTGCCTCTTAATGGCAGTAAGATCTTGGATCCATTATTTGAGATCTTCCTGCCTCAGTTTCCTCAGTCCAAGGAGGATTCTCAGAAGAACTGAATTCAGAGTGTTTTCAAGAATAGATGAGCTAATGTATGTAAATTCTTTAGCCTATACAGACCAATCAGTGGGGGGAGGGCCCTCAGATCATTTTTTATCTGAAATTATGAAGACAGGGCTTAAGGATGCAAAAAATATAAAAATATAAAAAATTGCTCCAATGAAAAACACTTGTTTAGACAGAGAGGGAAATAATAATGGAAAAAAGAAATCCCTCTGTGTGGGAAGTATATGCATCAAAATTATCAAGGGCAATGCACGCCCTTTCAAGAATGTGTACGAGTTGCTGGGAACGGCCTGGACAAACAACAGGTGTGCAGCAGGAAAGTAACTGAGCCAATCCACAAGCTGTTGACTCATATCTACTGTAAGCTCTGTCTGGACTGAGGCTGACTGTTCTTCCAGCTTCGGGTGATTCAGTTCTCTGAAATCGCCTTCTCTCGCGGTTCAGGATATGCACACCACCTTCCTGGAGCACAATGGGAAAGACTGGGTGAGGCGGGAGTGGGTGGTCACTGTGTGTGGAGCCTGTCTGGACACCCAGTGCCCCAACAGTCTGTTTATCTTTCCCTGCTTTTCTTGAGAAAAGGCATCTAAAGACTCTCATTCTGCTCTCGTGCATACTTAGAGATGAGTAACTCACAGTCCCCAAGACCACCAGTTCTTCCAACCAGGATCCGTACATGCAAAGACCCCCCAGTCACTTACACACTCACATGTAGGCAAAGTCACACACAGATTCAGTTCAATACCCAGTCGCAGATTAACACACAGACATGCAACTCACCGTGTTACACATAGTTCTTCATCCTCCTGCTCGTCACAACGCGAACAGCTGCATGACCAGTTCCCAACTGTCACACGCTCAGAATCATGAAGACATATGAGCAGTCTCACCCCCTCGCACTCGCTCATCCCAGACAGATGCCCACCTTTCCTGCAAAGTCACACTGTCTCAGTAGAGTTCACTCTCATTTAGACACCATCATATGCTTCATGGGATTACACTGCCCCAGGGTCAGCACACGAGTCTCTTCAAGGATCCCCAGGTCTCTCTCTTCCATAGTCACAACACCCTAGAAAACAGTCCAGATAGAAATGCACGTGTTTTTTCATTTTCTGCAATCTCCCACTGCATTTTTCAGTGACCTGGGACCACTGAAGTCTGTGTCCTTTCAACTCACCTGTTGCTCTGACATGGTTGTATCTTTTGCTGGACAGCTGCTCTAGTCTTGCGTGTGAGCCCCTTGGAGTCACAGAACGTGGTCGAACCTCTGAGGCGCTGCCCTTGGCTTCCTTCTAGGGTCCCAGCAGTGTGAGAGGAGGTGGGGTGTCAGAAGTAGACTCAATCACAACTGTGCCTGTGGACACACAAACTATGTGTCTGTGATATAGCAGAGCCATCAATAAGGAAAATGTTGGAGGAGGAATGAGTAGCAGGGGTGATGCACAAACAGGTGATGAGATGAGGGAGTGATTCTAAAATCCAGCCTACACGCCTCTCACCAAGTCTTTACCCCACGGGGCAGCAGCCACCCAAAAGTGCGCTATTTTCTAACTTGCACAATGGCCAAGAAGTGGTGGTCTTAGGATAAGCTTTTGGCCCTAGAAGGAGATCCTCCTCTTTCCTCTTCCAGAGATTCTGGGAGAGCATAGATAAGGATCCTCAGCAGCTCCAGAGATAGAGGTAGAGAAAGTCTTTGTGTCATGCCCATTTCACACCAGGTCCCTTGCCTCTGCTAATGCCAGCTGTGTCAGGTGAGGGCCACTCAAACCTGTTCTCCCACATGCTGGGGTTCAGCCACCCCTCCTCCATCTGGGTCTCCATATGCATCAAAATCCCAGAGACCCTGATTCTCCTTTAGGTTCTGGGAAAAATGTGAGATCCTTAAGTTTTACTCCTTGATTTGTGTGCTCCTTGCTTCCAGGCTTGACTGAAGACGAGTGAAGGTACAGTATGATGGGTCTAAGCCGTAACAGGGCGGAGGACTGCGGGCACCCCCTGGCAGGTTGTCCTTTTGGGGTGAGAGGAGACATCTTCAAGACCTAAGTTAGGAATTTGAGGAAGAATCCAATCGAATTGTATTAGAATCCAATCATCATTGACATGAGATGGTGTTTGCATCATCTGTATGTGAAATTGTTGATTAATCCAATCAAGGGAAGCCCCCCCCCATGGCTCTGTAGATTGAAACCAGAGGTCTTTCAGCCCTTCCGGGCAGCAAACCGAGCCATTTCCTGCCTCCCAGGGGCTCTGCCTACTGGTTGTCCTTGAACATCCTCTGAAGTTTTTCTGAATGACTCTCATATCCCTGAACATCCTCAAGACTGCTGATGTTTATGTGATAATATAAGACACTTGCTTTTATGTATTCTATTCATTTATTTGTTAAGATGGGGGACTATGTTTATGGAAGCCACACAAGATTATAATCTAAGGAAGACCTGTGAAGGGGCTATTTTTCAGTGTTGCTTGCAAAGTGGGGCCTCATATGCTGTTTGTGGGCGTTTGGGGAACTGGGAGGAAAGAGCTCAAATCTGTGGTTTTCAGGTCATTATAAGGAAGGATGTTTCTTCTTGGATTGAGCAATGGGTAACGACCTTTGTTCATACCATGTGGAATCTGATGATCTCTTTGCAGACTCCATGAAGAAATCATGACTGGTTGGGGTGGAGAAGGTTACTTCCTGCTTTGAGACATTATAGTCATAGCAGGGACGTCTCCACAAGTGGGATCATGTGAAACTCCCACAACAAACTTCAATCTGACTGGAGAAGCCATAAAGTTGTCCTTTAATCCTCTTCTCTTGCCAGAGCAAAGAGGAGCAAAATTGAGGTGGGGGAGAGGTGTAAACATTCTTGCATCAATGGCAAACCTTGGATAAGTTATTATTTAACCAAAGGGAATTAATTCAATAAATGTAGCACACCAATTAATGACATGTTTTTAGAGTTACTAAAAGGAGTGAGATCATAACATTCTCAAACATTGAGATTTCCCCATGGTATTATGGGTTAAAAAAATCAAACTAAATTGTGAAAATATGTGGAGTATAATCTTTATTGTCAGTTCTTGTCTTTTAGCAACTTCATTTTAGCTCTGGAAAGACAAGAAAAGTTATCAACATGGTTCCTCTGAGTAAAGGAAGATTTTGATTTCAAGTTCTCTGAACCACAAAAAGTTTAAACATAAGCATCTGTCAATTTTCTTCTGAAAGTTTTATTTCTAGCATGGAAACAATAAATCTTTTGAGACAGTTTGTCTCTTCTTCCTTCCTTCCTCCCTCCCTTCCTTCCTATTTTCTGAAAATTCTATGGTTTTACCTTTATAAAAGAACTGTGAATCAACCACTTTTGATCACCTGCCAATTCATCCAGGGCAGACATTTTATCTGTTGTGTTTACTGCCAAGTGCCTTGCTCATAGCAGATTCTCAACGACTCTTTATTTAATAAACAAACAAGCAAATAAATATCTTTTTCTATAACTTCTTTCTGAATACAAACAAGTTAACATTTCTCAGAAATAAGTGATGTGAGCAGTGAAGTATATCTGGGCAATATGTTTTTTCAGAATCTATTCCTGGTTTCATGACTAGAAGAGAAAATGAAGCAAAACCAGATTTTCAGTTGGGTTTAAAAGTCCAGTCAGTAATTATGAAAAATTATGTGCCAGCAAATTGGAGAACATAGAAGAAATGGATAAATTCCTAGAAACATGCAATCTTCCAAGACTGAACAGGGAAGAAATAGAAAATCTGAATGGACTAATTACTAGTAATGAAACTGAATCAGTAACAAAAAACTCCCAACAAACAAAAGTTAAATACTGGATGACTGCACAGGAGAATTCCACCAAACATTTAAGGAAGAGTTAATACCTCTTCTTTTCAAGCTATTCCAAAAACTTTAAGAGGAAGAAAAGCTTCCAAATTCCTCGTACAAGGCCAGCATCACCCTGATACCAAAACCAGACAAAGACACTACAAAAAAAGAAAACTACAGACTAATATCCCTGATCAAAGTTGATGATAATTTCCCTTACCATGTAGGCAAAAAATGAAAAGGTGAATCATTTGCTGTGTTGCTGATGACCTATTTGTTGGGTGCCATTGTATAATATTGGTGGAAGTAAAAATGTGTATGGCATGTTTTGGAGGTCATTTTGAGGAATCAATCAGCACTTATAATGCCCATAGAGTTCCCATAGAGGCTGGTCATGTGTGGATTAGGGTTAATGGAAAATAGGTAGCAGGGAAACAACCTCATGAAACCCAGATATTTTGCATGTTAATTCCTTAGTGCCGGTTCTGCCCTGAATATGTGCTCAATCAATGGCTGCAGGGATAATTAATTGCCCTCCTGTTCATTGTCAAAACCACCCTCTTCCTCCATAATAAAATTGCTTGGCATGGGGTCTCGTAACCCGGGTAATAAATCTGTTGTGAAGAATCCAGGCCCATTTCCTTCTTTTCTTCTCAACTGAGCAATGGAAGGTCAGCCCTAGCTAGTCTCTACTTCTTGTAGAGAACCTCTTGTTCTGTTGAACCTTTTCCACCTACTGAGATGTTTCAGGACCTGAGTTTAGGCCAACAGTAGGGCCAGTAAGGTCCTGTACAAATGGTGCCTCTCTGTGAATTTCAACAAGGTACCTGCTTCAGGATGGATGAATCTCTAAGTGACGTCTTTTCTGGGTGGATTACTTACAACAACGTGCCCCTTCTGCAATGGGATGCATGCCACCCTACCTCTCCTCGGACGCTCCTTGTCATATGCAGCCTCTCTGAATCCCACTTCCCTTCTATGCTGCTCACGTTCCACCTCACGGTGTCTCTGACCTTCCATTGTCCTGCGGAATTGCTGACACTGAGACATAGGACCCACCTGCCTCTGGATGTCTCTGTCCCTCATTGAGAGCTCTGAAAATTGATGCTTTGTAGTTCAATCCTAAGCCCTGGGGGAGTCTGAGCATCTCCAGTAACTTTATGTTCTGTTCATCTCATTGAAGAAAAATTTTCATGACCCTTGTTAAAGATGGTAAGAAAGACTTTATTCAAGAGGAACCACAGCAATGGGGTTTGTGTTAGTGGGGAGAGACAGAGCTCAATACAATATGAGGACAAGTGGGGATTAAGGAGCACAGTGTGATCAGTGGATAGAAAATCACTAGAAGGAAATATTGTGGGTAGGAGAACTCTGGCTAACCTGACTTGATAGGATTCTTGCCAAAGGCATTTTAAGGTGACAAGATATCAAGGTGGGGGATGAGGTATTTGGTCAGTTCTCAAGGGTGACTAACTATTAGGGGTGTGGAATGAGGAGTTTGATAAGATATTGAGCATGGGAGCTAAATATCTTGCTAAGGGGACCATCAGGATTCTTGTTAAAATTGGACCAGCGAGGCCAAGACAGAGACCAAGGTTCAGGCCTGACCAGTAGGAGGGCTCAGAGGGGCCTGACTGCACTTTGGTCCAGGCGAGTCTCTGTCATCACTCATTTATTTCACTATTGTTTTAATTTGCCTTGCTTGTGTCCTTAGTGTTGTGGAGTATATTTCTGCATGTTTAAAAGCTGTTCATTATTTTTTAATGAATATCTTTTTTCCTGCTCAATTTTTATGTTGAGTTTTTGCCTTTCTCTTAGTGATTTTAAAGAGCTGTTTATAGATGAAGCATCTAAATCTTTGTATATCATTTATGTTGTAGCTTTTCTCTTTGATGTCTTAATTTTTTGAATTTCATCACACCACATTTTGCCTTTAAAATGTTTAGATGTAATGTGTTCACTTATTAACTTTTGGTGGATATTATTGAAAAATTTTACTTAATTGTACTTGACCACTTTATTATTATTTTTAAATCTAACCTATCTTAAACTATGAGTGAGTATTGAATTTTAGCAAAGGAATTTTCATCCTCTATTCTGACGTCTCCTAGGCCCTGAGTTTTGATGGTGAACAAGGCAGGCTGGGTCTTGGCTCCCACGGAAGTGCATTCAGTGGAGGGAGATGTGAAGCTCATCAGTGACCCACAGCACAGTGACAGAGCAGCTGGGTGATTAAGAGGAGAGAGGCTGATGGCGTGAAAGAGCACGTTGTTTTGTATCAGGTAGTCAGAGATGGCGTCCAGGAGAGGCATAAATTTGACCAAAGACGGGAAGGGTAAGAGAGACTGATACTTGGACACTCGGGTCAGGGGTCCCCGGGAACGAGAACGGTGCGTGCTGACGCCCTGCTATGGGAAATAATGTGCTTTGTTCAGCAGGAATAAAGGGACCCAGCAAGGATGTCACACAACTAGTGACAGTGTTGCAATTGTAGGGAAAAGCCATTGAAAAGAGTTAGAGTCTATTCTAAATACAGTAGGTGAACCATTTTTGAGCACTCATGGAGAGTTACACAATCCAACACCTCTGACTAATATTTAGAGAACAGATTATATCAGCCAGGAGAGATTTGTAGTGCTAAAAGGAAGCCTTAGCGGTGCTTGGGGATGAGGCCACCATGTTAATTCTTCTTTAAACGTTCGGTGAAGTTCTCCAGTGAAACCTTCGGGACCCTCCCAGTCACCCCGACACACACACACATACCAGGAATTTGTATGGATATGGAGGCGATTTATACACAGGCACCAGTAAATAAGAAATAAAATCTATTACCCATACAGTAAACAGTAAAGAGATGTGCCAAGGAGGAAGGTTCAGGTCATTCCGGGTGGATTCGGCTTTTATTGGTTAAAATTAAGAGGTGGGTTAAGGGTGTGGGTTCCCTCCTGGCCTAGAAGCTGCTCTGTTTGAAATGCCCCTGGGGTGACCTCCAGCTTTCAGGTATGCGGCAGGAGGAAGCTTAAGCAGGGAGGGGACAGGAGAGCCTGTCAAGAGCCGGATGCTAAGGACAGAGTCAGCCTCCTTATGACACTTTCCCTCACACCCGCATCAGGCCTTCCTGAAGTTTCCAACTTGTCCACCTTTATATCTCTGTCTATCTCAGCAGCTCAGGCCAAAAATCCTGAGGTACTGCTCATCTTTCTGTCACACCAACTACATGCTTTTGTTCCAAGAAGGCAGGAATTTTAACTAATGCATTTACTATTGCATTCCCATGACCCAGAAATGGGCCTTGCTTATAGCACATTCTTCAGAATTATTTCATAATCATTTGTTTAAATTTATGTCTCCTCTTCCTTTGTCTAAGAAAAAGAGCCTTAAACAGCATTTCTCAGAAATCAGTGGTCATTTCCATCAGTTAAGTAAATCTCAGTTGAGGATTTCTTCAGAATTCCTTTGTGATACCACAGCCTCAAGAAAACAGTGAATAGATTTCTGCAGTTGTGTTTAAAAGTTTAATCAGCATGAGGAAATGAAAGTTTGCATTGAACACAGGCTGGATATCTTAGTTCTTAGTGTAAACAGTAGTTAGCAGCGGTGTCAACCTTTGTTGTAAAGCAAAGCCAGGAGGAAATGTTCGCAAACGATATTATACAAAATCCTGAATATGTGTGATAGATACTTTGAACAGATGTATAAAAGATTGTACAAGAGGAGAACTGGCAAAACACACAGACCAGTTCACAGAATTAACCATCGTGTCAACTGGGAAGCTATCCTTAACCTCACAAGTGATGAGGAAATTGCAAAGAATCGCAACAGCGATGACAGGTGCCTCACCTTCTAGAAGAGGTGACTAAAATCCTGTTTATTGGGTTGGTGGGAATGATGGGACGGACAGGCTTCTTGGGGGTAGCTGTGAAAATTCAATAAAAATTTAAGGATCATACAGTTCACCTCATGTGGGGCACCGGAAGTATGTGGGAAGTCGGGAGAAAATTGTAGACATAGGGCAAATCTGTCTTAAGATGCAGAGAATTATTTGCTGGAATTGAACTGAGGATGGGAAAATGAGTAAAACGGCAGACTTAACGACTTAGGCATGTACCACATTTCATTCATTTGCCTACTGTGACGGTAAGGTTGTTTATAGTTGGGGCTAATGCAGAGGAAGCTGCTACAACATTTGTCTACAGATTTTTTCATATCTCTGGGATAAATATACAGGTGATTCCTGAATCATGGTAACCATACGTGTAACTATATAAGAAAGTGCCAAACTGTTTAGCAGGGTGGCTTCACCATTTTAGGTTCTTGCTGGCCGCACAGGGGAAATCCGGCTGTTGCACGTCCTAGGAGATTTGTCGGTCTGCTCTACCTGAGCCGTTCTGATGGGCATCCAGCAGTCCCTTCTCACAGCTTTGATTAGCATTTCTCTGACGGCTACAGATGTTGAACGTATTTTCATGTGCTTATTTGTCACATGTGCATCCTCTGTAGCGAAGTGTACAAGTTTTTGCACATTTTTAAATAGAATTACTTGTGTTTTTGTTGAACTTAGAGAGTTTTTCAAATATTCTGGATACAAGTCCTTTGTCAGTAATATGTGGACTGCAAATATTTTCTCCTATTCTATGGCCTGTTTTTTTATTGTGTTAACAGAGGACAGTCATTGGCATAGGAGAGTTTGAAATTTTGATAAAGCCCAATTTATCACTTTTTCTCTTCATTGGATTGGGCTTTGGTGGTTATGTCTCTTTACCGGCTCCTATGTAATAGAGAATTTGTCTAATATTTTCTTTCAGAAGTTAAAGACTTTTATATTTAGACCTATGAACCTATGATCTGTTTTGGGTAATTTTTCTGTTTACAGCATGAAGTTTAAATGGAGGCTCATTTTTTCCTCCTTTGGCCAAGTTGGAAGTACAGCTCCTCCAATGTTAATTATTGAGAAGAAATGGAGAATTCTTCTTCCATTGAATTACTTTCACACGTTTGTCAAAATCAGTTGGGTGTGCTTAATTATGTCAGTTTATTTCTTGAATTTCTATTCTATTTCATGTTCTAAGTGAGTGTCTTCCCTCCAGCAACCACACCATATTGATTACTATAGCTTTATAGTAAGTCTTAAAGTCAGGTAACATGATTCCTCTGATTTTCTTTTTATTAAAAATCTTTAAGCTATTTTTGCTAAATGTTTAGCTAGTTCCTTTGCCATATATGCATGTGCCACCTATCTACCATCTACATAAAGCTTACTTAAATCTACAAAAGAGTTTTTGGTATTTTGAAAGAAATTGTGTTCAACTGAGAGGTGCTTTGGGGAGAATTACATCGTTGTTATGTGTGGCTTCTGATCCATGAACAGAGAGATAGGTGTCAGTTTTGTTAATGTCTTCTTTGATTTCTTAAATCAGCATTTTGTAATTTTCAGCATAAGTCATCTGTACACATTTTGTTCTATTTACATCTAAATGTTTCATTTTGATATGAGTGTAAATGCTGTTGTCTTTTTAATTGCAATTTCTAATTGTTCATCACTTGTTTATAGAGAGAGGATGCTTGTGTGCTGTGTTGACCTTGCATTCTGTGGCCTTCCTGAACTCATACAAAAAAAAATTTATGGTATATTCCTTGGAATTTTCTACATAGACCATCTGCAAATAATCACAGTTTTATTTCTTCTTTTCTGATTCATATGCATTTCATTTCCTTTACTTGCCTTAGTGTGTACTGACTAGAACTTCCAGTACAGATTTCCCCTGATACCCCAAAGTAGAGAGCTCCCTTGAAAACTTTTGTTAGCAGAAATGGCACCCGTAAAAGCAAGAATCCCCTTTGGATTTCTGTTGGAAACTGAAAAACGAGGTCTTTTGTAAAAGCGAAGTGCCGCCACGCAAACTTTCCAGAAGCGCGGGATACCTGGCTATGCTGGGTAGCGGAGGTGATAGCGAGTCTTGCCTTGTTTCTGATCTTACAGTGAAAACGTTCAGTCTTTCACTGCTAAGTATGATGTTGGCTGTAAATTTATTGTAGATGCTTTTTATCCCATTGAGGAAGTTCCCTTCTGTATCGACTTTGCTGAGAGGTTTTTTTTCAACTTTTTATTTGGAAGTAATTACAAATTCTCAGGCAGTTTGCAAAGGCAGTACAGAAGGGTCCCATATACCTTCATCCAGGTTCTCCAAGTCCAGGGAGAATTATAGTCCAATAGTTATAGTCCAATGTCAAACCCAGGAATTTTACATTGGTGCAAGTTCTATGTCATTTTATGACACGGATAGATTTGTGTCACCAGCACTACATCAAGATAGAAAATTATTCCATCACCAGGAGAACCTTTATACCACAACACACCACTCCTTCACGGTAACAGCCAACACACTGGCCTGAGCACCGTCTGTTACCCATGACTGCCTCTAATCTGTTTTCCATCTACACTTTAAATGTTTAAGAATGTTATATACATGCAGCCTTACAGTATGTGTGACCTTTTGTAATTGGCTTTTTCACTCAGTAAAATGCCTTTGAACTCTCTGGGTTTCTTCCAATTCACAGGTTGTTCCTTCTCAATGCCCTTTACTACTTTCTCCTTTTCATTTCATAAATCTTGGAATGCCAGTGTTAATTCTCTTCTTTTTTTTTTAGCTGCACCCCCTCCCTTTGTGATCTTAACCCCTCATGATCTTAAATGCCATCTATATGTTAAAACCTCAAAATTGAACTACATCTACAATTCACACCACATTACATTTAGTTTTCATGTCCCCTTAGGTTCCCCTGGACTGTGACAGTCTCCCAGACTTTCCTTCTTTTTGATGACCTTGATAATTTTGAGGTGAATCAGCCATGCATTTTATACAGTGCCTCTTAGGATTTCTCAGGATTAGCAGGTAGATATAGAGGAAACCTCACTGACATGGAGCCAGGTGGCCAGCAGGGGGAGCTCGCACACCACCACTCAGAAATCTCAGACCCACAGAAAGAGCCGGATGTCACATTTATTGTTCCAGCAGGAGGAAGCAAGGTTTCCATCTTCCACCATCCCGCAATGGCCCAGCCAATGTGAAGCTGTCACAACTCGGCCAATGAGCAGCCATGACACACGGGACTCCCGGTTTTCTCTGAGGGACTTCTTGCTCAGAACAGTACACGCAGTTTGGCCCTTTTCCTCTATGAAAAGCATTCTCTTTGGTTCTCTGGACTTGCCTATGATTTTGCAGTAGCTTGCATGCCCCAAATTGAAATTCTCTGCTGTTCCCTAATAAACCTGTTTTTGTTGGTAAAGGACTGACAGTTTCATTTTGTTAACATTACCTGGTGCTCAGCAGTGGGATCCAGAGGAGACCCCCAGCCACTCTGAGGCTGGTGAGCAAACAGGTGGTGATGCCCACAGGGCCTGTGGAGCTCACGGCTATCGTGCGGACCCTGGAGTTTGAGGGTGACTTTTCTCCTGGGTGTTGAGCTCCGCTGTCTGTGTTTTTGAGCTCTTCAGGCTTTATCCAGGATCTGCCTTAAGGTCTCCTTCCCGAGAGTACTCGTTTGGCCTTTGACCCCTGTCCTTTTGGGGACTGGACTGTTCCGGGTGGAACTGCACTGGTGGAACTGTCGGCCTTTGGCTTGATTCCTTTTGGAACCAGACTGACATGTTGAAACTGCTGCTCGGAATTTTTCATTCGCCCTAGAGGAAAGCCTCTAAGCAATGAGGTCTCAGTCATCACAATGCTGTGCAGGCGGCCCCTCTCCTGGGACTCTGGCTGGTTTTACGTTTAAAACCAATTGTTGCTCCTCATGTGAATTTCTAACTGAACAGACCGACCTAACCAAAAGTAATTTAGAACACCAAATAGCTGTTATGGGGAAACTTTGATCTCCCTAAACTTGTTTTTCTCAAAGTTAGAAAGCCTAAGCTCAAAAGAAAAAGAAGAAAAACAAAAATCACGTGGGATGACTATACTATTTTAACTGACACCTTCAGGCTTCCAAATGTTCTCAGGATTCTAAGTTTGCCTCTTTGCAAAATACTATTTCTAAATTAACTGAGGCAAACAGTTGAAAGAGGCCGCAGTGGCTCCTGAGCATCCCCCCATACCCAACCTTTTTTGTCTCCAGGCACGGGGCAGCTGCCTTGTGCTCAGGCCCCGCCTCTGACACCATTTTCCTCTATTCCCATTGCACTGTCCTACCTCCTCTACACCCTCCATTCCCTCATTCTAATCCCTTTGCTAAACTTCTTATTTATTCCTCTGAATCCCTCTCTGCTCCCTCCTCTCCTGAACCCATGAAAACCTATCCCTTTAAAGTTAAGTCTTCTGAGGATCCAAATTAACACTTGGGGTGGGCATGAGATTGCAAGTACTTTTGCCCAATAAGCAGAGTTCTGTGTCCTTATTCAAGCTTAGATGTTAGTCAATGGGGAAAACTGCAAACATGCATACTGATAATCAGTATGCCTTTGGGGTACCTCATGGCTTTGGAATATTGTGGAAGCAATGAGGTTTCCTCATCTCCAAAGGGGATAAAATTGAAAATGCCTCCTATGTCCAAAATTTACTAGATGCCATACATTTGCTAGGAGCTGTGATGCTTCAGTTTCCCAGGTGTTCCAGCACGGACTCCCTACAGGCCAAAGGAAGCCACCTTGCTGATATTTCCACCAAAAATGCTGATCTTAAAGAAGCCAGTAGCCAAAGCACAAGTCATTCTCCAAAGGGATGTTCTCCCTAATGATAATTTAGAAAACTGACAGGTGGCTCCAGAAAGGGAAAAACAAAATGTGAATCTAATAATTGTTGGTTGGATAAAAGGGGAAAACTCTGCCTTAGACAAAATAATAGTCCGACTCTACCAGAAATTCTGAAATTTCCTCCTTACCACTGTACGTGCACTAAACCACTCGTCTACAGACAAAATGATAGTGTTCATGAACAGTCTTGGTGGGAAAATATTAATAAGGCTGCAGAAAGTGTCTGTCTCACTTCTCACCTGTCCACATGGCCCCTGGACATTTTTAATTGCCCAATAGGCCATTTAAGATTTGACAAAGGAATTTCAAACAGCATCCCCATCTCGTGGATAAAAATGGCTTAGTCATGGTTTGTATGTTTTCTCACTGGACTAAAGCTTTCTGTTGTAGACAGGCCAGTGCTTCCTCTGTGAATAAAACTTCGGTTAGAAAAGATTCTTCCTACTCAGAGAACCCCTCTCAAACTAATTAGTGATCAGAGACCCCCCCCTATCGGTTAGGTACTGTGACTACGCTGTGCTTTCTGGCAGGTTTTACCATACTTTCCTTATGCATACCATCCTTAATCCTCAGGGTTAGTAAAATGCATTAATGGCACTGTTAAGACTCCATTGGCGAGGTACGTAGAGACCCTCCAAGTACACTGTCCAAAAATGGTTAGTCCTTGTAAATTTCAGATTCACCCCTTTGGAACTAATAGACTCCAACCCTTTGTGATAGTCCCATGCACTTGGTCCCTGCCTCCCTTGACCCACAGCTGATAAAAGGAGTTATGCTTCTGTATTTAAAGGCCTAACAAAAATAACCATGCTTTGGTGAAGTAATCTCTTCACTGCCAGGAGATAATGACCTTAAGCATCACAGTTGACCTAGAGAGTCATCTACTGGGAAAGACACCTCCAGAAAGACTCCTCAACCTCGCTGAAAGGTCCTCATCACAAACTGCATACCAACTCTTGTGCTGCCAGACTTCAGGGAACAGACTCTTGGGTTCATGTGACATATCTAAAGAGAGCACCCAACCCTCACGGAGCCTACACTCCACCTGGTGATTTGAAGATAAAGATTTCCCCAAACCGAGGCAGACCTCAGGTTAGACAGCTTTCCCAAGGTGTCTGGACCAGGCCTGTAAACATTTTCTCACTGTTTCCTCCTTCCATCTCTTTTCGTGGAAAGAAAATGCCCTTATTTGCATTTCCCAAACCCTTGCAAAGAGGAAACTTCTTTATGGCCTTTTGGAAACAGCTTCATCATGATCCCATGAGCCATTTGACGGGTTAGTTGGTTCAGAATTCACAAAAGTCTGTCTTTTATCTGAACTACCTGCTGACTTTGGATGCTTCTCCATGCGGAGACCAGCTCCGCAAACCAGCTGAACCTGAGAGGACTGGGTGGGAGATAAGAAAAACAGAGAGAGATACAAGAAAGACACAGAAACCACTGCAGGGGTCAGGAGGTTCACTGACTGCTGGTGGCGGAGAAGTGATGCAGTTTCATTTTTGATACAGTGATACCACTTCCAGGCTGATCTCATATCCAGTGATCTCAGTTCTGGTTCTCTCTTTTCTGGATCCGGTGATCTCACTTCCTGGGTGATATCACTTCCAGCCCTCCACAGCTCCACGTTCTTGGTCTCTGAGCTCCATGTTCACGGTCTCTGAGATTGCAACCTTACAGGCTGTATCACTGATAATTGGTTCCAAACAGTTCTTTTGAGATAACAATACTGTTTTAATATATCTTTGAAATTTGCTATGCTTTCAAAAAATGCATCCACTATTTGCTTCATGTTTATACCTCTGCCGTATCTACCCACGTGCTCTCGGTTATGTTGTTCAGTGTGCTCTTGCAGTGTCACTATTCTGCTCTTATGACTGCTTTCGTGTAGGGACTTCAGGAGGCATATGTGACTCCAGGTTTTTCTGCTCGAGAGGCCTTTCCACCTTGGGTCAGAATAAATGTCAGTAAATATTTTCAGTTGGTTACTTTCAGACTCAGGGTCCTGGTTTAGGACCATCATGTGGTCTGGAATTGTCATGTTACTTCTTCTGTTTTGTATAATTATTTGAACTTTTATGCTTTTTTGTCTGTCATATTTTTGTAAAAGTGATGTATCCAATAGGGAGATAATCTCCAATGCTCACAATCTTAATAATGTGGCCTATAGATGGGAGGTGCCTGGGAGCTCTTCCATCTGACCTTATTCTTTAAATGTGGCCTTAAGCGGTTTCCAACTACCGTGCACTTTTTCTCTGGCATAGGACATGGAAGCCAGGAAAGGTCTTTCCTGAGAGGTCCTGCTGAGAGAGGAAAACACTAAACAGAGCAAACCTAACTCTAAAGATCAGCAATGCTTTCAGAAAAAGATCATTAAAAGAGGGGACGTGATTGGAGCCAAGATGGCGGCGTGAGTAGAGCAGCGGAAATCTTCTCCCAAAACCACATATATCTATGAAAATATAACAAAGACAACTCTTCCTAGAATAAAGACCAGAAGACACAGGACACCATCCAGACCACATCCACACCTGCGAGAACCCAGTGCCTCTTAAAGGGGGTAAGATACAAGCCCCGGCCCCGCGGGACCCGAGCGCCCCTCCCCCCAGCTCCCGGCGAGAGAAGAGCAGGCAGAGCGGGAGGGAGACGGAGCCCAGGACTGCTGAACACCCAGCCCCAGCCATCCGGGCCAGAGCGCAGGCACAGTGCGTGCACGGGGGCCCTGGGTACTAGGGAAACAGGGCAGCAAGAACAGTGAGCGGGTACCGGAGGCCTGGCGCTGGAGGACATAAGAAAAGCAGTGGCCATTTTTTTTTTTTTTTTTTGCTGTTTTGTTTTGGCGAGAGCTTTTTGGAAGTCTTAAAGGGATAGGGACCCCAATACTAGGGAAACAGGGCAGAAAGACCGGTGAGCAGAGGCCTGAGGCTGGCGCCAGAGAATAAAGAAAAACGAGCGGCCATTTCTTTATTTTTTTAATTTTACAAATTTTTTTTTTTTTTGTAGTCGTTTTGTTTTGGCGGGTGCTTTTTGGAAGTCTTAAAGGGGCAGGGCGGGACACTTAATCCAGAGGTAGGGAATCCGGGATCTCTGGGCACCCTAACCCCTGGGCTGCAGGGAGCAGGGAGGCCCCTTACAGAGATAAATAGCCTCCCAGCTGCTCCCCCTCCAACGTGACTCCACCACTTTGGAGCAGCTGCCCGAGCCAGGCCACGCCCACAGCAACAGCGGAGATTAACTCCATAGCAGCCGGGCAGGAAGCAGAAACCCTGTCTGCGCGCAGCTGCGCAGCACAAGCCACTAGAGGCCACTGTTCTCCCAGGAGAGGAGGGCCACAAACCAACAAGAAAGGAAGTTCTTCCAGCCATCACTCGTCCCAGCTCTGCAAACTATTCCTATCACCATGAAAAGGCAAAGCTACAGGCAGACAAAGATCACAGAGACAACACCAGAGAAGGAGACAGACCTAACCAGTCTTCATGAAAAAGAATTCAAAATAAGAATCATAAACATGCTGACAGAGATGCAGAGAAATACGCAAGAGAAATGGGATGAAGTCCGGAGGGAGATCACAGATGCCAGAAAGGAGATCACAGAAATGAAACAAACTCTGGAAGGGTTTATCAGCAGAATGGATAGAATGCAAGAGGCCATTGATGGAATTAAAATCAGAGAACAGGAATGCATAGAAGCTGACATAGAGAGAGACAAAAGGATCTCCAGGAATGAAACAATATTAAGAGAACTGTGTGACCAATCCAAAAGGAACAATATCTGTATTATAGGGGTCCCAGAAGAAGAAGAGAGAGGAAAAGAGATGGAAAGTATCTTAGAAGAAATAATTGCTGAAAACTTCCCCAACCTGGGGGAGGAAATAATCGAACAGACCACGGAAATACACAGAACCCCCAACAGAAAGGATCCAAGAAGGACAACACCAAGACACATAATAATTAAAATGGCAAAGATCAAGGACAAGGAAAGAGTTTTAAAGGCAGCTAGAGAGAAAAAGGTCACCTATAAAGGGAAACCCATCAGGCTAACATCAGATTTCTCAACAGAAACCCTACATGCCAGAAGAGAATGGCACGATATGTTTAATACAATGAAATAGAAGGGCCTTGAACCAAGGATACTGTATCCAGCACGACTATCACTCAAATATGACGGTGGGATTAAACAATTCTGACAAACAAAAGCTGAGGGAATTTGCTTTCCACAACCCACCTCTACAGAACATCTTACAGGGACTGCTCTAGATGGGAGCACTCCTAGAAAGAGCACAGCACAAAACACCCAACATATGAAGAATCGAGGAGGAGGAATAAGAAGGGAGAGAAGAAAAGAATCTCCAGACAGTGTATATAACAGCTCAAAAAGCGAGCTAAGTTAGGCAGTAAGGTACTAAAGAGGCTAACCTTGAACTTTTGGTAACCACGAATTTAAAGCCTGCAATGGCAATAAGTACATATCTTTCAATAGTCACCCTAAATGTTAATGGGTTGAATGCACCAATCAAAAGACACAGAGTAACAGAATGGATAAAAAAGCAAGACCCATCTATATGCTGCTTACAAGAAACTCACCTCAAACCCAAAGACATGTACAGACTAAAAGTCAAGGGATGGAAAAACATATTTCAGGCAAACAACAGCGAGAAGAAAGCAGGGGTTGCAGTACTAATATCAGACAAAATAGACTTCAAAACAAAGAAAGTAACAAGAGATAAAGAAGGACAGTACATAATGATAAAGGGCTCAGTCCAACAAGAGGATATAACCATTCTAAATATATATGCACCCAACACAGGAGCACCAGCATATGTGAAACAAATACTAACAGAACTAAAGGGGGAAATAGACTGCAATGCATTCATTCTAGGAGACTTCAACACACCACTCACCCCAAAGGATAGATCCACCGGGCAGAAAATAAGTAAGGACATGGAAGCACTGAACAACACAGTAAAGCAGATGGACCTAATAGACATCTATAGAACTCTACATCCAAAAGCAACAGAATATACATTCTTCTCAAGTGCACATGGAACATTCTCCAGAATAGACCGCATACTAGGCCACAAAAAGAGCCTAAGTAAATTCCAAAAGATTGAAATCCTACCAACCAACTTTTCAGACCACAAAGGCATAAAACTAGAAATAAACTGTACAAAGAAAGCAAACAGGCTCACAAACACATGGAGGCTTAACAACACGCTCCTAAATAATCAATGGATCAATGACCAAATCAAAATGGAGATCCAGCAATATGTGGAAACAAATAACAACAACACTAAGCCCCAACTTCTGTGGGACACAGCAAAAGCAGTCTTAAGAGGAAAGTATATAGCAATCCAAGCATATTTAAAAAAGGAAGAATAACCCCAAATGAATGGTCTAATGTCACAATTATCGAAATTGGTAAAAGAAGAACAGATGAGGCCTAAGGTCAGCAGAAGGAGGGACATAATAAAGATCAGAGAAGAAATAAATAAAATTGAGAAGAATAAAACAATAGTAAAAATCAATGAAACCAAGAGCTGGTTCTTCGAGAAAGTAAACAAAATAGATAAGCCTCTAGCCAGACTTATTAAGAGGAAAAGAAAGTCAACACAAATCAACAGTATCAGAAACGAGAAAGGAAAAATCACGACGGACCCCACAGAAATACAAAGAATTATTAGAGAATACTGTGAAAACCTATATGCTAACAAGCTGGGAAACCTAGGAGAAATGGACAACTTCCTAGAAAAATACAACCTTCCAAGACTGACCCAGAAAGAAACAGAAAATCTAAACAGACCAATTACCAACAACGAAATTGAAGCGGTAATCAAAAAACTACCAAAGAACAAAACCCCCGGGCGAGGTGGATTTACCTCGGAATTTTATCAGACATACAGGGAAGACATAATACCCATTCTCCTTAAAGTTCTCCAAAAAATAGAGGAGGAGGGGATACTCCGAAGCTCATTCTGTGAAGCTAACATCACCCTAATACCAAAACCAGGCAAAGACCCCACCAAAAAAGAAAACTGCAGACCAATATCCCTGATAAACGTAGATGCAAAAATACTCAACAAAATATTAGCAAACCGAATTCAAAAATACATCAAAAGGATCATACACCATGACCAAGTGGGATTCATCCCAGGGATGCAAGGATGGTACAACATTCGAAAGTCCATCAACATCATCCACCACATCAACAAAAAGAAAGACAAAAACCACATGATCATCTCCATAGATGCTGAAAAAGCATTTGACAAAGTTCAACATCCATTCATGATAAAAACTCTCAGCAAAATGGGAATAGAGGGCAAGTACCTCAACATAATAAAGGCCATCTATGATAAACCCACAGCCAACATTATATTGAACAGCGAGAAGCTGAAAGCATTTCCTCTGAGATCGGGAACTAGACAGGGATGCCCCCTCTCTCCACTGTTATTTAACATAGTACTGGAGGTCCTAGCCACGGCAATCAGACAAAACAAAGAAATACAAGGAATCCAGATTGGTAAAGAAGAAGTTAAACTCACTATTTGCAGATGACATGATACTGTACATAAAAATCCCTAAAGACTCCACCTCAAAACTACTGGAACTGGTATCGGAATACAGCAAAGTTGCAGGATACAAAATCAACACGCAGAAATCTGTGGCTTTCCTATACACTAGCAATGAACCAACAGAAAGAGAAATCAGGAAAACAACTCCATTCACAATTGCATCAAAAAAAATAAAATACCTAGGAATAAACCTAACCAAAGAAGTGAAAGACTTATACTCTGAAAACTACAAGTCACTCTTAAGAGAAATTAAAGGGGACACTAACAGATGGAAACTCATCCCATCTGAATCCCAGGAAGAATTAATATCGTCAAAATGGCCATCCTGCCCAAAGCAATATACAGATTTGATGCAATCCCTATGAAACTACCAGCAACATTCTTCAATGAACTGGAACAAATAGTTCAAAAATTCATATGGAAACACCAAAAACCCCGAATAGCCAAAGCAATCCTGAGAAAGAAGAATAAAGTAGGGGGGATCTCACTCCCCAACTTCAAGCTCTACTATAAAGCCATAGTAATCAAGACAATTTGGTACTGGCACAAGAGCAGAGCCACAGACCAATGGAACAGACTAGAGAATCCAGACATTAACCCAGACATATATGGTCAATTAATATTTGATAAAGGAGCCATGGACATACAATGGCGAAATGACAGTCTCTTCAGCAGATGGTGCTGGCAAAACTGGACAGCTACATGTAGGAGAATGAAACTGGACCATTGTCTAACCCCATATACAAAAGTAAACTCAAAATGGATCAAAGACCTGAATGTAAGTAATGAAACCTTTAAACTCTTGGAAGAAAACATAGGCAAAAACCTCTTAGACATAAACATGAGTGACCTCTTCTTGAACATATCTCCCCGGGCAAGGAAAACAACAGCAAAAATGAGTAAGTGGGACTATCTTAAGCTGAAAAGCTTCTGTACAGCAAAAGACACCATCACTAGAACAAAAAGGATCCCTACAGTATGGGAGAATATATTTGAAAATGACACATCTGATAAAGGCTTGACGTCCAGAATATATAAAGAGCTCACACGCCTCAACAAACAAAAAACAAATAACCCAATTAAAAAATGGGCAGAGGAACTGAACAGACAGTTCTCCAAAAAAGAAATACAGATGGCCAACAGACACATGAAAAGATGCTCCACATCGCTAATTATCAGAGAAATGCAAATTAAAACTACAATGAGGTATCACCTCATACCAGTAAGGATGGCTGCCATCCAAAAGACAAACAACAACAAATGTTGGCGAGGCTGTGGAGAAAGGGGAACCCTCCTACACTGCTGGTGGGAATGTAAGTTAGTTCAACCATTGTGGAAAGCAGTATGGAGGTACATCAAAATGCTCAAAACAGACTTACCATTTGACCCAGGAATTGCACTCCTAGAAATTTACCCTAAGAATGCAGCAATCAAGTATGAGAAAGACCAATGCACCCCTATGTTTATCACAGCACTATTTACAATAGCCAAGAATTGGAAGCAACCTAAATGTCCATCAATAGATGAATGGATAAAGAAGATGTGGTACATATACACAATGGAATACTACTCAGCCATAAGAAAAGGGCAAATCCTACCATTTGCAGCGACATGGATGGAGCTGGAGGGTATTATGCTCAGTGAAACAAGCCAAGCGGAGAAAGAGAAATACCAAATGATTTCACTCATCTGTGGAATATAAGAACAAAGGAAAAACTGAAGGAACAAAACAGCATCAGAATCACAGAACTCAAGAATGGACTAACAGGTACCAAAGGGAAAGGGACTGGGGAGGATGGGTGGGTAGGGAGGGATAAGGGGGGGAGAAGAAGGGGGGTATTAAGATTAGCATGCATGAGTGGGGGGGAGAAAGGGGAGGGCTGTACAACACAGAGAAGGCAAGTAGTGATTCTACAACATTTGCTATGCTGATGGACAGTTACTGTAAAGGGGTTTATAGGGGGGGTGTGGTAAAGCGGAGAGCCTAGTAAACATAATATTCGTCATGTAAGTGTAGATTAGTGATACCAAAAACAAAACAAAACAAAACAAAAAAACAAAAAAAAAGGGCAGTTCCTGTGTGGTAACCTCCAATGAGTTCTACACAAGGGTATAAAGGGCATATAAAAGTGTAGGCAAAGGGTCTGTTTGCGTTTATACAGAAGATCAAAGCCTAATTGGGCTACCCCGAAAATGAACTAAGATACGATATGAAAGAGAACTTCCAACATCAGCACTCTCTGGAAGACTCATGCCAGAAGATGATCATCAAAAAACCCCAACAAAGATCCACGCACTGCTACAGCTGTAGATGTACTCATCCCACCGGTTCCTGGACTTGCCATGGGAATAAGGAAGGAGATACCTAAGCTGGCCTGTGCATACAGTAAAACAACAAATTTGACTGGATCTATACTGTTGGAACTCAACCAAGAATTAGGAGAAGTGCAAATTGTAGCGCTCCAAAATCTTACAACTACAGACTATTTACTGTTAAAAGAATATATGGGATGTGAACAGTCCCCAGGAATGGGTTGTTTTAATTTGTCTGATTTCTCTCAGACTGTTCAAGTTCAGTTGGACAATATTCACCATATCATAGATAAGTTTTCACAAATGCCTAACGTGCCTAACTGGTTTTCTTGGTTTCACTGGAGATGGCTGGTAATTACAGGTATCCTTTGGTTATGTAACTATACTCCTATTATGTTAATGTGTGTGCGCAATTTAATTAGTAGTTTAAAACCTATACATGCTGAAGTTACTCTACAAGAAGATATGTCAAAGAAATAATCAATCTTCCCATGTTTTCTGCCGCCTGCTACTTCTATAGCTTTTCTTCTTCCTTCCTAATTACAACCCTTAAATAGAATTCGTGCCTCATATCAAATTTACTGAGTATCATAATTCTTCCAAGTGGTCAAGATACCTCAAGACAAATGCTGGGCATAGAAGCCACAGGGCATAAATATGCAAAGAAGTAAAAAGCTAACCTTTTCAAAGAATATTGCTTCTCTCTCACTTACCAACTTTACATTTCCCTGTATGGCCCCGGAAGATGACTGGTTAGCCAGAGACGGGTAAGATTCCTCAAGGGAGGAACAACCTAAGACAGGCACAGTCGCAGGGGGGCCATCAGGTGAGAAATTGGGGATCAACAGAGGTGAGGCTTAGAACCTCACCCCCCCTGTTCTGAGAGAAATCTTCTGCATCCGTGGATGTTTTATTGCCCTTGTCTAGCTTGGATTAACACATAGTCTACAGGCACACACCTGATCATCTACATTTGCTCTCTTACAACACTAAACTATATTTTCTACCTTTATCTTGTATCTACCTACCACTTCAGCATTTTATTTAAAGTAATAATAATAAAGAGAGAAATGTGGTATCCACATATAAATCAAGTATAAAAATCAAACGAGTATTCATATTTGAACTGACTGTTTATAGTTCATAATGCATGAGGAAAACCAAAGGTTTCTGTGATGGCTGCCCTTGTACTGTTCACCATGTAACTTATTCAATATGTAAGAATTTGTTCTCCATGTAAGAACTTGTTCGTTATGCTTCAGAAGATTGGAGACTGACGAAAATTAGGCTTTGGGTGGATTAATGGTTGTGCATTGAGCATTGACTCCCCTATACAGAATTTTATTGTTGTTAACAACCATTTGATCAATAAATATGAGAGATGCCCTCACAACAACAACAAAAAAAGTACACACTTCCAATTCTAAAATAAATATGTAACCAGGATGTAGTGTGTAGCATAAGGAATATAGTCAAAATATGGTAACAACTTGGTATGGTGATAGCTGGTACCTAGAATTATCATGTATATAAATGTTGAATCACTGTGTTGTACACCTGAAACTAATGTAATGTAATACTGTGTGCCAACTACCCTTCAATAAAAAATAATTATCTACAAAAAAAAAAAAAAAAAAAAGAGGGGACGTGAAAATTAACAAAGGGAAACCTCCCTGACCTGGCCTCGGGAGGCCAGCACAGGGAGCGCCCACAGCCACCACTCAAATCTCAGACCCACTGGAGGAGGCGCTTAGCTCGCCAGTGGGAGCAAGAAAGGTTTCCTCCTTCCACTACCCCAAAATTGCCCAGCCAAGGACAGACTGTCACAATTCAGCCAATAAGCAGCTGCAATAGGTGGGGCTCCCAGTTTATTCCAAGGGACTTTTTGCTCGGAACAGCCCTCCCTACTCTGCCGTTTCCTCTGTAAGCGAGCGAACCTCTCCGCTCACGGGACATGCCTATGGTTCTGCTGTAGCTTGCATGTCCTCGATTGCAATTCTCTGCTGTTGCCGAAGCAACCTGTTTCTGCTGGCAAATAACTAACTGTTTTGTTTTTAAGGTTAACAAAACTAAGGCCATGTGTTTTAGGAGGAAAAACGGTAGAGATAAAATGTCATTTTAATAACTTCATATCAGGTACATACTATCAACACGACATGTCACTGTTGATGTGGACCTCGATCCCCTTGCGCTAAGGTAGTGTCTCTTCACTATAAAGTTGCTCCCCAGCCCCTTCCATCCTGTACGCTGGAAGGAACTCTCTGTGTGCAGCCCACACTTAAGGAATGTGGAGTTTATCTATGTGAATTACTTAGAATTTATCTTATCTCTTCTCCCCCATTTGTTTATTTATTCAATCATCTATTTATATCAGTATAGGCTCATGGGTATTTATTTTATACTTTGAGTTAAAATCTGATATAATAGCCTAGACGTTATTTAATTTTCTTTTACAAATTGTTCTGGCTTTGGCCAGTGGGAGCTCTTTCAGTTGGTTTTTATGTCCCTTTGACCTACCCCATCATTGTAGGGTTAGTATTTGTGAGGGGTTCTTTATATATTATTCTTTCTTCTTCGGTGCAGTTTTGAAATTTTTTATTAAAAAGTTGGGGAAAGTAGGTAGGATCCCTGCTGTCCTGGTCTTAGAGATGGAAACAGTTGGCCAACGATGCCTGTAAAAATGATTCAAATGTGATTGTTAGCAAAGGACGGGTACCAGGCCTTGAGGGCGTGTCCCGGGAAGGACTGATGGGGCCAGGCAGGCCAGGGAAGATTTTCCTGAGGAAGAATCCCTAGGACCTGAGAGAGGAGTAAGTTACCTAGGATGAGAGAGGACAGAAGAGTTTCCAGTGGAGAAACGGCGTGGACAGAGGCATAGCAGCACAAGGACCTAAAGACAAGAACAGCAGGAGTAGACATGGCGGGAGTGGTCGTGAGGACGGACACACGCAGAGTTGAATGCTATTGTGAAGGGTTTGACCTTTTTTTTTATGATTTTGAAAAATCATTTATTAACCTTTATTACAGATCATAGCAATAAACCGTACTTTATGCAAATGCTGATTTGGGTGATACATGAAAATATATTTAAATTGATAATTATAAACTAATAGTAATAGATATTTCTTTTTTAATTGCAGTATCGTTCATATACAATCTTATATTTGCTTCAAATACACAACATGGGTTCAGCAGTTGCCCATGTTGTTAAATCCTCACCCCCTCTAGTGTGATTACTATCTGTCAGCATAGAAAGATGTTACAGAATCATTGACTATATTCTCCGTGTTGTACTACCGTCCCTGTGACCAACTTACGTTGTGACTGCAAATTGCTGTGCCCCTTTATCCCCCTCACCCTCCCTCCTGCCCAACGCCTCCCTCTTTGGTAACTGCTCATCATGAAGGGTTTAATCTTCACCTGAGAAGATTCCTGGGAAACCAGTGGTGAGTGATAAGGGAGTTTGACATCATTAGACCTGCGTTTGAGAGGATGCCTCTTGCTACATCCTGAAGAGAGGAGAGCAAGGGGAAGGGAATCGAGTCGGATACCGCTGTTGCCCAACTGAGAGACGATGATAACTGGGGCCAGGGTTTGACAGAAATGGAAAGAGGACACCCCTGAGGGATGTTCAGGAGGAACCCTTGGCTTGGACTGATGGAAGGGGGTTGGTTTTCTTACCTGCTCAGCATGGATGGATGGCACTGCCGGTCACGAAGGTGGGAAACACAGGAGGATGTTAGTTTGGAAGAACAAAATCAGAAGTTTGGCTTTGGAGATGCAGAGATCCTTGGCAGCAGTCAAGAGGGGATCACAAGTCAGGACGTACCAACCCATCTCAAGTTCAGAAGAGGGGCTGGTAACAGTACCACCGCAACCAAAACAGGAAACTTTCAACTAGTTACTTCAATTCTCTGTCCTCATCTGTAAAACAGAGACTGCAGACCTGAGTCACAGGGTTTCTGTGACAATTAAAAGAAATACATGAAAAGCACCTTAGAACCATGCCCGGCACAAAGTAAACCCAGTAAATAGGAACTCTTACCGTAGAACTGTGAGGCTGTTGTCTCCCCAACTCGATCAGATAGTCATAGAAAGCTGGTTTCAGAGCCTTTGTGACCTCACAGGTAGCCCCCTGCTGATGAAGCCCTTCAGACTTCGTATCAGCAATGAGAAGCCCAGTTCCTTAATCGTGACCCAGACTGTGGGACTGGACCTGGTGGTTAGAGATGAAAGAAAATGGAAGCTTGCAAACCACAGGAAAGCAAACCAAACAGACACAGGCCTGAGTCCCCCTCACAAACTCCTGACACATGTGTCCTTGAGATGTTCTGCAGGACCTTAGACCCCCACCAGCTGACCACCTGCTGGCCAAGCACTAAACCCCAGACTGAATGGAGCCAGAAGACTGCTGACTAAGACTCCTGAGCCATCCTGTCGGCTCACCACTGACCCATCAGAACAGTGGGCACCCGCTGCTCACACCCTACAACCTTTCCCATCATCCTGCCTTAAAATCCCCTGCTTGTAAGCTAAATGGAGGTCGGGGACCTTGAGCATTAGCCACCCGTTCTCCTTGTGTGGCACCTGCAATTAAACACCCACTGTGTCTCACTACCGTCCTTCAGTGTTTGGCTTTGCTGGGCAACAGGCAAGTAAACCCAGGTTTGTTTGGTTCAGTAACACTTTGAGGTCAGTTGTCCCATGCAATTAAATCTTACAAATCAAATTTGTGCCAGTAGACGTGCACAGGTAGATCTGGTATGCCTGCTAAATTTTTATTGAGGGCAGTCATTTATTTTTTTAATGTGAGCATATTAGAGCTTTAAATGGTGATATCTTCCTCAAGAGTGGATTAGCTTTTTTTCATCAGCAGAATGGGGGACCCATTATTTAATCCAAATAGAGACTGAGCTGATCAGATTCAGTCTCTGATTGGTTGTGACTGATGAATTCCTTTAGGGTGTATCCCTTTTATGGCTCCTACTTCAGCTTAAGGTGTTTACCAGAGGCCCTCTCACCTGGAAGGCATTAAACTCAAATTGTTGTACTTTAAACAAGACCTAGAAGTTCTGCTCTGTGCTTAAGAACTGGCAGCTAATAGAGAGTCCATATTTAAATTTACCCAATTTCCAAACACATGTCCTTTATAGCAGTTTTAAAGTTCAGAATCCAATCAGGCTCCATGCATTCCACTGGATTGCTACATCTCTTTAGTCCCTTTTAATCTAGAACATTCCCCATGCCTTATTACGACATTCTGTAATGTTCTCAGGACAGTTGTCATATAAAAGGCTCCAAACCAGCAATAAGTATGGTGTGTATAATGACCTAAAAGACAGGATCCTCTCAGGACCCCCTTCATGCCAGCCATTACAGAGGTGCCCAGGTAACTCCAGTGCACCCCGATGGTGACTTCCCTTAGTACCGTCTCCTCCCGACACTGGGCCTCTCTGACATGTGGCCCAACAATCTGTGGGAACCCTCTCAGCAGCCATGCATTTGCAAACCCCAGTGGCAACCCCAGGAATTGGATGTTGCTAAAATTTCTAGACTCCACAATGTCCTAAAGTAAAAAGATTATTTGAAACAAAAAACTACCACAAAACTTATGTTGGTAACATTTATAACAGATAAAGAGTTGGCCTGAGGCTTCACAGTTCATCCAAGAAGTCACCAAGAGGTCTCAGTGTCTATGAAAAGCCTACCCTGGGGCTGCCAGGAACAGTGCTTCTCTAAGTGTAGCTCCCAGGTGGACAGAATCAGCACACCTGGGAACTTGTTAACATGAGTATTTGTAGGTTCCAGCCCATACCTCTACTGAATCATAAACTCCGGAGAGGGCCCCAGCCTTGTGTGTATTTCTGCAAGTCCATGCACCCATAAGATTAGAACCACTGCCACTGGCCAGACAAGATCCTCCATCTTCAGGTGAAAAAAAAAAGCCCTACAAATTCTCAAGAGAATGGGGAGACAAGCCACAGACTGGGAGAAAATATTTGCAGAAAACATATCTGGTAAAAGATGGTTGTCTAAAGTAAACAAAGAGCTCTTAAAACTGAACAATAAGAAGATGAACAGGCTGATTTTAAAATGGGCCAAAGACCTGAGCAGACACCTCACCAAACAAGGTATACAGGTGTTGATGAGCATATGAAAAGAAACTTAACATCATATGTCATTAGGAAATTATAAACTAAAACAATGAGATACCACACTAACACTTATTAGAAAGGCCAAAATCTAGAACACTGATGACAACAAATGCTGGTGAGAATGTGGAGCAAGAGGAACTCTCATTCTTTGCTGGTGGGAAGCTGAATGGGACAGTCACTTTGGAAGACAGTTCAGTGGTGTCTTACAAAACTAAACATATTCTTACCATATGATGCAGCAGTGGTGCCCTTAAATATTTGCCTTAAGGAGTTGAAAACTTATATCCACACAAAAACATGCACAAGTGTTTATTTATTTCTTTAGGTGTCATTGATATACAATCTTATGAAGGTTTCACATGAGCAACATTATGGTTACTGCATTCCCCCCTATTATCCTGTCCCTCCCATACTCAATTACAGTCGCTGTCCATCAGCATAGTAAGATGCTATAGAGTTACTACTTGTCTTCTCTGTGCTATACTGCCTTCCCTGTGCCCCCTCTACATTAATTGTGCTAATCATAATACCCCATAATCCCCTTTTCCTTCCCTCCCCACACACCCTCTGCAACCCCTTTCCCTTTGGTAACCGCTAGTTCATTCTTGGGTTCTGTGAGTCTGCTGCTGTTTCATTCCTTCAGTTTTGCTTTGTGAATGAGGGAACTCATTTGGTACTTGCCTTTCTCCACCTGTGTTATTTCACTGAACATAATACCCTCTAGCTCCATCCATGTTGTCACAAATGGTAGGATTTGTTTTCTTCTTATGGCTGAATAATATTCCATTGTGTATATGTACCACATGTTCTTTATCCATTCATCTACTGATGGGCACTTAGGTTGCTTCCATGTCTTGGCTATTATAAATAGTGCTTGATAAACGTAAGGGTGCGTATGTCTTTTTGAATCAGGGATCTTGTTTTCTTTGGGTATATTCCTAGGAGTGGAATGACTGGGTCAAATAGTACTTCTCTTTTTAGTTTTTTGAGGAACCTCCATATTGCTTTCCACAATGGTTGAAATAACTTACATTCCCACCAGCAGTGTAGGAGGGTTCCCCTTTGTCCTCATCCTTGCCAGCATTTGTTGTTCCTTGTCTTTTGGATGTTGGCCATCCTAACTGGTATGAGGTGAGATCTTGTGGTTTTCATTTGTATTTCCCTGATGATCAGTGAGTGATGTGGAGCATCTTTTCATGTGCCTGTTGGCCATCTGAATTTCTTCTTTGGAGAAGTGTCTGTTCATATCCTCCACCCACCTTTTAATTGTTATTTGCTTTTTGGTTGTTGAGGCATGAGTTCTTTATGTATTTTGGATGTTAACCCTTTATCGGATCTGTCATTTATGAATATATTCTCCCATACTGTAGGATGCCTTTTTGTTCTGATGGTGTCCTTTGCTGTACAGAAGCTTTTTAGTTCGATGTAGTCCCATTTGCTCATTTTTGCTTTTGTTTCCCTTGCCTGAGGAAATATGTTCAGGAAAAAGTTGCTCGTGTTTGTGTTCAAGAGATTTTTGGCCATGTTTCCTTCTACAAATTTTATGGTTTCATGACTTACATAACTTTTGTGTATGGGGTTAGACAATAATCCAGTTTCATTCTCTTACATGTAGCTGTCTAGTTTTGCCAACACCAGCTGTTGAAGAGGCTGTCATTTCCCCACTGTATGTCCATGGTTCCTTTATCATATATTAATTGACCATATATGTTTGGGTTAATGTCTGGAGTCTCTATTCTGTTCCACTGGTCTGTGGGTCTCTTCTTGTGCCAGTACCAAATTGTCTTGATTACTGTGGCTTTGTAGTAGAGCTTGAAGTTGGGGAGTGAGATCCCCCCCCACTTTATTCTTCCTTCTCAGGATTGCTTTGGCTATTTGGGGTCTTTGGTGGTTCCATATGAATTTTTAAACTATTTGTTCCAGTTCATTGAAGAATGCTGTTGGGTAATTTGATAGGGATTGCATTGAATCTGTATATTGCTTTGGGCAGGATGGCCATTTTGACGATACTAATTCTTCCTAGCCAAGAGCATGGGATGAGTTTCCATTTGCTAGTGTCCTCTTTAATTTCTCTTAAGAGTGTCTTGTAGTTTTCAGGGTATAGGTCTTTCACTACCTTGGTTAAGTTTATTCCTAGGTATTTTATTCTTTTTGATGCAGTTGTGAATAGAATTGTTTTCCTGATTTCTCTTTCTGTTAGTTCATTGTTAGTGTATAGGAAAGCCACAGATTTCTGTGTATTAATTTTGTATCCTGCAACTTTGCTGAATTCCAATATTAGTTCTAGTAGTTTTGCATTGGAGTCTTTAGGGTTTTTTATGTACAATATCATGTCATCTGCAAATAGTGACAGTTTGACTTCTTCTTTACCAATCTGGATTCCTTGTATTTCTTTGTTTTGTCTAATTGCCATGGCTAGGACCTCCAGTACTATGTTGAATAACAGTGGGGAGAGTGGGCATTCCTGTCTTGTTCCTGATCTCAGAGGAAAAGCTTTCAGCTTCTCGCTGTTAAGTATGATGTTTGCTGTGGGTTTATCATATATGGCCTTTATTATGCTGAGGTTCTTACCCTCTGTACCCATTTTGTTGAGAGTTTTTATCATGAATGGATGTTGAATTTTGTCGAATGTTTTGGTGTCTATGGAGATGATATAATTTTTGTCCTTTTTGTTGATGTGGTGAATGATGTTGATGGATTTTCTAATGTTGTACCATCCTTTGCATTCCTGAGATGAATTCCACTTGGTCACGGTGTATGATCCTCTTGATGTATTTTTTAATTCGGTTTGTTAATATTTTGTTGACTATTTTTGCATCTATGTTCATCAGGGATATTGGTCTGTAATTTTATTTTTTGGTGGGGTCTTTGCCTGGTTTTGGTATTAGGTGTCTTAATTTTAAGATAAGATTAATCACATTGCTTGATGGAAAAGAAAAATGGGCACTTTCCCAAAGGTCAGGGCAAAGGGCACTGTTTGTGGAGAGTCCCAGGGAGGAGATTATGTCCAGAGAATTATCACACCCTCTCTACCTGCCCTCTGACTTTCTCGTATGTTTTCCTTTGGCAGTTTGCAGCCTCTCAGCTAAAGCAGGGAAGGCGGACTTGGAGTGGGAGACCTTCACAGTGAGGAGGAGCGAGGCTTGGGGTCTGGTCCTCTTTGCTCTGCACTTGAGACATCAGGAGGTGCTGGGGTAAATGAGCCACCCTGTGCTACCAGTTCCCAGCCCATCCAGTCCTCTCTCTGCTTCATCCGAGATGACATAGGCGTGGTGAAGGGTGAGGGCCATGGAGCCAGAGAGCCTGGATGTGAGTCCCACCTCTGAAACTTCTAGCAGGGCGACCTTGAGCAAGTGGTTCACCTCTCTGGGCCTCATTTTTCTCATCTGTGAAAGGGAAATAATAATAGTTAACATCTAGGATTAAATGAATTAAAATATATAAGTTCTTAGAAAAGGGCTGGGCACGTATCAGGCACTGTATAAATCTTTTTATAAATATTATTTCTAGAGTTACACAGTGTTCTGTGTGTTGATTTTTTCCTCAGAGAGGACAGACTGAGATTAAGTTTAAAAAAATGTTGTTTTTCAGTTTATTTCCTTTAGTACTTTAAAATGTTTTGTCATTTTAATGTTTTACTTTACTGAAAAAAATGTAAATCCTGGCTCTTTCTGTTTCTGCACAGTGGAAATACCTCGCCCTCTTGGAACAGACCCCCTGTCTTCTGGAAAAGTCACTAGAATGACTTGTTAGTCATGCAAATGTCGAGCAAGTATTTACCCCGATTGCTAAAGAAAGGAAAGGAAAATCTGTGTTAAGGGACAGAGGACTTCTGGGAGAAAAAGGATTAGCCCTCAGATTTTTAAATTACCCAAGGCAAAAGTTCCGAGACCGCTTTGCCAGGATAAAATGTGAATACTGAATTTTCTTCCCTTTTACTGGAATTGACACTCCTATATTTTGTACACAACTCACCCAAGGAGAAATGATTGCATTATTTACTCCAGTGAGTTCCCATCATTTTGGATTTTCCAAAATAGCACAAAGCATATAACCAGTGAATGTATGACAGTGATAATCAAAGTGAATACATGGGAGGCCTAACAAAAAAAGATTGCTCTGGTCATTCTGGGTCCCCTGCAGTTCCATGTGAATTTTAGATTCAGGTTGCCAATTTCTACAAGGAAGTCCACTAATACTCTTCCAGGGATTGCATTCAGGAAGTATAACAATTTTAATAATATTAAGTCTTCCAGTCTATATGTATAGATGTTTTTCCATTTATTTAGATAATCTTTAATTTCTTTCAACAATGTCTTGTAGTTTTCAGAGCTTAAGTTTTGTACTTCTTTTGATAAATTTATTCCTAAAGTTTTGGGTTTTGTGCTATTGTAAATAGAATTGTCTTTTTCACTGTCAATTACTCATTGCAAATGTAGAAAAATACAATTGATTTTTTTCTGTATATTGAGTGGTAGACTACAACCTTGCTGAACTCATTCATTAGTTCTCATAGTTATTTACTGGATTCCTTAGACGTTCTGTATATTGATGATGTCATCTGCAAATAGTTTACTTCCTTTTAGTCTTATTGCCATTTCCCACCCCCTACTAATTGTCCTGACTAGAACTTGCAGTGCAATATTGAATAGAAATGGTGAAAGCAGCCATCCTTGTCTTGTTCCTGATCTTTGGGGGGAAATATTCACTCTTTCCCCATTAAGTATGTTAGCTCTAAGTGTTTCATAAATGCTGTTTGCAGGTTAAGAAAACCTCTTTCTATTCCTAACTTGCTGAGAGGGTTTATCATGAATGGGATTTTGCCAGGTATTTCCTCTGTATCTGTTAAGGTGATCTTGTGGGTTTTGTTTCTTATTCTATTAGTATGGTATACTGCATTCATTGATTTGGGGATTCAAAACCATAGTTGTTTTCCTGGAATAAATCTTACTTATTCTTGGTATATATTTGCTTTTATATGTTGCTGAATTCAGTTTGTATTTATTTGAGGATTTTTGCATCTGTATCTGATTCATAAGAGATACTGGTCTGTAGTTTTCTTTTCCTGTGATATCTTTGTCTTATTTGGGTAGCAGCATAATTCTGGCCTCATAGAATGAGTTGGGAAATGTTCCCCCTATTCAATTTATTGGAAACATTTGTGAAGAATAGGTACTAATTCTTCTTTAAATGTTTGGTAGAATTCATTGGTGGTAGATCAGTCTCTTTACTTGCTTAACGTATGAGGTGTTCAGACATCCTATTCTTGACTGAGTTTTAGTAGTTTGTGTCTTCCTAGGAATTTGTTTTTCATCTACATTTTCTAATATATTGGAATTCACTTGTTCATAATATCCCTTTTAATTTCTGTAAATTTGGTAGTAATGGTCCCTCCTTCATTTCTGTTTCAACTTGCTTTTTTTCTTGGTATTTCTAACTGTGTTAGGTCAATCTTTTGATTTTTAAAAGAACCAACTTTGCTTTTGCTGTTTTTCGCCGTTGTTTTTCTATTCTCAGTTTCACTTATTTCTGCCTGATCTTTATTTTTTTTCTTCTCTCTGCTTGCTTTAAGTGCAGTTTGCCCTTCTTTTTCATTGTCATAAGGTGAAATCTTAGGTTATTTGTAATAATTCTTCTTTCTTAAAACAGGCATTTACAGCTATAAAGTTCCCATTAAGTACTGCTTTGGCCACATCCCCATAAGTTCTGGTATATTACATATTCATTTTCATTTATTTCACAGCATTTCCTAGTTTCTCTTTTAATTTTGTCTTTGATTCATTGGTTGTTGAAGTATTGTTTAATTTCCACATACTTGTGAGTTTTCCAAATTTCTTGCTGTTATTGATATATAATTTCATTCCATTGTCATCAGAGAACATACATTGTTCTTTATCCCTTTGAATTTACCAAGGTTATTTCGGGAATAGTTTTTTGCTCCTTTTCCTCCCTCCTCTCCTTCTGGTGCTCCCATTATGTGTATGTTGTTTTGCTTAATGGTGTCCTGCATTTCTCTGACTCTCTGTTCATTTTCTTCATTCTTATTTCTCTTTGCTCTTTGGATTGCATACAGTCTACTTTCGAATTTTCTAACTCTTTCTTCTGTTAGTTCAAATCTGTTAAGCCACTCTAGTGAATTTTTCATTTCATTTATTGTATTCTTCAGCTCCAGATTTCCATTTGGTTCTATTTTTAAATGTCTCTTTATCAATATTTTCAATTTGATTAAGTTGTTATAATCATACTTCCCTTTTACTTTTAAAATAATGACTCCTTTTACTTATTTGAGCATATTTATAATGGCTACTTTGAAGATTATGTCTGTTAAATCCAACATTTGGTCATTCTCACAGGCAGTTTCTGTTGCCTGCTGTTTTCTGATTGGGGGTCTCATACGTCCTGTCTTACGGGACCCACACCACTCCTCCTTCCTAAGCAGCCTGTCCAGCAGGACCTTCTGCAATGACAGACGAGTTCTGTATCTGCACTGCCCAATATGATAGACACTATCCAAATGCGGCTACTGAGCACTTAAAATGTAACTAGTGTTACTGAGGAACTGAATTTTAAATTTTATTTCATTTTTATTAATTTACATTTAAACAGCCATATATGACTAGTGGCTACCTTTTTGGACAATGTAGTTCTATACCACGCTCAGAGCGCCCAGTTCTGCAGAGTTCCCTACCCAAGTCTTCCTGAACCTGCTTACAGCATCCATGTGATCCCCTTCCAGGTCCACCTCACACCGTACATACATCCAGGGCAGGTCATGCAGGTGTGCACACCTCTAGATCCAAGGCGGTAGACAAGAGGTGATTTTGGGAGATGGACCAACTCCAACATGCAGATTAGGGTCCACATACATACATGGACAGCCCCTCAAGGGTTCAGGGTATAGATAGGAATGGGAAGAGAAGGGTGTGAACTATAGGTAGGGAGCCTCCATTTGTACCATTGCTCCAGGATCCACAAATGATAGGGATGGTTTTGACTGGCAGTGTCCCATTTCTTACCTATGTGGTGGCTACATGTGTGTTCATTGTATAATTTTTTCAACTATATGTATAAATGTGTGTGTTTACATACATAAAGATATACTTTATTTCACAAGTCAAAATTTTTGCCACCTTTAGGATAGAGTCCAAGCTCTTCTCATGACATATAAAGTCTTATACCATCTATCTTCTGCCTACCCCTTGACCTAATCTCCTGCCATCCTCACCCTCACTCTCAGCTCCAGCCACACTGACCTTCTTGCTCCAGCTAGCGGGTCAAGTCACAGAGGGGGCTTCACTGGCCCCGCGTGTCACAACATTTGCGTTAGTAAAGCAGAGACAGGACTGTGGCGGGTGGTATGAGTGAGTGCGATGGGAGTTGGCGTGGACAGCCAGTGTCAGGAGTAACGTGGCAATTGCAGCCTCTCAGAGGTTAGGGGAAAGGTGTCTGCTTATGTAAGAAAGCTGGAGGCAGTTCTGAAGGCTGCCCAAAAAGGAACAGTTGTGGCTGAAGGAACCATCAATCAGGTGCCCTGAACAGGTGGAAGCTGGGGCTACTCTCAGTGGAAAGCTGGGCTCGGAGCTCCAATTACCAGCCCAGAGAATCCAGCTATGGAAATGGATGCCAGAGCGGGGCAGAGGAGGAGACAGAGGCCTGAGTCAGCAGAAAAAGCAGTTGCAGAGCACCTAAGGTGACTGCGGAACCACCGGAAAGGGAGCTGGAGACCAGTAACAGTAACTCAGTGGTTCTCAAAGCAGGGTTCCCTGGACCAACAGCATCAGCTTGACCTGGGAACTTTTTAGAAATGCACATCTCCAGGCTCCTCTTAATGAGAATCAGAAACTCTGAGGGAAGGGGAAGGCCCAGAAACCTGTTTTCACATGCCCTCCAAGCTCTCCTATCACCGTGACCCCTAGGAGCTCTGGCCTTAGAGTCCACCAGAATCACATCACAGAAGGAATTCTCCTTTGCTACCTCCTCAGCAGAAGCCCACCCTGGCTCCCATTGTGCAGGCTTGGGTCACAGGCACATTTCTGAACAACTGTTGTGGTCAGGGAGATGGAAGATTCTCATTAACCAGGCCTGGGTTAAGGGCTCACCCCTAGAGAGCCAGCAGGGGAATTCAGCTTCACCCAAACATACAGACCAAGAGTGCGGGAGATTTGGGGTGCTGTAATCAGAAAAGGGAATGGATGTTGGACAGGCCAATAGAACCAATGTCCACTACACCACCCTCAAAGGACAGGGCACACCAGGAAACCAAAACATGTACCCACTCATTACACTCTGTAAGATGGGCCCAAGCACAGAGATCATGGTTAAGAGAGGAAACCCAGAGGTTGATGTATTTTATTATTTCATTTGAATAAAATAAAGAATCAGGCAAAAATCTATGCTGTTAGAAGTCAGCATGATGGCGCCCCTTGGGGAGAAGGGGTGTATCATTTATCTACTGCATAACAAAATCTCCCTAAACGTAGCAACATAGAACAAAGATAATTGATTACTATTATCACTCATGTTTCTGCAGGTTGGTTGAGCCCAGCCAGATGGTCTCTCGTGGTTATAGTCAAATGGTGGCTGGAGCTGGGGTCATCCTGAAGGCTTCCTCATTCACATGTCTGGTGACTGGGACTGGCCAGAATGCTCCACACATGCACTCTGCATGTGACTTGGGCTTCTGCACAGCATGCCAGCTGGGAGGCTGCACAGGTGGGCACACAAAGGGAGAACCAGGGAGGAGCTGCATTGTTTTTTTACAACTTAGCCTCAGATGTCACATAGTGTCACTTCCACCGCACCCCTAGTCATCTTGGTCATATCTGTTGCATCAAGAAGAGTGATGTGGGAGTAAGAGCATGTGGAATAGGAGACATCAGTACAGTCGTTTAGGGAAAATATAATGTGCCATAGGGAGGTAATGACTGGGAGGAGGTGTAAGGTGACTTTAGGGGGACTATTAATGCTTCTGGATGCTGCTTACAACCAGTTACATAATATTTTCACTACACCACAGTGTTATTTCTGGGGTCTCTCTGCACATGCAGTTCCAGACTTTTACTTACTTCCTCATACCTTAGCCCTGCTGTCCTCTCCTCAGAAAGCCAGTAATGACATCCCACACCCCCTCCCTGACCCTCATCCTCAGGGCCACAGGGCCTAGCAATGCCTCAGTTATAGTACAATCACCTTACTTTAAATTTCCCTACTTATGAGTCTTCCCCCAACTCAAAACCTTTTTGGCCACGTGTCCCATAAAACTTTTTAAGTACATCTTCAGTATATGTATGTGTGTGTTTATAATTTACATGTTGTCCTATATAAACAGTTACAATATAAAACACACACTAAAACAGAAATGCTTAAAGAATGAGATAAAAGTGGTTATAAACAGACTTTCTACTATTTTCCTACACCTTAAAGCTTTGTCCTGAAAGCCCGGGAACCAGAACCCTCTTCGGAGACCTTAACTGTTACTGCGAGTTCTGCATGAACAAGGGGCAATCTGTCTTCCTTCCCTCAGTGTTCCCAGCCACTGAATTGGATGTAGAAACTTATTCCCCTGCACTAAACCTAAGATATGTTCACTTTACAGTATGTATTGTTATACTCCCGTGAAAAAGATTAGTTAACAACTACAAAAAGGTAAAATTTTCAAAGCTGAAGGACATCAGAGAAAAGTTTGGATAGAGTGAAGGGGCATGAAACTTAAGCGACATCTGCGCCTCCCAACAGAAGGCCTGATGCCAGATGGAGGCTGCAGTGAAGAGCCCTGGAGGCATCATGGAGAGGAGGGAAGAAAAGGCAGGCTTGGTGCTAGGTAGTAAGTGCTGGTGCGTCATAACTAACTGAAAAAATGTGCATGAAATCAACGTAAGTAGGCCTGTGGAGCGTTACACATGTTGGTCGCCCCACCAAGAGATGAGGGGCCTGCCCTCCTTGAGCCAGGTTGCCCTTAGGGATTCACCCGACCAGGAGGATGAAGAGGAAGTAGAGTTCTGGATTTCTAAGACTGGATCCTAAGAAGGCTTACAGCTTCTGACTGGGTCTTTGGGAAAGCTCACCCTTGGAATGCCCCGTCTTAGAACCAGCTGTGCTGTGAGAAGCCCAGGGCACATGGAGAGGCGAGGAACGGGCACCCAGGCCCCAGCCCACAGCCCCAGCCTGCACCAATGGCCAGCCTGTGGGCACGCTGTTTCCACATCCAGCCAGTGGGGCCTCCGGACGACTGCAGACCCAGCTGACATCCAACTGCCATGGCCTGAGTGCCCCTAAGCAAAAACTCCCAGCTGAGCCCAGTCAACCCTCAAAACCATGAAGATGATGATTTGCTATTTTAAGCCACTAAGACTGGGGTGGTTTATCTGTCTGGCAGTAGGTAACTGGAACTGTGAGATGCCTCTAGGGGTTTTTATATGGTGAGGACCAATCGAAAACTTTCCCCTTGATTTTTAATATGTGACCTCAATTGCAGTGTTGCAATTCCTTGAAGGTGAAGGGTGGACAGAGCAGTGTCCAGACCAGGAAGCACCCAAGAGAAGGCAACACCGAGCACAACAATCTGTACTCCCTCTTGGGGCTCACTCAGTTAAGGGGAGGACCTGAAACTGACTTCACAGGGCTGTTGTGAAGACTTCAAGAAATCATGCAGGTAAAGCCCTTAATACAGCCTGACACATGGTAGGCGCCCCTAAAATGCTGACAGTAACTCACTTCCCATGCGGGTCACTACTTATGATGGGTTTGGCTGCAGATAAGAAAACCCAAATCAAAAGGGCTTGACCCAGAAGGAGATGCATTATTTCACAGAAGAAAAAAATCCAGAGGTAGGGTGTCCCAGGGTTGTTAAATTCAAACCCTTAAAATGTTTAGTTAAATTACACTTCAATAAAAAATATAAAATACATATATTTATGAGTGCCACCTAATTGCCAGGCCCAGTTCTAGCAGCTGTACCTAGGAGATAACAGCAAAGAAAGCAAAGTCCCTTATGCTCCTCAGTGACATTACCAAGAACTCGGGTCCTTTTTCTATTTGGCCCTGCCATCCTCAGCATGACAGCTGGCCACCAGAGGGCGGCACCTGCTCCTAGTTACAGAACAAGGAGCGTGTTCTGGCCCATGTCTCTTTGTTCAGCTTTGTTGAGGCATAATTTACATGCAAATACATTTACCCATTTTAAGTGTACAATGCAGTGAATCCCAAAAGTTTCCCTTGCCCCTTGCTATTATAAGGTATGGTTTTATCACATATTTTTGTATGCCTCAACAATGTTTCCTTGTGCTTGGTTTTGATCTTTATAAAAATAATACCATTCCTATATGGAGTCTTCTGAATTTTGCTCTGTTCACTCAGCACTATTTTTTTTCTTCATCTGTAGTTCTTTCCTTTCCGTGGCTGTATAATCTACCATGTGGCTATACCACAACTTTATGCGTCTGTTTTCCTTTTAATGGACGTCAGGTTTGTTTCCATTGTTCCACTGTCAAACAGTGTTACTGCAAACTTAGCTGGACATGTCACCTGGTGAACATGCTCAAGTTTCCTCTTGGGGAAGTACCTAGGAATGGAGATGCTGAGTATAAGGGCCTCAAATCTTCAATTTAGTTGAATTTTTCAAGATAATATCAAATTCTCCAGAAGGTTGGACTAATCTGCAGTCCCTCCAGCAGTGCATGAGATGACCTGCTAATCCCCATCCTTGTCTATAGTCATGTTCTGTTAATAAGGATGTAAAATAGGATGTCAGTATGGCCTTTTTTCACCCCTAGATGTTTATACAAGGGCTAAATTTTAGTCAGATGGGAGGGTCAAAAGATAAAAGGAGAAAGGGAACATAGAGAGTGGTTGTAATTATGAATCTATGATGGGTAAGGACAGTGGGCAGGGTGGTGATGAAGAAAGGCGGGATGTGATGGACAGGGAGCGAGCATGGCAGCATGGCCACGGTCATGCTGGGTTGCAGAGAGACTGCAGTGGGGGCACTTGCACAAGCAAGCTGGAGTGAGAGTTCTTAATTTGTCCCTGATTATGGAGGTTGTGCATCTGTTCATATCAAATTCATTACAAAACTATTGAAGCTACAGAAAAAACTCAAAGGAAAAGACTACTGGACTAATTCTTAATGATGTTTTTTAAAGCAATGTTTCTATGCAATTAAAAAGAAAGAAAAGAATAAGGGAAATCTCAGACTGGGAAAAATCTTTATCAAAATCTGTGTTGTGACAACAACAGCTGATAGAAACTAACAAAGAAGAGATAAGCTGCCGTTCAGAAATGTGCCATCAGCAAAGGACAAATCCCAAGAGAGGGGCTCCAGGGTAGCTCAGGGGCAGAGGCAGAAGAGCAGAAGGCAACGAGGCTGATGAGAACCACATCGACCATATACCCAGCAAACAGAGCAGTTCTAAATGCTGAGCTGGTGGCAAGGCACGTCCAAACAGGACCTCTAAAGCTGGCTTCACAGTCCAGTTCAAGAGTCGTAAAATGTGCACAACCCACACCTTACTTGTTCTTCTTAATTCAATTAATATTTATTGACTCTGTGTTAGGTTCTGGAGATAAGTGGTGACCAGAAGAGGCTTGTCCCCATCCGCATGAATTTATCCGTCTAAAAAGGGAGACAGACGTTAAAATATTAACAGCACAAATGGTCATGGGGTGGGGAAAACCCAAAGAGCTGTGGAAGCCCAGAACTGGCACCTGACCCACCCTTGAGGATCAAGGAGGGCTTCCTGGAGGAGAAGACATCTTAATTGAGACCTGAGAGATGTATGAAATTGGTTGTGAGGAAGAGCTCAGGAGAAAGAAGGGTGCTCCAAAAAGAGGAGAAGCGTGTACAAATGCTTAAAGGTGAGGAGTCTGAAGTGTTCTAGACCAGCATGATCCAATAGAAACACAATGAGAACCACAAATATAATTTAAAATTTCCCAGTAGCCACATGAATAAAAAAGAAACAGGTGAAATTAATTTTAATAATAAATTTTATTTAACCAGATATATTCAAAATATTACCATAATAACATGGGATCAATATAAAAATTACTAATGAGATATTTTACATTCTTTTTTACTGAGTCTTTGAAACCTGGTGGTTATTTTTTAATGTACATCTCAATTCACACCAGTCACATTTCAAGTGCTCAACAGCCACATGTGGCTGGTGGCCAATATGTGGGACAGCACAGCAAGACCCTTGCTACTCAGAAGCATTGGTATCACTTGGGAGCTTAGAAATGCAGAATCTCAGGCCCCTCCCCAGACCCACTGACTCAGAATCTGCATTTTAACAAGATCCCAGGGGATTATAAGCACATTCGTTTAATAAAAAAATGGGTTCTGACTAAAAGACTTCTGTGGCTTCCCACTGCCCTCATGCTATGGATCTTGGCAATCATTCATTCATTCATCACCGTTAACTGAGTGTCCAGCAGGTGCCAGGTCCTGTGCTGGAAGGCACTGGGGACATGGCAAGGATAAAGACAGACCTGATTCCTGCCCTCAGGGAGCCCCCCAGGCAGTTAAGAGGGAAGAACTCCAATCCTGCTGCATTCTGACTATGGTGAAGGAAATGTGCTGGAGGGAGCTGACAGTGTGCAAGGAGTGTTCTGGGAGGCCTGGCCTGGTTTGAGTGGAGGGGGCATCCAGAAAATAATCCGAATAAGGGAACAGATCACAATCATGGCAAATGGCCACAAGCAGATTAAATGTCCTGCTGCAGGGGATGGGCCTGCCAAGCAACACCAGCCCATCCATGGTCACTAAGAGGGATCATGTTCGGGCTTCGCAACAACGTGGAAAAATGCCTGGAGGACAGGGTTACAGAAGATGAGCTGGGGACAGAGCCCAGGTGACAGTCTCATACCAAGCACAGATCTGCCAGTGTTGAGAAAATAAGGGGAGAGAGCACAGCATCCTGAAGGTGGTCAGTTTGCCAGCAGGGGGAGGACTTGGGGCAAGGAATTGCAGGCTACTTTTCCTTTGAAAAAAAAAAAAAAAGCTTTAAAAAACATACCTGAATGTGCTGTCAAATAACTGAGCAGGGAAGAAAAATGTACAGGCTATGGAGGGAACAAGAATGGCCATGCTGGCAACTGTTCAAGCGGGAGATGGGGACACGGAGAAGAAAGTAATTTAAGCTCTTCCACGAATTAAATTCAAAATGCCTCCCTGAAAAGCTGGAACATTCACAGTAGTGCACCCAAAGGGCTAGGCCTGGTGCCTGGCATGAGGAAGGTGCCTTGGGAATACTGGCAGTTATTATTAAACTGCTTGCCAGCCATATTTAAAACCACAAAATGCCTCAAAGTGGATGCATTCCTAGTTCCTTCACACCGAATTTACTGTCCCAATAATCATTGATACCAGAGCAGAAGACAAGAATTCTCCCAATGCTGAGATATTTTAGTAACCTTCCTTCACACATACCAAATCCTTTTACAGAAGTCAGTTCCAAACGCTGCTAAGACACTTTAGATAAATCACATAAGTCATGTTCACAGTGATAACTGAAAGTTAATGATACAAAATTCCCTCAGTTGATGCGATTCAAAAGGGAGCTTACAAGCACTCCTTTAAAGTTAATTCTGGCATGACTGTTATGCATACAGAGAAATGTACCTCGGTTCTCTTCTTGCTGCTGCAGAATTTTTAAAGTCATAAAATGATTCCTGAAAATATTTTCCCCCTTAAACACAATGTGATTTATTTTTCTTGTTAACCTTTTTCTTTCACAACTGCTACTGGTGTTTAGTATTCAATGAAACCATGTTCACCACAACTATTCTTAGAAAGTAAAGTTCCCCCACCTACTTCCGATGCTTAGAAATAACCACTGGTTACATTGTATTGACCATCAGGACCACGATGATGTCTGGGATTGTTTTAAAATAACAGGAATGGTAAGAAAGTGGGTGGGGTGTGGCCTGGGGGCAGATGGGCTGGGCTGGAAGTTGCTGAGCCTGGGTGAGGGTCCACGCAGGGGCCCAGTTTAGAGCACTGGTCACGTTCAAGGAAACACGTTCAGTGTGTCGAGCTCAGGCGGCTGGGGAGACAGGCTGGGGTGACGGTCAGAGGTCAGATCACACCAAGCCTTCAGTGTCAGGCTAAAAAGTTAGGATCTTGTCCTAAGGACACTGGAGAAACATGGAAAAGGCTTCAAGCTAGAGAACACAATCTGATTTGTGTTTCAAAAAAATCCCTCTGACTCCCAAGTGGAGATGCATTAGAGGGAGAGAGGGGAGGCCAGTGGCCCAGGGAGGAGGCCAGGCAGACAAGGCAGGACAGGTCAGCGATGGAGCAAGGCAGGGCCGTGACAGGTGAGAGGGCGGTAGGTGGGAGAGACATCCAAGTCCTAGTGGACAAGCTATGCAGGGTGATGATTGGACTAGGGGTGCAAATGGGGAGGGAGGCACCAAAGATGCTCCCCAGGTGCTCTCTGGGAGCTTGGGATATGAAGAGGCCACCCTGAGACAGGGACAGAGAGAAGGAGCAGGTTTGCAGTTTGGGGCACAGTGTTTGGATCACTTGGGTCTGAGTGCAGGATTGTAGAGGGGGGTGGCGCTTCATAAGGCCTCTGGACCCCCAGGTCTGGGACGCAGAACAGAGAGTAGGTGTCATCAGCACAGAGACAGGAAACAGACCATAAAAGAGGGTAAGATGGCCCAGTGGGTTGGGGAGAGAACAGCCACCCACATTTAATGGATCACTGAAAACACACTTTTTGCAAAGACAACACAGGAGAAAAATTAGGGGACAGCATTGTCACAGAAACCAAGGGGAGTGTGGCCTTATAGAGAAAGGTCAACACTTCCAATTTTTGCCAAGATGGCCAATAAGATGCGCGCTAAAAAGAGCCCACCAAGCCAGGTTCCTCACTGTCCAAGAAAGACGTCACAGATAAAGTAGGGGAATGACAAGAGTGAAGCCTCTAGGGCTGGAGTAGAGTCAGAGATACCAGTATGGACTCATTTATTTTTATACACTTATCTATCTAGATACACACACAGAAACAGAGACGTGTGTCTGTGTACATGGGTTTGAATGCATACACAGATTTCCCAGCTCTGCCAGCTGAGGGACTAGCAGCAGTGACACCCAGTAGCAATGAGCACACTCAGTGCCCAGACTTTGGTGTCTGATACCACTCTCCAGTAAGAGGAACCAGGGCTCCTTGGAGAAGTGGCTGAGTCTAGGCCTGGGGCAGGGAAATGCAAGATAAGCCTGGAGCATCTTACAGTGCCAGTTAAGTAAGGAGGGGAAAATAAGGAGTGTAGGGCATGAGAGCCAACCTGAAAGAGCCCCAGTGGCCAAAACTGGACCAACTGGAGTGAAAAAACTGCAGCAGTAATGGGTTATACCCAACGAAGAGAATAAATAGCCATGAGTCCCTACTTGTATAAATTAACGATTGGACAAATAGGATAAATAGGGTGGAAGGGACAAATATTCCTACAGAAGAATCCAAAAGAATAAATGTGGGAGAAATGATGGAAATAGAAAATCAAGGTTAGACTACCACAGTAGTAACTGTCGCAGGCATGGTGGATGCACTGATGAGTGGCTTAAGTTAGCATGCAGAACTTTGAGAAGAAACAGGACATTTGCACAGCCTCAAAGTATTTTCCCACATTTGTTAATTACTGTGGTGGTTTTAACACAGGAAGACCAAAACTTACTAGTAACTTTCCTTTTAGGAATCAGAGCTCAGTTCCCCTCCCTTGGAGCGTGGGCTGGATGGTGTGACTTGCTCCTGACAGAGTAAGGTGAGAGCAAGACAGAAAGACACTGCGGCTGAGAACCCTGCGACACCACCTGAACAGAGTGACCCAGGAGAGCGTGCTGAGTGGCGCTCTTCCCGGACCTAGAGCCCCCGCCTGGCCAGGAGAAGACTGTGTGACAAACCCAGCCTCGGGACATTCTACAACATACCTGACTGGTCCCCCTCAGAACTGTCAAGGTCATGAAAAACAAGGGAAGACTAGGACACTGTCACAGATGGGAGGAGACCAGAGAGGTGCGGTGAAGGAATGCAACATGGTGTCCTGGACCTTGTAACAGAAAAAGAACATCAGCGGGAAAAATGGGTAGACTATGAATAAAAGTCTGGAGTTCCATTAATAGAACACTACTAATCAACAATTCTGGTTTTGACAAATGTGTTATAGTTACGTAAGATGTTAACATTTGGGGAAGCTGCATATAGGGCATATAAGTCTCTTCTATTATTGTAAAAGTTGCAACTTTTCTATAAATCTAAAATTAAGTAAAAATTTTTGAAAAATATATAAACTGACTTGGCTGCAAGGAGTCACCGGCTGAGTCCCTACCTCCCTTCATCTGACTCTTCAGAACTCATCTCATGTATTCTCCACCCAAGGGAGTCCCTCCTGACGCCTGAGACTATGTCAGGTGCTTCCTCTGAGCTCCCACAGCCCCCCGGCGCCTCGGGGTCCTGCCCGGAGCCCCGTCTGCTGAGGGGCTGTCTCAGCCGCCTCTGTGTCTCCCTCCAGTGAGTGAGTGAGTGCCTTCCTGACTCCTGGGAACCCGGAAGGCAGGCAGAAGCTGATCCTTAACCCTTCTGGGCCCAGACCCCGCCAGACACCACCTTCCTGGTCTCCCCTACCCACTTCACCCAATCCGGGATGTGTCGGCGGTCACACAAATGGTCTGTCTGTGCCACCACCTACCTAAATAGGGTCAAAGCACTCTCCCCTAACCCACCACACCAACTGTCAAACTGAATATTTGGGGTGCCACATCCACAGCCCTTCCAGCAGACACCTCACTGCAGGAACCCTCCAGCTACAGCAGGGCAACAGGGTTCAACACCGACCCCAGCAAACCAATTCTTGTCTGCGGGATTTGGAATGGGGGCAGAGGGGCTATGGAGCACTGCACTGGAAGGTCACACAGAGTCGGGCAAGACCCACCAGGGTGGCCCAACTTCCTGGGAGACAGAAAACAGGGCATCAGAGAGGAAGGGGTGGTAGGGCCCAGGGGAAGGAGGGAAGCAGAGTCACTGCCCTTGTGACACTCTCCTGTTCTGTAAGGCCCTTGTCTGTCTTTCTGTCACCACTCACAACCAATCCATCATAGGTTCTGCCTTCAAAATTCAGTCTCCAGATGACAGCTCCTGCCTGCCCCTGCTCGGCTCCGCCACCATCTTCTCTCACCTGGATTACTGCAGCAACGCCTCAGAGGCCTCCGTGCTCTCCCTGCCAGACCTTGTTTCCACCTACACTCCTGCCCTCGGCAATCCCATCCTCAGCCTTACTACCACGAAAATGCCAACGACTCCCAGATTTCTATCTGCAGCTCAGATCTCACCCCTAAAAGCCTGACTTCCATATTTTACTGCTTGCTCATCGTGTCCCCTGGGATGCTTAACACACCCACAGCCCCCAGTAGCTCAGGCTGAAAACCTTAGAATTGTTGACCACTCTTTCTCCCCCACTCCTATACCCAAATTCCCACTCTTCCTTCAAATGATATTCCAAATCCGACATCTCCCTGCCTCCACTGGTGCCACCCTGGCCCAGCCTTCACCCTCTCTCAGGTGCACTAGTGTGGGAGCTTCCAGACCAAGAGTCCTGCTTCCATCTTAGGGCCCACATGACAGCCAGAGGAATCCTAGCCCGGTGTTAGATCGCATCACTCTTGAGCTCAGAATGCTTTACTGCTTGCCATGTCACCGAGAATCAAATTCAAGTCCTTACCATGGCCCATGAAGCCCTGCATGCTCTAGGCCTGGTCTCCTGCCCACCCAACTGGTTGACTCTTGTCCCATTCAGTCCTCGGCTCCACCAACACACCAAGCATGCCTCAGGGCCTTTGAATGGGCTACTTTTTCTATTTGTCACGCCCTTCTTCCCAAAGTGTACCCGCAGCTGGTTTCCTCGCTTTTGGCTAGGTCCCTCCTCCATTAGCATTTCCTCAAAGATACCTTACTCAGCCCCTTCACCTCAAACAGCAGCTCCTGTCCCTATCTCTCCTACCCTCAACCTTCACAGTTCTTACTGCCAATATTTATTTTTGAGTCACCCGCCTTCCCCACTAGAAGGTAAGTTCCACAAGGTTGGGGCTTTCGACAGTCTTGTTTACCATCATTACACCAGTTCCTAAAACAATGTTTGGCGTATACTAAGTATTCAATATCTAATGAACCAACAAATAAGTGAATAGAACCCTAGGATGTTTGTTTCAAGTAACAGAATTCCCAATTCTACTTGGTGTATCTGATAAAGATTTAAAGGAGTCCTTCATGAGAAAGTACAGAAGTACTCTTCAGGTGCGGCTGTATCCAGCATTTCAGCAATACCATGAAGGACCTGTCTGTCCACTAGACCTCCCGAGAGAATGGCTAATGGCTTCATCCTCATGGTCTTAAGATTGCTGTCTACAACAATTTTGGCTACATACTTCACACAAGTGATGACCCAGGCCTGCCATGTATTAGGCATTTGCTCTGCCAGACCCTGGGCTCCTCACAATAATCCTGTGAGCCAAGTATTATTATAATCTCCACTTTACTGGTGAGAAATTGAGCCTCAGAGAGGTGGTTACTTACCTAAAATCACACCACTAGCAAATGGGTTAATAACAATGCTTTTATTCATCTTCCTACCACTTCTTCAAAAATCATGCTGAGTTTATTGCTGATGAACATGATGCTGACAGTAACAGCCATAACATACTCAGCACTTCCTATGTGCCAGGTATCTTGCTGTATTTCCTTAACTTCTCTGTATAAGTTATATTGCCCTTTCCACATCTGTATGATGGAAATAATTGTACTACCACATAGGGTGGCTGTGAGGATTAAATGAGCTTATCCATAAAATGGAAAGATCTCAGAAAGTTGTTTTCAGTTAGCTACTGCTGGGTAACAAATCATCCCCAAACACAGTGACTTAAAATAGTGATCATTTATTTGCTCATGATTTTGTGAGCTGACAAGGCTGAGAGAGTGAGGTGAGTCAGGATAGTTCAGTTCTACTCCACATGGTGTTGGCCGAGAGCCAGGCTAGAACATCCAGGGTGGCATCACTCATGTCTGGCACATCAGCTAAAATAGAGGAACAGCTAGGGGGTGGCTGGGCCTCTCTCTTTCCACATCTCTCTCCGGCAACGTAGCTAGACTTCTTTATGCAGCAGCCCAGGGTTCCAAGAAAATGAAAGCTACCAGGCTGCTGAGGACCCAGGCTCACAACTGGCACACTGTCACCCACTCTACTCTTATCTGTCAATACAAATCACAGGCCAGACCAGATTAAAGGAGATGAGAAGACTCCACCTTCTGATGGGAGAAACAGCAAAGACTGTATGGCCCTCTTCAGTAGCAGCTATTTAATCTCATGATAACAGCCTGTCACTGGTCTCTGTACTTCAGCCCCAAGTTCCCTGTAATCAGTTCCCCACACAAGAGCCAGAGCGATCTTCTAAGAGACATAACTGACTGTGCCTCCTTCGGCTGCTTAGAATTCTTCTACAACTTCCCACTACACATGGGGTAAGGACGCAAACTCCTTACTGGATTTCCATGGTCTGGCTTCTTGTTCCCCCTCAGCCTCTAGGTTCCAACCACTACACACACACATGCACACACACTCTTACCTCTTAATGATATGCCCTGACGCCTTCCTCTTTCATTACCTCAACTCCCCTTCCTAGGTCCAGATTCAATTTCCTGTCAGGTGCTCTTACAGCACTCTCTAGCTTCCTTTGCAATTTCATATTTGTGTGATTTGCTGATGACCTGAACCCCAGTGCCTGAGACTGTGAGCTCTTTGGAGGTAGGGGAACTGTTTTGTTCTCTGCTGTGTTCCCAATGTTAAGCACAAAGCAGAGGCAAGAATACTTGTTGAATGTCTGAGACATACCGCAGAAAACTTGCCAGTGTCCTCTTAAAGTTCTTAAAAGAAGATTGATAGAGTTCCCCAGATGCTAGGATCAGGACCCTTGCTAAGAAATCGTCTATCCATCTACTCAATAAATAGTTACTGAGCCCTACGATGTGCTAAGCCACTCTTCTAGGTGTTGGAGATAAAGCGTGAAGAAGACAAAGCCCCTGCTTTCATGAAGCTGATGGTCCACTGGGTGGGGGATGGAGAGACAGTAAGCAAGATAAGTAAACAAATTGTATAGTGTGTTAATTAGTGATAGGGTTAATGCTAAGAAAAGTTAAAACTGGTGGTGCAATTCTAGAAGGATGGTCGGGGGAGATTTCAAGAGGGTGACATCTGAGTAAAGACCCAAAGGAGGGGAAGGTGACTATCTAGAGAAGAGGGAACAGCAAGTGCAAAGGCCCTGAGGCCACTGTGGCTGGAGCAGAGTGAGCAAGGAGAGAGGAGAGGATGTCAGAGAGGTGACAAGGAAAGATCATGCAGGGCCTTCCAGGTCATAAAGAAGACTTTGGTATTTATTCTCTGGGAGGAGCTGCAGAAGGGTACTAAGCAGGAGAGGAATGTGACCTCTGCCAGTGTTCACAGCATCCTTCTGGCTGCATGAAAGGAACAGACTATAGGGAGCAGTGCCATTGGGGTCTGGAGGCAGGAGATGAGAGAGGACAGGACCAGGGTGCCAGGAGTCAGGGTGGGAAGAAATGGTCAGGTTCTGAATATACTCTGAAGGAATTTGCTGATGGACCAGACATGGGTATGAGACAAAAAAGGGAGTCAAGCACAAAATCCAAAGTGTTTGGTTTGAGAACTACAGGGATGGAGAAATAGAGAGTTGGGATATATGTTATATGTATGCAAGCCATGCTTATCCCAAAGTCCTTATAGGATTACACGATTTGGCTCCAATGTCTGGGAGACAATGTTTGGAGGTTCATCTTGCACCTTGCTAATAGTTCACACACACACACACATATCCTGGGGCCTCCACTTCCTAGCCACGTGATCTTGGACAAATTACTTAGCTTTCTCTGCTCTCAGTACCTTCATTTGCAGTACCTGCCTAGGACTGTTAATTTAAAAAAAATTTTTTTAATTAAGCATCTACAGTACGCCAGGTATTGTTTTATGTGCTTTCCTGCTTTTGTTGCCTCCTCCTCCCACACACCCTGTAAGCCATACAGTCAACCCGGCCACACCCTCCCTCCCCTCCCAACCAAGACCCCTACTCTTGTTCATCCTCAACATCTCTCACCTAGGATTGTGCCACAGCCACCAACCTGGTTCCCAGGCCTCGTCCCATCAATCTGTTCCCAGATAACAGCAAATCGGGCCACGCCCCTTTCCTTCTAGAAATCCTCCTGGGGCTCCTCATTGCTCTCAGGACAAAGTCCAAGCTCCCTAAACGGCCAACAAAATCTTCCACGATCCAATTCATAGAGAACTTCCAATTATATCTCCGCCAACATCAGATCACCTGCAGTTCACATTCACACGTCAGGCTGTTTCGCTTGTGCAGGCCAGTCCATGGCACCACTGCCACGCCCAAACATCCCTCTCTTCAGGACTCTGCTTAGCCAGCTCCTCGTCCTCAGGAGGTTTTACCCGTGCCTCGTCAGGGTTCCCTCCACGTTCCAAGCCGCCGCGGTTAGCGAACATACGCAGGTCCGTAGCAGGGTCATTGCCTGTCTCTCCTACCGACCGGGGCTTCCTGCGAGCAGGGCCAGACACAGCCGGAGCTAGCGTGAAGAGGCCTTTACCTCCTGCTCTGTAACCACGAACGCCGAACCTGCACGGCCTCTTGTCACAGTCAAGCCACCCACCTTCCAAAGGCCTCGGAGGACCTGGCTCCCGCGTACAGCCTGGCCAAAACTACCCAATCACGGCCGCCTCCTCCCCTACAACCCGCCTCAAGCTTCCGTTCCCCGGGCCACCCCTGACTGCCGATTGGCTATCTGAGAGCACGCCTCTAAACGCGTGAGCGAAGAGATTTCTGGTCTTTGTAGTGCCCCAACGAAAGACGGGTGAAGAGCCGGCTGAATAAAACCCGGTTTCCCAAGAAGCGCCGCGCCCCAGTGGTGACCAAACCCTTTTAATAAGGCGGCTCTTCATTGGCCGGTTTGGGAGACATAAATTTCCAAAAGCACTTGGAATCAGGTCTACTTACCTGGAACCCTGGGAGTATCTTTTTCATGTGAGTCAAAAGCTTTGCTCCACAGTGGCTCCAAGGAGTGAGTCCAGACGTAGTAGGGGTAAATGTACCCATTGCCTGTCACTCCCCAGATGACACCAGTAAGGACTGCTACATGCATTCAGCCGCTAAGGGATGCTTGTTTAGTAAAATGAGCCACTCCTGTACAGATGTGTGGATTCCATGGCTTATTAGGACAGAACCTGGCATTTCCCAGAGACGGACTATCTATAGCTAGGTCTTTATCCTTTCAAGGTCTCCATTCACCCTGGAAAGGCAAACGTGGTCTAGGATCCTATCAAGGATCTTGGTCTAAAATTTGACAGCCCCAGACCTCCTGCAGCCCCATGTCTACATCAATAGCTGTAACTTCTCCAGGGACGAATATCACACGACAAACCTCTTCCAGCACCACCTCCCCAAGCACCATTCCCCACCATGCCTCTGGGGCCAGGTAAGGGGGGCCGAGGCCCTGCAAACGCTCAGGCAGGCATGTGAGAAAGCTCTTTACTAGGGGGTACAGCAAGGAGGAGCAAGGCCATCTCCCCCTACCGGCCCCCACCCCCTCCTAGGCCCTAGGGTGAGAGGGGCTCCCCCTACCGGACCACGACTGTCTTTGGTACAATAAATAGAAAACAAGGGGGTAGAGGGGGCCAAGGGTCCAGTCCTCAGCAGGGAGGGTGCACCTAAACCCCTCTCCTTGACCCCCTGCCCCAGGCCCCAGTCAGTGCAGGCCTCACCCACCCCAGCTGGGTAGCAGCAATTCCCGTCAAGGGGAGAGATGAGAATGGGAGCCCAGAGCCCCGAGATGAGGGGGGTATGGCTTCAGGAGGGGCCCCAGGGAGGGGGCAGGGTCATGAGCTGGCTGCCGTGCTCTGGGGTACACCACGGAGGCCCAAGCGAGACCCCAGAGTGGCAGGGTCATCAGGGGGTGGAAGGGTTGGACGACCTCCTGTCATCCGAGTCCGGAGAGCTGAGGCAGCCGGGTGCTGGGGAGCAGGTGCTGGGTGAGGTGGGGAGCAGTCTGAAGGGCTGCCCACCAGGCTCACATCCATCAGCTCCGGGGGTGGTGGTGAGGTTGGTGATGGGGGGCGGCCAAGGCATCGGGGTTGCGGGGGTAACTGGGCCCCAGCCCCCGGCAGTGATGAGGCAGAGGCAGGGGCTTGATGTGTCTTGTGGGGTATGTCGCCCCCTGCCCAGGGGCGCAGTGGCTGGGAGGGTGGAACCTAAAGGAGAAAAAGAAGAGTGGGTGATGGACACCCAGGTCTGGAAGCCCCAGCTACCCGACCTCCCGCTCCAAAGTCCCCTAAGCCCCAGTACCTGGGGGCTGTTCATCTCACAGTCAGTGATAGGGGGCCCAGGGCCCCCACAGTATCGGTTGCTGTAGCGGTAGGTCCGGTTGTCACTGGAGGAACCACTGGAGCCTCCTGGAAGTGCCAGGGGAGGGGAGGGGAGGAGAGGAGAGGCGGCCATAGGTAAGAGGCAGTGGCTGGGTTTTGGGGAGGATGATTCTGGTTCACGGCCCAGGTCCCGGTCTGGGCTTTGGGACCAGTGTCCACTTGAAGGATAGAGCCCAGTTTTGAGATTAGGGATCAGACCTCAGGTTTGGCCGTCAAGAGGCAGAACCAGTTTTAGAGGCCTGAGCCCTAGCTCAATTTCAGAGGTCAGGGCCAGTCAGAGCTCTCTTGCCCCACCCACTCTGGAGTTCAGGCTCATGCTTTCAAAGTCTAGGTGGAGGCCCAGTGGCAAGGTCACCCAGGTCAGGCCAACCAGAGCTGCCCCCACTCTTGTTCTCCCCCACCTGGCACTAGGCACCCACCAGAGCTGGAGATGGAGCTGGCTGTGCTGGAGGAGGGACAGGTGTCGAGGGGCGCGGGCGAGGTGGAGGCACTGCTGCCTGCCGGGCCCGTGTTGGTGGCCTCATCAGCAGTGCGGCGGAAGAAGCCGTGCTGCAGAGCCCCCAGTGGGCTGATGCGGGCGGCGGGCTCATACTCCAGCATGCGCAGCACCAGGTCCTGGAAGCGGAGGTAGTCGGCGGGGCTGTGGCCCGGCTCCCCCGCCCGCCGGCCCCCGGGCCCGCCCGTCTGCACGCCCAGCACCTCCTGCAGCCGCCGTGTCCCGGGGCCCTGGTAATCCTGGCAGGGAGGGGGTGGGGGGGGGGCAAGAGAGTGGCCGTCAGTGGGCAGGAGGGGCAGGGAGACACACACGGGGAAACAGAGGCACAAGAGAGAAGGTAGAGAGAGAAGCTAAGAAGAGTTGTGGGGTGGGTAGGAGAGATGGGGTGGGGTGGGCTGGGGAGGAAGGAAAGGACAGACTACCGGGAGAGGAAGGAAGGAAAAGACACAAGGGAGAGGAAGCAGGGAGAGAAGGGAGCCCCAAGTGTGAGAGAGTGAGGGGCCACCAGGGTGGGGGGAGTGGTGTGGGGCAGGGGCCGCACCTTCCTGAGTTCCTTTGTCCTTCGTAGGGTCCAGCCACCCCCAGGCAGCCGTTCAAAGTACTTGCGAGCCTTGGGTGCCTGGTCCAGCATGGGGGCTGGTGGGATGCCAAGCACCTCCACAATCCGGTTCATCTGGTCCACCTGCGAGCAGGCGGGCAGTCAGGGTCATCAGGTCAGCCAGACCTCTACCCCTCTAGCACACTCCCTCCTTGGAAGCACACCTCATTGGAGCCACTGAAGAGGGGCTCCCCGGTGTGCATCTCCACCAGAATGCAGCCCAGGGACCACATGTCAATGGCCAAGTCGTAGGGCGTGCCCAGGAGCACCTCAGGTGATCTGTAGAAGCGGCTCTGGATGTACTGGTAGATCTGGGGGAGGAGAGAGGGCAAGAGTCAGAGGTCCCAGCCTCCTCAACTGGTGCTGCTGACACCCCCAAGGCTAGGACAAGCCTCCTGCCCTCAAAACTGGGGATGAGTGCTCCAAATCTTGATGTCATCAGGACCAACTTTGCAGGAGCCACTACCACCATCTTATTCATCAGCTTCAGGAGTCTTGCTGGCCTAATCTGACCCTGATCTCCATCCCAGGCCTGACCTTGAGGCCCTGGTCACCAGTCAAAGGTTGGCAGTCAGCAAGCGCAGGCCCTTCTCACCCTCCCAGTCCAGACCCTTTTCAAGTCCCCACCATTGTCATCTCAATGCCTGCTCACACGGAGCTGCAAGGCTGAAGCACCCTCCCATTCCCATCCCCCAATTCTATCCCCCGATTTAAGGATAAAAAAGACTTAGCAAAGTGCCACTTCAGGCTCAAGCCTGCCCACCTGCACCTGCCTACATCTGGCAGCCTGAAGTCTGCCCGGTCCCTTCACCCTTCCCTTTCCTACTCGGCAGCAGGCTTGAGGGCCCTCTCCTTTACGCCCTTCGCCCGCCGGCCCCATCCTCCGTACCCACCGACACCCCATCCCAAGCACTACCCCTCAGCCACCAGCCCTTCGGGATGCACCCGACAATCCCATCCCCGCCAAGCCCCGCCCCTCGGGCTAAAATCACTAGTTGGCCCCGCCCACCCTGGCCTCATCCCGCCCCCAGGGCCAGCTCGAGCCGCACCCTCTGGCCAAGCTGGCAGGAGCTGCCGAAGTCCACGATCTTGATGGCACTGCGCTTGGGGTTGCAGAGTAGGATGTTCTCGGGCTTGAGGTCGCAGTGGATGATGCTGAGCTCGGGCGTGGCCAGGAAAAGCAGCGCCGTGCAGAGCTGCTGCGCCAGCTTCCGCGTCAGGTTCAGAGAGACACCGCGGAAGTGCGTGTTGCGCAGGAGGTCGTACAGGTTGTAGGAAAGCAGCTCGAACACCAGGCACAGGTGGTTCCGGAACATGAAGTGCCGCTTCAGGTGCACTGTGGGAAGGGGACGGAAATGGGCCAACAGAGAAGAAACAAGCTCAGAGAGGCCCAGTGGCGCCTGGGGGTACAAGTAATAAGGTCAGCGGCTGGAAGCAGATCTGGTCTGCTTCTTGAGTATTGGCCAAACAGTGGTGTGCACACAGGAACCAGCTTCTAATCAGGATGTGTTTATATACCCGATTGACAACAAGAAAATGACTGATTTTGATTAATAAAAGTTAATTCTTTTCAAGCCTCTGTCAAACTTTCTGATTAAACCAGAGACAGTTTCCATTTGGTGCTGATAGATCTTTAACACTATTCTACACTTACCTTATTTAACATTGTAACATTGTTTCTCAGTTCTGTTTATTTTTGTGGCAAAGGACACTTGTCTTGCACTTATTGTAAGACTGTGTATTTAAAGAAACATACTCCTTAAACCCACTTGCCTTTTCTAAGAGCAATCAGTACAGGAAAGTGGAAAAAGACTAGTATGGATGTCATGAGTAAAGGCTCTAGAGTCCACTGCCTGGTCAGATTAGAGCTCTGCTGTGTGCAGACTCTGACCTTATGCAAGTAATAGCAACTGAATGCCTATTTCATCTTCAAGCTATGGTCAAGTGTCCCTTCCCCCATGGGACTGTGGGGAGGCTTACACAGAGTTAATCTGTGTTAAGTGCTTACCACAAAGAAAGCAAAGTCCCTTTGAAAGCACCCAAAAAACTCTGACCAAGATTATCATGTGAATAGGGCAAAAATTATGAAAATGGTAGGAAATGCACTCTTCTGGGAATTGCAGAGCCAACCCTGCCCTGGAGACACCAGCCCCTGGGCCAGGGGTGACCGACCCCCGCCCTCAAGGGGCTCCTGCCACCCTGCTGCTGCCCCAGGCCTCACCTATGTAGTACTTCATCTCCGTGTCGTGCTGGTTCATCAGCTCCAGCAGCCGCAACTCAATCTGAGCCTGGTTCAGGAAGGCCTTTTTGTTCTTGATGATTTTGATGGCCACTAGCTCCTGGGTCTGATGATCATAGGCTTTCACCACCTGCCAGGGCAGGGCATGTCATAAAGCTAGGGAACGGGGGAGGTGGGGATGGGATGGGGCCAGGCTCAGCAACAATCAGATACTGATGTAAACCCTGGGCATGAAATAACACAACTTTATAGAGAGAGCCCCACTATTTGCAGTATTTTTCAGAAAAGGAAGCTGAGGCACAGGAAAGCCACAGGACTGGGCCAGGGTGAGTAGCCCAGCATGCACCTTGAAGCCACTGAACTGGCTGTGTGGTATCAGTGGGTGCCCATGTCCCCTAATCCCTGGATTGGGGTGGGGGTAGGGCATCCCAAACCTGGCCAAAGGAGCCTTTGCCAATGAGCGAGTCAATCTCATAGCGCTCCAGCCAGCGCTCGCCACTGCGTACGATGTAGTCATGGTTGTCGTCATCATAACCATGGTTCAAGACCTTCTTCTCCTTCTTGGTGCTCGAGTCCTGAGGTGGCGCCTGCTGGGCTCGCCGCTTCTTCTTCGCATAGTATACCTGCCCAGCCAGCCAGCCAGGAGATGAGGGCTGGTGAGTTACCTGTGCCAGAAGCCAGGATCCCTCAGCACCCAGCCTGGGTCCCCACCTGCTGCCCACCTCATTGATGTATTTGTAGGTCTTGATGAGGTCCACAGAGAGCTTGCGCAGTGGGGCCGAGGTCGCATCCCGGAAGGCCAGGGGCAGCCTCCGTGGCAACAGCCGCACATCAGGCAATACCTGTGAGATAGGTTGAGGGGTGGGCACTGAGGACGGGCCTTCACCTCTGACCTCCAGGGGGAAAACTATATGTGGTGCTGGCACATCATTACCATACTCATACTTATTTGGTAATTGTCTGACAACCCCACTAGGACAGAAAGTCCTAATAGCAGAGACTTTGTCTTGTTACCATTTTATCTCCAGTGCCTGGCACACACTTCAGATTTGCTAAGTGAATGAATGGTGAACTGCTTACCCTTGACCTTTCAGCCCACCCCTTTACTCCTCTCTGAACCTCCATGGGAGAGCTCGGACAGAATACCTGGGTTGTGCCCCTCTGGATTCCTTGCCTGGGGCCACACATTCTGGGTGGTTTTGGGGCTGCCCCATCCCATCCTGCTTTACCCTGGCCCCCACTCTGTACCTCTTGCCAGTGTTGTTTAGATCTAGATCCAGCACCCTGGATCTCCCGCTCCACTCTGCTTAAAGCACTGCATTTCAGAGCCTTAACAATCTCCCCACTCGAAGATCTTTATCCCACACCCTGGGGCCCTGCTGGCTCCCTGACTCTTTAGGCTCCACCTTCCCCCCTCTTCCTGGCCCCAGATCTTCACTCTGGACTGTTTTTCCTAGTGAACACTTATTGTTTACTAAGTGCCAGGCAGTTTTCTCAGCACTTTACATGCATTTCATTAACTCATTTAACCCTCACAACAGCCCTGTGACATAGGCATCATTACTGGCCCTGTTTTACAGAAAAGAAAACAGAAACATGGAGAGCCAAAGTAATTTGAACACCAAGTCATGATTTGAACCAAGGTTCTCCAACCCTGGCTCTGCCAGCAACAACTGTCTTTCACTCCCATGGGCCCTGCATGCCCCCAGGAGACTATCCTGGGCACACTATTTTCTGACCACAAGACCCATTTATCCCCAGCCTCCCCTTACCCAAGGCAGGTGAGGAGCCAGCTGTACGCATACCTGCGTGTGCTCCTGGGGCCCTGGGAAGCCAGAGAAGGGACCATGGCCCGGTGGGACGGCCATGGTGGGCTCAGAGGGCCGCAGGGGAGTGAGGCCTGGAGCGGGAGCCCGGCCCGGGGGCGCCTTCTCGCATCCTGCACCTCGGCTGCCACCGCCGCTGAGACCTGAGAGCAGGCGGGAGGTGGGGAACAACATGGAACAAGGGGATGTGTGGGACAGTGCCAGGAGGGAAAGACAGGTGGACATCAGCAAGAGAGCAGGGCACAGAGGGAGGAGAAAAAGGGTGCAACAGAGCAACAGGTGGCAATGAAGAGAGGGAACAGAGAGAAGTGGTGGCAATGGGGAAGGGGTGAGGAGGGGCGGTGGAACAGCAGAGGCCCTCACAAATGATTATTAAATAAATGAAGTAGGCAGCACAAAAGGGGGAATGTGAAAAGGGATGATTGGGAGCCAGACAGCGATATGGACATGAGAGGAAAGGACAGACACACCAATAATTGGGGGGAAAAGAGAAGAAAAAGATAGAACCACAGACAGTAGAGGGAGTAGGGTTTAGTCCTTCCTTCCTGTGTCTATTCGTGGCCTTCCCCAGGGCCCCTCTTCCTGTAGTATCCCTGAACAGTGAGGATCTCATCTCTTATCCCAGCAAGGTCCCTCTGCTTCAAGATCTACCCTTCCCAGTAGATACCCCAATCCAAACAGCTCTAGGATCCCTCTAAACTACATGAGAGTCCCCTGCAGGCCACTAAAACCACATCAGGGTCCTCAGGGACCAGATAACCTGGTGTACAAAGAAACATCAAGGTTATCTGAGGACCTCTAAACAACAGAGTCCTACCCCATAGCACTCTCATCCATCAGGGCACACCACTCCCACGGGACCCTCCCCAAATCATGCCAAGATCTCTTCCCTGTATCATTTCCTCCGCATCAGGGACCACCCCTCCAGGTAGTTTCCCCATGCCACATCAAGGCTCTTCCTCGTATTAGTCCTAGGTTCATCCCCACCCCCCAATCAAGGCCCACTCTTCCTAAACGGGAGCAAAGAGACGTCTCTTCCATGATTGAGAGTGACACTGGGTGTCCTCTCCCCTACAGTGGGTCCTACCCAACTCCCCCAATCCAATATTCCTACCAGGGTCCTTTCTCCAATCCCCCCTCCCTACACCATGGTCAATCCACAACTGTGCCCATTCCTAGAAGGCCCCCCTAGCCAAACTCCCCAAGGACCACATACAGTTCTCCCCTCCCAGAGTATCAGCCACACCAAAATCCTCTCCCCGAGGGCCTTCCCCCAGGTAAAACCCTTGCTCCCATGCCAAACCTTGCCAGCTCCTTCTCTCTCTCTCGGAGCTCTCCCCACCCCAAAAAACCTCTCCCCCGGGGCCCTCCCACACCAGGACCGTCTCTCCCAGCCCCCACCCCCTACCCAGGTCAGGGCTGGCGCGGGGCCCACGGGGGGCTGGGGCGCGTTGGGGCCCCCAGTGGGGTGGGCGAACGGCCAGCATGGCGGTGGCGGTGAAGAGACGGCCGCCTGTCCCGGCCCGGCCGGCCCGGCAAGCCCCGCGGCTGGGAGGGCAAGCGGGACAGGCGGCCCGGTGGGTGACAACAGCAGCCGCCGCCGGGGGCGGGGAGAGGAGGGAACGAGGGTCAGCCCGGGGCACGCGGGGGAAGGGGAAAGCAGGTGGACGGGGGAGGGGCGGGTTAACCCGCGCCCCGCCGGCCCCGCCCCCCAACCCTGGAGGCCCGCCCAGGGCCGAGGAGCAACCCCCCCCGCGGGCGGGACCTGATTTGGCAGTCCGGGCCTACCATGGCAACAACCGTACCATTGGTCGTTGATGCCAAGAGCCCAACCAATCACAGAGCAGGGCAGCTGTTGCTAGGCGACGACGATGCGGCTGGCGGAGCTGAGCACAAACAAAGGGCGGGAGCGGGTCCCCGCTACCCCCTCCCCGCCTCGCTCATAAGACTGCTACCTCCGTCTCGACCCCTTCCAGGGATCCGCCTATGAATAGCCAGGCATGACCTGCACCTGCCCGCCACCCTCCTCCCCTCATCCCTCGGCCTCGTGCTAAGTCTCGCGGAGAAGCGGGCAGGGCGGGTCCCGCACTGCCCCCCCACCCCACGAGGGCGTACAGCCCCACCCGTAGTTGCGTTGTTACCTGAGGGCGCAGGCAAGGGGACTCAAATTGCTCGGGAAGCCCGAGCTCAGAGCTGCCCACTGGCTGAAAGTATACGGCGGATGCGGCAAGCCAGGGCCCCGATTACCCAGTAGTGAAACCAGCAAAATGGCGACCACAACAAACCGGCCCCCCCAACTCCGCCAGTCCGTGGCTCCGCCCCTACTCCCCCCATCGGTTCCCTCCCACGTGATTCACGGTAACTGCGCGCCTGCGCTCAGCGGAGTTTATCGGCAGACAAGCGCAAGGAACCAACAGTCCCGCCCAGGCACCGAAATCCAGGTTAGGGCTGTGCAGGAGGTAGATAAGGGGCATGCGCCGTGTGACCACAAAAAATATCCACTCCCCGAACAAGTACGCTGACCTAGGGCGCATGCGCCCTGTTGTCACTACAGGTCGCACAGCAGAATAGACGGGAGAGACTGAAGAGTCTTTTAATAGAAAAACACAAGTGTAATAGTAGCAACACAATCTCTCGCAATCTAGATGGCTCTGGGCTTCAGTTCTTCACCTTGGGGGGTGGCCTGTGAGAGGAAGGAGATGAGGGGATTCAGAGCTTGTTACCATGGCTTTAGGGCACTTCTAACCAGTACTGACCCACAGCTCTGCATGCAGAAGACAGACATAGGAGTCCTGGTGGCCTACTGGGCCCCTGCTCACCTGTACACACCCACGACCACAGCATGGTCTCTTTCATATGGCTCTAGGGTCAACTGCTCCTGGGGCTTCATGTTCTCCTGTTGCATCTTTTTCACTTCAGAGGCAAACACGGCCTCAGCAGAGGCTGTGGAGTCAATGCAGTTGGCCTGCAGAAGAAAGAGGACTGCAGGTTGACTTTGGGCTGTTTTCCCTTTTTTGTACTCTTTATTTTAAACCAGAAGAATTTGTTTTGGAAACTCAGGTTTTGGAAATGTACGGAGAGACTTCATTAGGTAAGTTTTCAATTCCAGAGGGTTTGGAACAGGAAGCCTTCAACAGAGCCCTCTTATCTAAAAGCTAGTGTTTAAATTTTACACCCAAGGTTTTTTTCCCCTATTTCCTCTTCTGTAAGGATAGTAATTATGCAGCTGGGAATATTATAAACCAATGTAGCAAAATGGTGAATCAAGGTGATGGGAACACAAGAGTTCTCTGTATTTTAAAATGCACCTAGCATTTGTCTAGTGTTATTTTACCCTGGGCTCTGTTCTAAACACTTCATATATATTGAAAAATTTAATCCTTACATCAACACCAAAAGAAACAGGAGTAATATTTCTACTTTATAACAGGCATGCAGCCAAACTCTCTTAGTTACACAGTAAGCTAGAATTCAAACTCAAGTGGTCAGACTCAGTGATCAGGCACTACATTCTATTGCCTCTTTAAATCCAAAGTGCTTAGTTTTGTGGACATTTTCATCATGTGCTATTATTTGATTGGGGGCAGGAGGTGGCTTGTAGGGAGCTGGGAAGGACAGAGGCTGAGAATAGACTGACTGGATTAGGAGGAATGGAGGTCCGCTTGGCAGTTACAAAGAGAAGATATTTCCACCCCATCTTAGACTTCTCCAAGCCTCTCACCTTAATGGAAATCACAAAATGTCCCCCATTACGTAGGAAGGTGTGAGCATTCAGGGCTACAATTCGGGTCTGGTCTGGCTGGGCCACATCAGCAAAGATCACATCCACCATTGCTAGGGAGAAAGAACTGAAGTTAAAAGCTGAATCCCCCAGATCTTCCCAGCTCCTCCCATGGGGCCTGCGCCCCATCACCAGCAGGTTCCTGGCAGTCTTCCCTAACTCCAGTCTCACTTCCCCACCCGGACTCCCTCCCTCCATGGTGTCCCCAAGATGGGTCCAAAACCCACAGTCACACCATTCAATGATTCCTCTTGTAAACCATGGTTGCCACCTACTCTGTGGCCAGCCCCGGGCCGGGCGTGAGGGACATAGAGATGAGTCAGACCCGGACCCTGCCCTCGAGACGCTCTCAGGTCTGGGGGGGAGATAGACACGTCATCAAAAAGGCAGGTAAAGGTGAGCACTTACAGGCAAGAGTGTCTGCAGGACTGTCATATGAAAAGTTGCAGGACAAAGGGTATGGTATGAAGGCACGGGGGGGAAAAATCATAGTAAAACAAGCAAAAGGCAAAGTAATATTTTTAAGGCAGTATAACAGGAGAAAAAAAAGATAAAAGATAGTGTAATGAAAACTGACTTTTTAAAACTGGGAAAAGCAGATATGAAATTGGGTTCATATGGGTTACCTCCTGGGGTGGGTGATTTACATAAAGTATTCCATGTTTACATTACATTTCTCAGTATTTAAAAAAATAAATCATTAATATTCACAAAGGGCCCCTCTGGCCCAGGCCATCCTTAGTCTGTGCTTTCTGGGTTATAATCTCACCAGACAATGATTAGCATCTTGGAAGGCAGCTCTTATATGTAAACCAGGGCCATAGAGAAAGTACCATGTTTTGGAGGCAGGAAATATGGGGGGTTGGGGGTAGGAGAGAGGCAAGAGATGGGAAGATAGGAGGTGGTCCTCAAGGGTGCCAGATGTCTGAGACCCTGACACAGGGTGGCGACCTCTAGAACCTCACCTGGCTCCTCACACCCTTTTGGTTCCTGCAGACCCAAGAGGCCTGTGCATCCAGTTATATTCAGTTCGAATCAGGGCTCTGACAGTCTTTTCCAGGAAATCTGAGGCAGCCTATCCCACCCACCATGACCACCCCTAGACCCCTCACCAATGAGCATGCGGTATTTGTGAGGGTGCCGAGCGTCTTCAATCACAGGAATGATGTTGGTCCTTTTCTTGGCCAAGTTAATGAGGTCACGGCCAGAGCGGTGGGAGAACTCAACTGCATAGACCAGACCATCCTAAAATAAATCACATAATAACAAAGACACCAATTCTCATGTGTGGAACACCGACTCTGCACCCAGACACTGCACGCATCATCTCTTCAAATACCTGAATCAACACTCTACCATTTAACAACTACTGTTAGCATGTCCATTTTACAGAGGAATAAACTGAGGTCCAGAGAACTGAAGTCACTGGTTAAGGGTTATTCAATCCCACTTTGCCTGACCTAAGAGTCTGGGCCCACAGTTCAGGTTCAAAACAAGGAAGCCAGGACACAGAGATGAAGTTATCACAGTGATGAATACTTGCAGTGAGCCAGGCACAGTTGTAAGCACTTTAAAGAAATTAAGTCACTGACCGTCACAACTCTGTTTCCCAGAGGGGTAAAGTGAGGCTCTGAGAGGTGAAGTAATTTGCCAAAAGCCACTTCACTCTTAAATGCCTGTACCTAGGCCTGGGGTTTTTAGCCACCACATTACACAGTCTACATAGTTACACAGATGAGCTAGGGGTCATGAAGCTGGAGGTACTCTACACAGGGCACCTCTATAGCCACCCAGAAACAGATCTTCTGTTTTCAAGAGAACCCAGAAGACCAGATTATGGGGCATACATTTTTAAAGAGGACAACCAAATCAGTGTGGTGTCTATGTTCTCTGGGTCTAACGCTAGTCACCCTGACACCCACCCCGCTTCCCTCCAGGTCAAGAACTCAGGAGTGTGGCTTCGGAGACTTTGTGGCTCAAGCTGTTCCTTTTACTCACAAGCCCTCTGAAAGGGAAGGGCTTGGTTCCCAGCCACACGGCACAGGGGAGCAGACAGGGCCTCTACTCCAGGTTGGCAGAGGAGGCAGAATTTCCCTCCCTCCCACCTTACACTGACCCTTACTCACCACCCCACCCACCGACCCCTCTGTCCACTCACCGGGCCTACGATATCAGAGACGTGGGAAACGGTGGTGCCTGAGGCAGCCCCGAGGTACAGCACCTTGGCCCCTGGCTTGATATGGATCTGATCCACACCGCCCAGGATTGCAGCTGCCAGCTTGGAGCGAAAGGGGTTCCAGGCCCGATACTCGATTTTGTCATCTCCTTCCTAGGCCAGGAGAGACGAGGATGGAAGTCAGTGCCAGGCTCTTTTGCAAGATGGCACTGCCCTTAACCCTAGGGCCCTCAAAAGGGACAAGATGCTCAATTATTGTACAAGAAATGAACGTGGGCAGACATCAGTGACCACACAGATGCAGTGCCGACCCTCTCGTGGTTACTGACTCAAGGAGAAGGGGCAGCAACAGACAAGCAGACAGGATCAGACCAGGTCAGAGCAAGACCTATGCACTCACTCAGCACTCACTCACTGCGCCAGCAGGCTGTGGGCTAGCCTCCATGCTCGACACTGGGGATACGCAGTGAACCAGATGAAGACCCCTGCCCTCAGGAAGTAAGCATACACTGGATGGACTAGCTAACTAACACATACGGCCCAGCAGCCAGTGACAGATGCAAAGGAGAAAAGCCCAAGCCAGGAGAGAATGTATGAAGTACAGGGAGCAGGGCAAGGGGCAGGTGGACATGAGAAAGGGTGACCAGAGAGGAGCCCAGGAAACAACTGAAGCAGACCTGAAAGAGGTGAGGAGCCATTCAAGTTACCTGGGAAGCACATTCCAGGCAGCACAGGGCCTGGCCACAAAGCAGACAACGTGGGCAGGTAAGTGGGCAGGGGGTGGGTGGGGAGGGCTACTTTCACAGACAGGCTGGTGCAAGGCGGCCTTGTTCCTCAGAAAGACAAGGTGACATCTCACTGGAGATGCTGGTGATGAAAGGGAACCAGCCACGCAGAGCTGAGAGGAGAGTATTCCAGGCAGTGCGAACAGCAAAGAGGGCGGTGTGGCCGGACGACATTTGGTCAGGGGGACTCGAAAAGGGGGAGCCGGAATGCGCAGGGCCTTCCAGGCCACACCGAGGCCTTGGGACTTTAACTTGAAGGTAACACGGAGTGATAGACAGCGCCTGGGGTGGGGAGTGCGTGACCTGACTCCTGTATTATGATGACCCCCGGTGGGCATGGGTCGGACACACGGCGGCAGGGGCACAGCGGACTGCCGTCACCCCACCGGCCGGGGCCCAGGTGGCTGGGACGGGGACAGGGCTCACCGAAATGGAGACTCTCTTCTCGCCATATACTGATTCTCCGGGGACCAGATTCTTGGTGACTAGGGCATCCTCCTTTCCGCGACAAATGAAAACACCTGAGAGGGGACCAGTGCAGGGGTGAAGCCACCTGGGGGCAGCCCAGCCCCACCCCTCACCCGGGGGCTCCCCGCCACCCTCACTCACCCTCATGCCGATGAGGCTCCACCAGCACATTCTTCCCTGACTGGTTTCCTCTCTTCCCGCCCCGACCACGACCCCGGCTGCCGCCAGACTGGAACCCTCCACCTGCAAGGCCAAGAGGCAGCCAGAGGGCGACCCCGCGCCCCTCGCGCCACGGCAGAGCCTCCTGGGTCACCCCCAGCCTCACTCACCACCTCTCCCTCCGCCTCCTCGTCCGCGGCCCCGAAAGCCCCCGCCGCGCCCTCGGCCCCCGCCGAAGCCTCCTCGGCCCCCGCCGCGCCCGCCGCGCCCGCCGCGGTCACCGAAGCCCCCTCGGCCGCCGAAGCCGCCCCCGCGGGGGCTGAAACCTGTGGTGGGAACAGAAACGGCAATCAGGGCAACGAAGCCTGCGACGCTACCCCTGCGCCCCGTTATCCCACTCAGGAGAGAAACGGGGGCTCGCGAGCACAGAAGGCGTCCACAGATGCCCATCAGCAGGACAGATAAAACCGGGAATATTCTAACCCACAATGAAAACGATCGAGGGTTACAAACAACAGATAATACATCTTAGGATCACAATGCTGAGTGAAAAGACAAGTCCAAGAGAACCACACCCAACAGTGTCCTTTTTATAAAGCTCAGCAACCAAAATTAAACAATGCCATGTTGTGTTGACGTGTGTGGTGACCCACAACTCACCCCACCTCCCAAAACAGACGCAAGGGGATAATAAATGCAAAACTCATGAGATGGGGTACGGGAGATTTTATGGGGTTGGGATACGGGAGAAGCACAGAGGTAGACAGATGTTACTGCCAACATTCTGCTTTTCTTGGTTGGATGGTGGATCTGCAGAATGTGTTCTGATTTCACTATTAATTGGTCTGATGACCAAACACTGCATGAATGCATGCGCAGCTGCAGTGGGGTCCCCGAGACCCTGGAAACATTTTCATGCCCTCTCACTCCTGACCTTGTCTCTGGAAAAAAAGTGCCAGCCCCCCGAACAGAGGGCAGTTGGGTATGACATCTTGCCTGCTGACTGATCTCCCTGCTTCCAAACTTGCAGAAGTCTCTCCCAGCTCAGGGAAAACCCAAGACAAAAGCTGATTGTCTTTTATGGAGAGGCAACAAACAGGTCATAAGCAGTTAGGGCTTATCAACAAGACTGAAAGGTTAGGGGGAAAAAAGATTCAGAAAGACTTTACTTTCCTCAAATCAGGACAGAGCCAACATGGATCCCTTCCGTGAGCACAAATCTATGTTTGAAGCATAATCTGCTACTAACAGATTTGATACCTGCCTTTTCTGTGACAGTTTCAAAGGCTCTTGCAGTACTTTGAGAAAAGTTGAGTTACGAAACCCTAGTTAGCACGAAAGTCAACTATGGCTAAATGATCTTACTTGAGGTAAATTTTCGCTAGTAAACTTGCCAAAGTTTTTGTAAAGGTGAATTACAGTCACACTCTATGAAAGCTTCATGCATCTTAACAGCATTCAAGATTAAAACATACAACTTTTCATCGTATCTCCTAATTTAGTTCTAATTCCCACACATAACCAAGAGTTGTTCACCTTTTCTCTTCTCTTTCTATGGTCGTCTGCCCATATGGCAGCCAGGGATGGACCTTTTTAAAACAGTGAATCAGATTCATCAGTCCCCTGTGTAAGTCTCTTCAATGGTTTTCCCACACTTTTGAAATGAAATTTCCTTTCTCTGGTTTCCAAAACCCCAACTCAGTGGGCCTCACCTTTGCCTAATCCCTGGAACCCAGAAATTCTGATTTAATTGGGGGGTGGGTGCTAGGCACGAGGCTTTATAAAGCTCCCCAGGTGATTCTGCTGTGCAGTTCCAATTGAGAACCACCATCACATTGGCTCTAGCTCCTGCTGGCTTTTCGGACCTCACTCTCTCTGTGCTGGACCCCATACTCTTCCTCCGCCCAGACAAGCTTGCTCTCCATCTGTCAAACCCTTAACGTCTGCTGTTCCCTTTGCTGGCCTCCTGCAGACACTTGCTTGACTCACCCACTCTTCCACTGCACTCATATCTCTAATGAAATGTCCCTGCCTCAGCAGGGCCTTCTTGGGCTACCCTCTTTTACCCTTTCTTTTCCTTCCTATCAATATCATACATGGCATTTTTAATATCAGTACTGCCTACTCACCCACCCACCCCCACGCCTCCCCACTAGAATCAAGCTCCAAATGGATGGGGCTGTTTAACTGTTTTGGTCACCGCTGTGTCGCCAGCATCCTGCACACCACCAGGCACAAAGTATGTGCTCTATAAATATTAAACAAGCCATGTCTGCTGATGACTCTTACACCCTCGAGTTCTGCCTCATGGAGAAAGCACCCTCTTTGTTCATTCGAGAAGCAGGTGATCAGATGGTGACCAGAGCACTGGTCCCTCCCCTTGAGCAGTTCGTGCATCCCCCACAGGGAGATGGCCGTGCCATTTATGATCCTAAGAGTAGGGAAGGGTCAACGGAAGCCTTGAAAACACCATCTGTAAGACAGAGATCTGAAGATAATACCTGCGCCCACCTCGCAGACTTGTAAGGACTGAGTGACTTAATATACACAAAGCACTTTACTTAAGCCAATGCCTGGCACAGTTTGAATTCAAACTCAGGGGAATGAGTTCTCCCTCTCTCCTTCTTGGAGAGAAACCACTAGGCCTAAGAGATTCTCACCCTAGGCCTGAAAGAACAGAGACCTGGCAAGTGTGGACCTGGGCAAGGCATGGGGTACAGTGGGCTTGGGTTAAAACTTATGGTCCCAGATCTTCAAAACACACCTTAATCTATTTCAGGTCCTGGGGCTCTTAGAAAAATGTACTGAAGTACCCACAACACTCCTCAGGAATAACACGTTTGCACATACTTTTCAAGAAGATCTGGGCAGAGGGTCCACAGACCCCCTGGTTTAAAACCTGCTCTCCTTCCCACAGCCTTCCCCAAAAAAATGGCAACACCATCCTCCCAGTTACACCAAATCCTAGTTATCCTGGACTCCTCTCTCACACCCACAGACAAGCTGTTGGCTCTATCTTCAGAATATAGTCCCAAATTATGACAATCTGTCGGCCTGGTCCACTGCTACCGCCTTGGTTCAAGCCACCACAACAACTCTCGCTGATGTGCCTGCTTCCACTTTCACTCCCCGAAAATCTGAAACAGATGCAAGAAGGAGCCTTTTAAAAGTAGGAGTGGCCCCTGATCAAAATTTCCCAAGGCTTCTTTTCTCAATCAGACTAAAATCCTTACTGAAGAGAGCTGACTCCTGACAACTTCTACAACTTCATACCCTAACACAATGAGGAAGAGCTGGAAGTGCATCCTGCATTCCTGGGGCAATCGGAGTACACGGTGCCTGCAGGCACACCAGGGTCTCAGTGGGAGATGCACAGCCTAGCACCTCCCACCCTCTTCATCAGTAGAATCCCAAACCCTGAAAAGAAAGGGAGCTTGGGAGGGGGCAGGACCCACAAATTCCCCCCACCCCACCAGATGACCCCATCTCTCCACACACAAGGGGAAAAAAAAGAAGAAAAAGAAAAACTAGGAAAAACAGAGCCTTTGGTCACAGTAGAAGATTCCCCCAACCCCCGGGGCGCAAGCTGGAGAGGGGCGCAGCTGGAATAGGAAGAGCTGAGACGCCAGGAAGAAGGACCCTAGTTTTATTCTCCTTGAGGGGAAAGATAAAGATAACAATTAGAGCCAATACTGTCATAGGTCAGGACTGTGCAATTACACCCCCCCCACTCCCCCCCACCCCCCGGCTTTAGTGAGGTATAGGGTTTAAGACCTGTTGATTTGATACTTATAATTACAAAATGATTACCACCATATGCTATTTTTTCTTAAACTGATACCACTAAATTAAAACTGAAGCCATTTTATTAATGAGAAAACTAAAGCTCAGAGAGGTAATGCCACTTGCCCAAGGTCACACAGTAGCTTAAGAAACAGAGCCAGGGTTGAAACTTTGAGCTGAGACTCTTGCTGTCAAAGCCAGGACTCATTATTCCACCAAGAGGGAGGTGGGGTGGGTTCATCAGAACCTCGGGAAATTCAAATGAGTAAAACCACTCATGCCCTGTGACTATCTTCCTCCCCTACCCCACGCTAATCCTATCCTGGACCTTCTGAAGTTTTCTCTCACCGAGGAGTTTATAATCACTGGGCCTAAGATCCCCACTCCATCCTCAGGGATCCGCCCCCTCCGGCGAGTAAAGAGCGGGAAAGTGGGCCAGAGCAAGCCAAACACTATCCTGCAGGGAGTTCTCATCCACTCCGGCTCTCTCTGAGAAGCTGGGTTGGGGGCTAAGGGAACGGTGGTAGCGGCGGCGATACGGGAAGCGAACCAGGGGCCTTCCAGACGCAGCTCCCGGACCTAAGATCAGGGACTCTCCACCTCCGAGCCAAGACATCTCTCCAAAATCCACGCCCAGAGATACAAGACCTCAGATGCCTCGATCCTGACTCTGGTTCAGCACCCCCGACTGCCGCCCCTGGCCCAATATCCAAGATCCCTAACGAACAGCCTCACTGAGGTGAATCCTGGTTCTGGACTCCCAATTCCAGGCCCAAGACCCTCAACTCACGACCGTGACCTCCGAAGCCAATCACACACCTCCAGATCAGGAACTCGAACCCCGGGCTCTGCATCGATCATAGGGCCGAACCAAGACCCCCTCTCCACACGAGACCGGAACCAGGTTCCCTTCCCCACACGAGCCTGGATCCGGGGCTCAGAACCCCCCAGGCCGAGACCCCGTCCCTCCGGTTCCGATCTGTCATCCTGGTTCCCGGCGGGCCTCAGCCCCTAACCCACGACCCCAACCCCAGCCGGCACCTGGCTTCATGGCGAGAGACGAGCTGCGTGGATCAGGAATCAGGCTTTCGCACGTGGAAAGCAGCGCACGCACGCGGGGACGCTCGGCGTGTGACGCAACCACGCAGCCCCGCCCGAGCCCGGCTTGAGTCTGTGGGCGGGGATTCCTCAGCGCATCGGTCACCGCCCCCCCGGACCGCCAGCGCCCGCCGCCTTCAGACGTGCAGCGATCGCTACCCTGAACGATTCGCTCCTCGGTTCACCCGTACAAGCCCAGTAATCAGGGCTCTTACCCAGGCCTTCCCAGGGCTGTGCTCTCTGCCCACTCTTCTCTACTCTTAGTTAACTCTCGAAGGTCCCATCTACAATCAAAGGCTTTCGCAGATCCATTTTCACCCCCAAGAACAGGGACCAACTCTGGCTCCCATCTTATTTACATTCAGAAAGTATTGCGCATTCCGTGTGTACCAGGCACTATTTTACGTGCTAGGGATACAGCAGTGAACAAGACATAAAAACTCCACCATCCTGGAGCTCATCTTCTGAGGGAGGAAACAGACCCTAAACCAGTTATTAGAAGGCTTTGGAGAAAATAACATCAGGAGGATAGGGACTGCTGGCGGGGTTCCTTATAGAGTGGTCAAGGAATGTATCAAGTGACTTTTGAGCAAAGAACTAAGGGAAGTGAGGCTGAGGGGTGCACCTATCTGGGGAAGAGTTCCAGGCAGAGGATTGCGGGTGCAAAGGCCCTGAAGCAGGAGCGGTGTGGAGGGTTGGAGAAGCAGCAAGGAGTGTGGTTGGGGCAAAGCGAGCGGGGGGAGCATGGGAGATGAGAGCAGAAAGGCAGGCAAGGAGGCAGATTGTGTGGGGCCTTGTGGGCTATGGTGAGGACTTTGGCTTTTATTCTGAGTGACGTGGAGCTTTGGAAGGCTTCGGAACCCTTCCACAGAGGAAGCTGTGATCTGGCCTGGGGCACTCTGGTTGCATACGGGAAACAGACTGTGGGAGTAGGGGGAGAGCAGGAAGACCAAGGAGGGGCCTGTGGCAATGGCTCAGGTAGGAGACAACGACAGACAAGGTCAAGGTACAGGCAGAGGATGGGGAGAAGAGTGAGCAGATTCTGCGTCAGTAGTGAGAATTTTGTGCTTTGCAATTTTTTAATATTAATATTCATGCTTATATTCATTCCACAAAGCAAAACAACGATATTATGGGAAATCACTACAAACCTTCAGGAGAATCCACTGGTGTGTTCCAGTCATTGCTCTGCCACCCAGTAACTAAAATAGGACCTGGCACAACGTGGGGGGCTCAGTAAATGTTTATTGGATGAATCAGTTAACACATGCTGTCTTGAGTTCTCTGTGCAGGGTGTTCCAGCTGCACAGAAATGTTCCTGAAATTTTATTTACATATTAAAATGGAAAATCTGCTGAGTCTATTCTAGATTTCCAGGAGCTGTGAGAAATTTATAGCCAATGGTCTTAATTTTATATTACAAAGAGTCACCTAGTGGCTGTGAGAATGGATTACAGAAGGGGAAGAGCAGGTAGTAGGTGCTGGGTATCACAGGTGAGAATGGTGGCTGCAGCAGGTGGTAACAGTGGGCATAAGGCAGGCAGGTAGTTTTCAGGTATGTTTTGATACAATCCAACAGGATTTGTTGTTGAACTGAGTAGAGGGCAAAGGCGAGAGGGCAGAATCAAAAATAATTCCCTATTTTTCAGCTGCTAGACTGAGTTGGGAGTGCTATTCACTGAAGTAGGGAAGACTGTCTTGAGAAGGGTGGAGTCAGGTTTGGAAGGGAAGAAGAGACTTCAATTTTTGAATTGTGGATTGCTTGAACACACTAAATCCTCACTCCAGCTCTGTGAGGTAGGTGCTACCATTAACTCTACTTTAAATATGAAGCTTTTGACTGAATGTGTCATCACAAAATTCGTACATTGGAAACTAATCCCCACTGTGATGGTATTAGGAGGTGGGGTCTTTGGGAGGTGATCAGTCCACGAGGGTGGAGTCTTCATGAATACAATCAGTGTCCTTCAGAAAGAGGCCCCTAAAGGACTCCCTGGCCCTTCTGTGATGCAAGGACCCACAGGAAAAGAGTCATATGGGAAGCAGGAAGACTGTCACCAGACATCAAGTCCACTGGTATCTTGATCTTGGACTTCCCAATCTCCAGAACTGAGAAATCAATCTCTGTTATTTATAAGCTGTCCTATTCTACAGTATTTAGTTATAGCAGCTATATGTACTAAGATAGATGAAGAAATTGAATGACAGAGAAATTAACTTGCTAGGGTTAGAATGATAAAGCTAGAATCTATTGATCTCTTTCCATTTTCAGCTCCTTCCCTCCATCTAGTCATTCATCTTCTCATCCACCCATTCTCCCATCTTCCCATTTCCCCAAACACCCCTCTCCCAGTCCACCCAGCTATGTGTCCATCCAGCCATCCACCCACCCACCCATCTATCCTCTCAGCCCCTGATAAATATTCATCATGTGCCAGATTCCCCAGGCATCTGGCCCCTACACTGTAGCAAGGAGTCAGGAAGAGAAGGCAGAAGACAGACACATTGGTGTGAAGCTTAGCTTAATATATTTATTCAGTGCTCTCACGGCTAGCCTCAGTGGCTCAGCAAAGGGGTAGAATAAGATTGGAGCACATAGTGTGTTCTTCAGTTACTGCAACCTCCAGAGGGATCAGGTCCTGAAGTCCTCATTCCCAGGGAATGGCTGATCAGCTGTGACTGCAAGAGACAGACACTTAGCTCTTCCCCTTGCAGACTGAGCACTGCCCCGACTGCCCTCTTCCCATGAGGACCCAGGTGCTCCTGCCCCAAGTAGCCTGACTTCCACGCTACATCCGTTACCATGGGGAGAAGTCCTGGGCTCTCCAGCTCTCCAATGTCTTCTCGTTGGAATCATGCACATCATTGGTCGGGTTCCCGTCAAAATTTCCACAGACCCCACAGAGCATCTCAGCGTGGGCATCACTGACTATCACAGCCAGCTGCCCAGTGGTGTCAAACTGCACCTGGACCCCGGCCTTCTGGCGGACTAGCACGGAGCCATCAGGATTCCGACTCACAGACACAGAGGTTAACACCTCAGCTGGGAGGTCCACTTTGAGACCATTCACCTGGTGGTGGTGGTGGTGGGGAAACAGAGGTGAGGCTAGAGCCACAAGAGAACTAGGGTGTCCCCAGGACAGAGACCCCAAAGAAGGTAAGTTCAAGGAGGAGAGGCAGAGAGGCAGGTGCTGAAGGAGAGGAAGACCTGATGCATACACCCTATGGAGAGATGGGACACAAGGTAGTTGGAGATTTGGATGGATGGATAGAAGGATGGACAGTGGATGGACGGAGAGGCATGCACACAACATTCCAAGTGCAGGTGGGGTTCGGGGTGAGCACTTTGTACCAGACAGACAGACAAAAAATGAACGATCAAACCCCAGGGTCATCCTGTCTGGTTCTAGTTTTCAAAATAAAAGAAACTTTGAGCATGTCCTGTTACTGATTCTCCGACAAAAGCAACTTCATTCCTTTCCTTTTCTTTTCGGGGTTGATGTCTGAAGACAAGTAACGGCCCAGCAAGTATGATACTCAAGTGAGAAAATTACCATTTCTCTATCATAGGCTGTGGACTCAGTCATCTTGCTAACCCTGTTGAGTTTTGCCCTTTAAATAACTGTTTTAGTAGATGAGTAAATCCCTCTAAAGTTAGACTCCCTAAAGAAAGTTCTTTGACAGAAAATTTATTTTCTTCTAAATGCTTTTGTATCTGAGTCTTCCTCTGCCAGATTATTGGAAAAACAGGTAAATAAGACAGATAAGTAGGTAGATCTGAAAAGATGGCTGGCTGGATGGTCAGATGGACAGAGGGAAAGAAGGAAGGAGGGGAGGGAGGGATGGTGGGAGAGAGGGGAAAAAAGGGAAGGAGGTAGAAGAATAGATGGCTGGGAGGAGGGAGAGAAGAAAGAGGGGTGGAGGCAGGGAGGGATAGTTGGACATGTAGATGGAAAGTTTCACTGGGCCGCCAGCTTTCAAAGCATAAGAACTGGGTCTGACTGCTCTGCGTCACCCAGCACATGGGCTGGTGCAGAGGGCACAGGCCTGAATGTATTCACAAAACCAAACTTTTCCTGGGTGCCCTCTAATTGCCAGGCCCTCATCTGGGTAAGGGACAAAGTGATGACCGAGATGGACAGGGTCCCTGCCCGCCTGAGGATTGCAGTCTAGTGATGGAGAAAGGCGACCAGCACAGGGAACAGGTGTGTGGCCAATGGTTCTGTACCATCTTCCTATGCTGACAGATAGTGACTGCACTAGCAGGGGTGAGGATTTACCGATGTGGGTAACGGTTGAGCCACTGTGTTGTATACTTGAAACCAATATAATGTTGTGTATCAACCAGACTTTAATAAGGAAAAAAAAACCTCATGGAAACACAAAGAGAAAAAAATAAAGAACTAGAGGATAACTTCAGATAGTGATGAGTACCCTGAAGGGAATAAAAGAGAGTAAGATGGAGAGGGAGAGCTTCTGTAGATAGTCAGGGAGGGCCTCTCTGTGGGAGTGAGGCTGGGCCCGAGACCTGAAGGATGAGCAGGAGCCGGCCCGGCAGGAGCGCACGGCAGCAGCGGGAAGGCCCCAAGGCGGAAACAAGCTTGGTCTGCTGTACGAATAGCATAAAGGCCAGCTTGGCGCACTGTCAGCATAGCTACTGTGGGCAGGAGTCGTAGGAAATGGGGTTAGAGAGGCCGGCAGGACTCAGCCCACACAAGGCCTTGCAGGCCCTGGGAGGGAGGTGGCCTGAGTCTGGAATGCTATTCTGGGAAGCGACTGTAGCATTTTAAGCAGCAGAATGACCTGATCTGATTCACATTTCTAGAGCATCTAATCTGCTGTGAAGAATTTTTCTTGAAAGAGGGACAAGGGGAGACCAAGAGTAAATGTCTCTTAACCTGAATTATGGATCAAGCAGGTGGCCAGAGAAAAAGAGTGGTTGGTTCAGCTTACACTAAGGAGCGAACTCAAGCCCCCTGCTTCCAGGGAGTTTGGAAGCATCTCCACGCATTGGTGGAAAGATGTAGGCCATCCAGCAGGAGAGGAGCGTGTGGGGTAGAAGTGTGTGGAGCATTGGCTGTTAATCTCCCCACTGGACCCAGAAGACACCAGTGGACGTCTCGGCAGTCAGGAAACAAGTCATGGAAATAGAGACATGCTCATCTGGGAACTTTTCTGCAGACAGATGTCTATGTTTGGGTCTTAAGCTCTACCACATGGGCCATGAATGATGAGACTATGAGTCAGCATTAAGCCCCTCAGGCCAGATGCCCTTTCTCAGAAATTTGGTATATATGTGGACCAATAAATTGCTTTTGCTCAAGGCAGCTTGAATTTGGTTTTCTGTCACTTGCAACCAATAGAGTCTCAATTAACACTAAATATCAAAACTAGTAAGTTACTTGAGTATGGTTTTGTTCCTCAATAATGCAGCCAGCACAGAGGGACTAAGTTTGAAATACTGAGACAAACACAAATGCAGAGAGCTGGATAAAGAAAACAAATGAGACAGATGGGCAGTGGGGATTGTAGGAACACCTCGACAGGAAGACCAGAAGCCCCAGGAGACATGCCCCTGTGCCCAGGCTTACCCATACGCCCTTGTTTGGGTTCACAGTCACCAGTCCATCCGGGAAGAAGATGTGAGCTTGGCCCACAGCTTCTCCTTCACCATGGCAGGGCTGGATGTCAGCGACCACTCGGTACCAGGGGAAGGGCTTCTGTAGTGCTGGACAGCGGGAAGAGAGCTCATAGATGCCAGAGGAGCGGATGGTACTGTGGGCCCCGTCGAAAGTGGTGAGGTTGGCACTCGCAGAGAGGTAACAGAGACCGTCGGGGACCCAGCAGCCTCTGGCCTCAGCCTGGACCTCACATACTTGGCCTAGTGGGCAGCCAACTGTCTGGCATGTCAGGCCGGTGCTCGAGGAACAGGAACAGCGTTCACTGCAGTCTGAGTTCAGCAGGGAGGAGCTGACCTGTGCACACAAAGGCACCGGGCTGCAGTGGTGTGGTGGGTTCTAACAAGGGCACAATCCTTCCACCCTCTGCATCCATGTGAAATGACTTTGCAGCAATGCCCACTAAGAAATGGAACTTATTTCCCTTCCCCATGAATTTGGGCTGGCCTTAAAGCTATGCTTTGGTCATTACAATGCAGAAGCAATGCAGGGTCAGGCTCAAGCCTAGAGCTCAAGAGACCTTTCGGGTTCTCTCTCTCTGTCTCTGAACCCTGCGCAGCCACTGTGAAAACAGGCAAGGCCCAGGCTGCTGGAGGGTGAGAGACCCCATGGAAGAGAGACAGTTATCCCAGCTGACGTTACTCTAGACCTGCCAGCCCTCAGCTGACCCACTGGGCGACTACAGACATACGCGAGAGCCCATGGGATGGCAGAACCATCCAGCTGAGCCCAGCCCAAAGTGCAGAGTCACAGAACTGTGAACTAAACAAATAGTTGCTGTGAGCACTATGTTTTGGGATAATTTGTAACCCAGCAAAAGCTAACTGATACACTTAGGAGCAGGCATTGGAGAGATCCTGGAGTCCGGGCACCCACAGCACAGAATGCAGGGCCCTGGAAACCCAATTTCAGGAAAGGACTTCCTCCTGGATTTCTCCTCCATGACTGGCAGTTCTTTCTTCACTGCATTTTCAAGTTCCTCCTTATCTCCCCAAGTCCTTAAAGCCACCCTGCCCAGGGCTCAGTCCTTGGAACTTTGTCTTTCCTATCTTTATCAAATCTATCTCTATCTCATCAAATGTCGTGAAAATTAAAGGCAATGTCCTCAACTGGACAGTGGCCCAGGCCGGTGGGTAATTGTTACAGAGGACATTATTGGGACAACCGGTGGAATCCAAATAAAACCCTTAGATAATAGTATTGAATCAGTGTTAATTTCCTGATTTTGAATTGTACTATGGTCAGATAAATAAATTTCCCTGTTCTTAGGCAATCCAAGCTAAAGTATTATGTGTAAAGAGGTACTATGTCTGCATCATACTCTCAAATAGTTTAGAAAAAATATGCCACGTATTTATGTAAAGAGGATGATAAAGCAAACATGTCAAAAGGTCAAGAGTTGAAGAGCCCACGTAAAGGGTATGCAGAAGTGTTTTGTACTATTCTTCCAACTTTTCTTAAGTTTGAATATTTTGAAAATAAAAGTTTGAACACCTTAAAAGACATGAATGTAATAAAACAAATAAATCCCATCTCTCTCCTGATGACTCCCACATTGTATCTCCAGCCCAGCTCTCCCTCCCTTGATTGCCTGTCTCACAAATCCAGGAAACCTTCCAGCACAGGCAGAGGGGTCAGGGCTGGGATGGGGAAAGCACAGGGGACTGTGGGAGTCCAGAGAGGTAGCTCACTCAGTCTAGGAGATCAGAGAGGGCTTCCTGTAGGTGGTTGAGACCTTCCTTTCCCAGAAGTCCTCCACCTACTTTTCTGCCATTAATAAAGCTGGGATGAATAGGAATGGGATGTGGTAATCCATATTTTCTTATTTGATAAATACGCTGTTGAAGAAGTAGGATGTCTAGTGACTCAGAGGGTGGGCCCCAGGCTGCTGGGGTGCGGATCCCAGCATCACTTGCTAATATGTAGTATTGGGTGGACTTCTCTTTAGTTGCAATTTCCTCACCCATTAAATGGGGAAAATCTCAATAGTACCTGTCTCATAGCATTGCATAGTAAATGAATTCAGTTTTGAAACAAACTTGGTGCCTAGTAAGGGCTCCAAATGTATCAATCACAAAAGTAAATCAATGATTAACTTGAATTCATGTTATGAAATGTTTGTTACCTGCACAACCTATTGAACTGTTGTAAGTTGCCATTATTTTTACCGAGTGTGATGAACATGGACGTAGGCACAGGGCTTAGTGGGTGTCTTACCTGCATAATGGCACCCAATACTCAGACATATACGGTGCAAGGATGCTTAACCCCATTTTACAGATTAAGAAAATAAGGCTCAGAGAACAGACTGTAGTAGGCTGAATAATGACTTCCCCAAGATACCAAGGTCTTCACGCCTAGAACCAGTAGTTGCTGCCTTATGTGGAAAAAGGGTGTTTGCAGATGTGATTGAATTAAGGATTTTGCAATGGAGAGATTATTCTGGATTTCGTGGGTGGGCCTTAACTGCCATCCTTTTACAAGACAGAAATTTTATGACACATACAGAAGAGGAGGGGGGAATGTGACATGGCAGCAGAAATTGGAGTGATGTGGCCATAAGCCGAGGAAGGCCTGCAGTCACCAAAAGCTGGGAAAAGTGGGGGACACATTCCCCACTTACAGCCTCAGGAGGGAGTGCTGCCCTGCCAACACCTGGACTTTGGCCCAATGATACTGATTTCTGACTTTTGGTCTCCAGAAGAGTGGGAGAGTACATTTCTGTTGTTTTAAGCCACTGTTTGTGGTCATTTGTTACAACAGCCACAGGAAACAAATACAGGGATGTTACCATCATTGAATCATGCATCTGGGAAATGGCGATGGCTTGTCTCTCTCCATCCTTGAGGGGATCAGCATAGAAATTCTGAGACTCCCTCAGACCGCCACCCACCCACCTGGCCCACCTCAAGCCCCTGCTCACCGGCAGGTACCGGCCATCATGTGTGCAGCCGCAATCTTTGATGGGGATGCATAAGCCCTGGGAGAGCAGGAAGCGGTCGTCGCACTCACAGCCCTCAAAGCAGCGCGAGGTACAGCCCGCCAGGCCAGAGAGAGCTGCACAGGAGCCCTGGCAGGAGTGCGTGCAGATGGAGTAGTGGCTGTGGGCTGGGCACTGGAGCGCTGCAGAGGAAGAAGGGGGGCTCATGCCTGCACATGGGCCCTGAACAGAGAATGGGCAGGCCCACATCCAGCTCTGGGTTGGCAGTGCTAGGACACAAGTGAGAAAGTCAGGCCCAGGCCCTGCCCTTTGGAGCTCTTATCAGTGGGACAGATAGTGACAGCCCAGCATGATCAGGCCTGCACTGGGAAAAAACAGGCAGAAGGGTCAGGACCAGGATGGGACAAAAACAGGGAGTGGTGAGGACCCAGGGAAGTAGCCAGGGTGAGGTCTGGGCTCTGGGGATGATGTGGCTGCCCCAAGATGAGGACCAGGATTGGGAATAGGAGCCCAGGTTTGGGGTGAAATGCTGACATCATATGAAAACACAGTGGGTATAAGGGACCCTAAGGATACCCAGGGGAACGTGTCCAGGAGGCCACTGGACCCCTGAGGCCGGCAGTCAGGAAAGAGGTCAGGGCTGGAGACAGACAGCATCCACTGTCAGCAGTGAGGGCAAACCCAAGGCTACCGAGGTGGATGACGGCTCTGGATGGAGGTCCTGCCCTGAGGAAAATGGAGACATGGCCCTGCCCTGGGGGCCTGGGGGGCCACTGCCTTGTCCTACAGAGTCTGAGGGTCACGGTGCTGCCCTGGGGGTTTGAAGGAAATAGACACCCTCTGATCAGGGTAGAATTCTGCGCTGGCGTTTTGAGGAGGCTGCAGCTTTGTCCTGCAGAGTCTGGGGGAGCCACAGACTCAGGCTTTATTGTGTGAGCTTCTGACCTGCCCGACCCGCCCTCCCAGGTCACCACGGAAAGGCTTTGGGATGAGCCCAGAGGAAGAGCTGTGTCTGAGGTTTCAGGAGAGTGGGCCCCTGGAAAGATCTGAGAAGGGCCAGTTGGCAGGGCAGGAGGTGGCCCAGGGATGCTGTGGGTGAAGCCGGGGAGCCCTTCATAGGGAGGGACTGCTTCTGGGAGGCAGACAGGACAGGGAGCTGGTCAGGGCATCCCCAAGCCTGGCCTGGAGGCCTCCAAGGGACCCACGGACACTCACGGCAGAAGCTGTCTGTCCTCCAGGGCTTCACGGCCATGCCGGCCGCTTGGCAGGCCGCTGTGTAGGCTGCCAGGCTGCTGCAGAGGACCGTGCCGCTGCCCTTGTGTGCACACAGGTCATACACACATTGGCGGAAGTACTCAGAGGGGCTCAGTGCTGCATGGCAGGCCGCGAAGGGGCCATGGGGGTCCCGCAGCTGCCCGCAAGCCTGCGTGCTCTCATATGGCGCTGTCTCCTCCGCTGAGCACACGGGGCAGCCGTGGGGCCCACAGCCCTCACCACAACCCTGGGAGGAGCCGGGTGCCCGCCACGCGGCTCCAAAGGCATTCACGTCGGGGGCCACAGCACCACTGGGCAGGGCAAAGTCATCACTCCAATTGCCGTTGAAGTTCCCACAGAGACCACAGATCCGGCCACGGAAGGGGCTGGGGATGGATATGAGGATGTGGGCATCGCCATCAAAAAGAAGCCGCAGCCCCTTGGTCGTTTGCAGAACCATGTTCCGGCCCTCAGAGGTCACCTGCACGTGGCCCACAGCCACAGGCAGGGCCACAGCCTCACCATCCACAGTGACCTGGATGAAAGGGTCAAGTGGGTCAGGGACTCCCAGAACTAAAGCTAAGGCCATCCCCTCAGACTCCCAAAGTGGAGCTGTGTCTTTTTCAGTACCTTTGGGGTGAGACCATACCACCCTCAGACTTCCCAAGGCGGGGTCACATGCCCCACAGAGCCCCCAAGGCAGCACTATATCCCCCTCAGACTCCAAAGGGGGGCTGTGTCTTTCTCAGTATCTTTGGGGTGAGACCATACCACTCTCAGACTTCCCAAAGCAGGGTCATATGCCCCACAGAGCCCCCAAGGCAGCACTATATCCCCCTCAGACTCCAAAGGGGGACTGTGTCTTTCTTAGTACCTTTGGGGTGAGACCATATCACCCTCAGATGAGCCCCCAGGGCAGCGCTATATTCCCCTCAGACCCCAAAGGGGTCAGGCCCCTTGAGGTGGGATCAGTCTCCCTCAAAACCCCCCAGGGTGGGGGGACCCTGTCCTCCTCAGAGCCCCCAGGACAGGGCCATGCCCATTCAGCCTCCATGCACATGGCCACGCTCACTTACTCTTGGCCCCCGAGCCAGGTCCACAACCTGGCCAGCCACAGTAACCAGCAGGCGCTGGGGATCTCCAGCCGCATTCTTCTCAAGCACAATGGCAAAGTTCTCGTCCTCAGGCTGTGGGCGACAGACTTGGGCCAAGACATAGGAGCAGGAGCCATGCAGGTCATAGACACGTCCATCAAGGGTCACATAGTGGACACCTCCGTTGGCCAGGCAGCGGCCACAGCCTGTAGGGTGACAGGCCTGGACACCGCCCTCAACCCGGCACTCCTCATGGGGCCTGCAGGCCCCACCCTCCTGGCAGCTGATGTGGCCGCCCGGCCCACACTCACAGTGCCGCTCACACTCAGGGCCTGGGTAGAAAGACTCGCCCAGCGGGTAGTAGCGGCCCTCGTGGAGGCAGCCACAGTGGCCCACAGGTACACAGGTGTCACCACTGAGCACGAAGCCGGCATCGCAGACACAGCCCTCACGGCAGGTGGGCTCACAGCCCTCTGGCGCTGAGAGGCTTGGGCAGCTCACAGGGCAGGAGTCACCACAGAGCTTGTAGTGGCTGTTGGCAGGGCACAGGAGGGCTGTGGGGACAAGGGGGAGTGAGCCAGGCAGGCACAGGGAGGGGTGCAGGGGAGGTGCACAGCAGGACAGCCTGTTCCGGTGAATCTGTGTGTTTTGTCTGAGCAGATTTCATGAGTGAATCTGTCCAGGGATCTGGACGGGGTGTCTGATCCAGTATCCCTAACTGGGGGACTCAGGATCTGGGGACCAGGTCTCTGATCAGTTGTGTGTCAACCTGACCAAGTATTTCTAAAGATCAAGTGTATCTGACCAGGGGGAATCTGACCACATATATCTGACCAAGACATGCAGGGTTATAATCAACTGTGGGTACCTCAGGGAGTGGATCTTACTGGGGTGTGGGGCCCAATGTATCTTGCAAAATAAAGCCATTGGAGTATATCTGGCTGTGGATGTCTAAGCTGGAGCCTCTGAGTTTCTCTGACAGGTCTGTGTCGGCGTGTGGCTCTGAATGAGTGTATCTGACTGGGTGGAGCTGACAGGATAAATTTGACGGAGGAGATCTGCCTCACCGGAAGTGCCCAGGACTATGTGACCTTGAGTCTGTATGCATCTGCCTGGGCCTATGTCGGGTCATGATTCTACCTGGGTATATCTGCCCAAGGGCGTGTCAGTGTAAATCTGACCAGGCATCTCTAACCAGAGGAGTTCCTGTCTGAGGTTAGCAGACTACTTCTATCTGACCCTGTGTATCTCAGCATGTGAAACAGTCTAGAGGCATCTTACCAGGTGTCACTCTCCAGGTCTCTCTGACCAAGGGTACCTGAGAGAATCTACTTGACCTGGTGGATCTCACTGTGTGGCTTTAACAGAGCCAGCCACCCCAGCCTATCTGACGGGGCAGCTGAGTGTGTGAATCCCCTAGAGTGTACTGGACCCAGGGTTCCTGCCAGGTGTCCTTGAGTCTGTCCCACTGCAGTATGTGACCTGGTGTATTTCAGTGCGTGACTGCAAAAGTGTTTCTCTGACGAGATACCTGACAGGGGCCGCAGGGTGGTGCCTACGCCACAGGGAGAAGGTGCTTCTCTGACAGTGCTGTGAAGCTGGGAGAGGGAGACCTCCACTGTGGGGGCCATGCATGGGTCAGTACTCACGACAGAAGTCGGGTCGCCTCCACTCGCCAAGCTGGGCCCCAGCGGCCTGGCAGAGTGCCACGTAGGCGGCCACGGCAGGGCAGAGGCCTCCCGGATGGCCCTGAGCCTGGCAGGCGTCCAGCAAGCAGGCTTTGAAGTACTGCGTGGGCGGCACGAGGCCATGGCAGGGTGCCAGTGGGCCGTCGGGGGCCGAGATCACGCCGCAGGCGTCGGGGCCACGGAAGGGCTCTTGCTGCCCCGGCGTGCACGGCTGCGGACATGGCCCAGGCACGCACTCCCCGCAGCCTGCGGTGCCGCCCACCTGCCAGCGGCCAGGGTTCGCGCCCACAGCCTTTGGGTCGTCGGCTGGGTCCTGGTTGTAGTTCCCGCACAGGCCACAAAGGGCGCCCGCGTACGTCGCCGGCACGCGCAGGCGCACGAAGCTCTGCCCGTCGAAAGCCAGTGAGAGCCCATTGGCGGCTGAAACCACCACGTCGGCGCCGCTCAGGTGCACGCGCAGGCTCGAGTCCAGCTGGAAGGGCAGCGCCACGAGCTTGCCGTCCACCTGCAGGCGCGGAGCAGGGGTCAGTGAAGGGCGCGGACGCAAGTTTGAATCTTGACTGCAACACTTATGAGGTGGGGTGGAACCCTGTGCACGTGACCTCCCCCTTGTGATAACAGTAGTAGTAGCAGTAATAATGATAGTAATAATAATGAGCATCTGTAGACTCCATGTCATTGGCTCTTCACACTATCCTCTGAGGAAGGTACTTTCCTTGGACCCATTTTACAGAGGAATAAACTAAGGCTCAGAGGTGGGGAAGCTACTGCTTCAAGCCATCAGGCTCCAAAGCCTATGCTCTGGAGCACCATAACCGCTAACCTGTGAAATGTGAAATGGAGTGGCAGGCCCCTAACTGTCCCAGGCCACCCCAGGGCTGGTGCATGCTCCTGTCTGCACCCCAGGCCCCTCACCTGCAGCTGCCGGGGCCACTGGGCACTGAGTGTCAGCGTGTGGCTGTAGATGTGTAGGGTGACACTGCGGGTGTAGCTGACGGCCTGGCTGCCCCGGTGCTCGTTGGCTACAGTGACAGTGAAGTTCTCTGCCCCTGTGGGCAGGTCTTGGCAGGGCGCACTCAGCAGGTACTCGCAGGCGCCTTGGAAGTCGAATCGGTGCCCATCCAGGGTGGTGTAATGGGGGTCACCCCAGGCCTGACACTCAGCCGTGCTGACAGGGTGACAGCCATGCTGGCCTGAGGGCAGCAAGGCACACTTTTCACCTTGTCCACAGCTGGAAGGCTTGCAGACCAGTGAGCCACCCCCGGGCCCACAGTGGCACCACTGGGAGCAGGTGGCATCGGCCCAAAACTCGCTGCCTGCCTCATGGTAGGTGCCATTGGCCCAGCAGCCACAGCCACCATCCAGGGGAACGCAGCGGTCGGCACTCAACACGAAGCCTGAGTTGCACTGGCAGCCCTCACTGCAGGGACCATCACATGAGGCTGGGGTCGTGGGGGGCGCAGGAGTAGGGCAGCTGGCTGGGCAGGGGGGGCCACAGAGCTCATAGTGGCTGTTTTCGGGGCAGGAGATCTCTGTGGGTAGATGAAGGAGTGGAAGGGAGAGAAAGAGAGAATGGTGTTAGTGCGTGGGGTCCGAGGATAGGGTGGGAGAAGGCAGAGACAGGGAGAGACCGAGGGACAGATGGAGAGACAGAGAGGGAGAGACAAAGAAAGACCCAGAGACAGGGAGAGAGAGAATGAGAAATAGACAAGAGACAATCAAAGGGAGACACAGAGATAAGCGCCAAGAGACTGAGAGATAAAAACAGAGAGACAGAGAGGGAAGGAAATGAACAGAGAGACCCAGGACTGGAGTGAAACCAAAACAGTCCCTTGGAGACAGCTCCCCAACCCCTGCCCCAGCAAGCTCTTGCTCTGCTGCCTCCACACTCACCACAGCCGGCCTGCTCTCTCCAGTCCTTAATGGTAATCCCAGCAGCCTGGCAGGCAGCTGCGTATGCAGCCAAAGCCTGGCACAGTGTGTCCTGGGACCCACCGCTCAGGCAGACATCCAGAACACAGCCCTTGAAGAAGCTATCAGGTGCTACGTGGGCATGGCAGGTGGTGAAGGGGCCTCCCATGCCAGGGGCTAGGGGTCCACAGAAGCCGGGGCCCCCATATTCCTCCATTTGGTCTGCAGCACATATTGGGCAGGACCCTTGACATTCGTCCCAGCACAGTGGGTCCCAGCCTGGGGCTCGCCAGCTGCCGCCCCAGATAGGTATGGAGGGAGCCAGGGTGCCATTCGGGAAGGCGTGGTCATTGCTAGGGTTGCGGTCCATGTTCCCACAGAGTCCACACACTGCGCCGTGATAGCTACTGGGCAGTGTCACCTCCACTCGCCAGTTCCAGTCATAGGTGACCTGAAGCCCAAAGTCGGCTGCCAACACTGCTTTAGATGCGCCCTGGGTCACTGAAAGCCTCCCACTGGCTGCAGAAACTGGCAGTGATGTCAGCACACCGTTCACCTGGGGGAAGTGGGGGAAGGGAGGCAAAGAGTGGTCACTCAGGTGGGGAGGCCCCGCGTCTGGGAGCTACCCAGGTTTCCTCTCAAATGACGGTTGTATAGTCACTTGACAAACATGGCTACTTGCTGTAGTCCAGGCCGTGGAGAATGAAACCTCACTCTGCTCCTTTTTCCCGGTCTCTCTCCATCACCATCTCCCTTGCTTCCTCTCTCTCTGTCTCTCACTGTTGTCTCTCCCGCTCTTTGCATCTAGATCTCTCTGTCTGCGTCCCCCTGCCCTGCGTCTCTCTCACCTGAGCACTCTCTTGTTCTGTGCACTGTGTGTGTGTGTGAGTTCTCCCTGGGTCTTCCCAGGTCTCTTTCTCGGTCCAGCCCTTGGGTTTTTCTCCGTCTGCATCCTTCCTCCCGTGCATCTCTGTGTGTCTAGACATCTCTTTCTCTCATTTATTGAATGCCTGCCCTGTTCCAACCCTCACTCTTTCTCCTTGGGCTCCAATTAGTCTGCATCTCCATTACCCTAGACAGAAAGGGTGGCCCATCGTTCTTTTCTCTTCATTTCCCTGAATTTCCCTGTGTTGGAGTCTCTGAGCCCCTCATCTGTTCCCTTACAAACATTCCTGGGTGCTCACCCAGGTCAGACTCTCAGCTGCGCACTTCATGTGCACCGCCTCACTGTGGGGCAGGGCCTGCTACACTCCTCACTGCACAGGTGAGGAAATGGACGCCCACCAAGTCAAGTCACTTGCCCAAAATCACACAGCTTGTAAGGAGAGCCTGGATTCAAACCCATGTCTCTAACAGGCAGATGCTGACGTCCTATGTTAAAGCTCCTAGCAAAGGGCTGGGCCTGCTTAAGTCCCAAGGGAAGGTGATGTTTTTGCTGTAATTAGGGCTGCTTTTGCTGCCATTTTTTTTCAGACTAGGTGGAGAGGTAGTGTCTTGCTCCTAACTGTGGCCGGCAGCACCCCTACTGCCCTACTGGGGGGCTCAGGGAACCACACTGTGAGACGTACCCGGACTTTGCCAATCTCGTTTTTGTGGATGGAGATGTTGATGTTGTAGACTGTCACAGTGACAAGCCTTACGTAGGACACAGCAGGGTTGCCCCGGTTCTCGTTCTTGGTGGTGACAGTGAAGGGTGTCAGGCCCTGGGCGCTGACCCCTGGGCAGCCGGCTGCCACCAGCACGTAGTTGCAGGTTCCCTGGAAGTCAAAGTCCCGGCCATCGAAGGAGTGGTAGTGTGGGTCACCCCATAGCCAGCACGTGGCCACATAGTTGGGCACGCACACGCCCTGGCCATCCTTCACTTGGCATGTCTCCTGTGGCCGACACGTCACACTGTGGCATGGGTCTGTAGCAGAGGAGCGAGGACCTTGAGGGGCTGCCCAGGATGAGGCCAGCTGCTCCCCAGCACCTGCCCCAGCCTGCGTCAGGGACACTGGCTCTGAGGGCTGCTGCAGAGCCGACCAGATCCCAGAGTCCTCACACCTGAGACCCAGGCCTTGCTGTTTGCTGATTCTGAGACCAGGCCCTGGGAGCCGTGTATATTTGAATTTGTTAGACTATGTCTATGGCTCCATCAAAGGTCCCTACATCTGAGACTCAAGCCTGCAGTTTGCTATCTGTGACCCAGATCCCAAGGTTGTTGCAGCAGGGACTGAGGCTCCAGGATCTCTCTGTGGGAACTGAGCCCTGCAGTCCCTTGCTGGAAATCTCAGCCCTAGGGGTCCCAGGTATGAGACCAGAGACTCAGGAATCTCTGTGTCTGCAGTGCCAACTCTGAGGGCATCCATGAGGGCATCCACACACCCCAAGCTCTCTGTGTTCAAGACCTGGGCCCCAGGCTGCCCCGTGCCTGAGCTCCCAGCTTCCTGGGGGCCACCACATCTGAGAACCAGGTGTTGGAGGTGTCTATGTCCAAGACCAAGGTACTGGAGAAACTTTCTGGTGAGAACCTAACCCCAGAGATCCTGACATTTGAGACCCTAGCTTTGAGGATCTCATTTCTGAGGCCCTACTTCCAAGGGTCCCTTTGTCCAATACTCTGTTCCTAGGGCCACTGTATCTGTGATCCCAGTTTTAGGAACCCCCATGCCCAAGAGCCTAGCCTTAAAACTTCCTCTTCTCTCCCTGTGCCAGTTTTCGATTTATTGCCTGTCAGCTCCAAGCTCACTGATAGTTAGGCTTCGTCAGCGGAGGGCAGGTAGGTAGGTCATGGCAGGAGGAAGGGGCTTCTCCTGCGCCCAGCGCGCTCAGCCTCTCTTGCTCCTGCCGGCCAGTGGGGCCAGTGGCCTATTGGGGGGGGGCACCCACTCAGCGAGGTCCACTGGCCCCAGCTGGCTTCCCAGTGAGCCACTGGGGTGCCCTGGCAGGCAGCTTCCCGGTGAGTTTCGCCAGCACCCCAGTGGGGCTTTTCCTGCCTGCCAGCTCCAGCCTGCACAACCTCTCTCCATCCCTCCATTGAGATCTGCCTCCCGGGCTTGGGGTGGGGTCCCCTTCCCAATTCCTCTCTTCCTTGGGTGCTCTGCTTTAGCCTTGGGGGCAGGGGTTGCTCCCTATTATCTGCTCTTCTTGTGTTCCTTCACATTCTTTTTAACCCCTTAGAAGTCAATCCCCGATCATAAGGATTCTTTATATTAAACTTTCCTTATTCCAGCTATGGTGTGGTTTCTGTCTCCTGATTGGACTCTGACTGATATGGCCCCATCCCTGCGGGTCCCTGTTATCCTGCTCATACCTTTGAGGGTCTCAGTTCTGGAGGTCCCATTCCCACATTCCTGGGATAAAGAAATTATTCTTTGCCTTTAATCTCAAGAAGCAAGTCCCTGGGGGGATGGCTCTGTGTCTTACATGTAACCTGAAGTGGTGCCGTGTCTGAAATTGTATCCCTATAAATCCTGATTTTCCATTTGAGGGGGTCCCTGAGTCCCAGACCCCTACCTGGATGGAGTATCTGCCTGGGACATGAGGACTGTTTTCTGTCCCTGTCGCTGGGGGGTCCCAGTCTCCTCTGCCCTTTGGGAATGGTGTCTGAAGCCCCAAGCCTAATTCTGAATATTGTGGTCAGCAAACTGCCAGGTGCCTGTTTTTGTAAGTACTGGGAGGTTTTTATGCCTCCCTTGCTCACTTTCTAGTCTACGGCTGACTTCATGCCACAGTGGCAGAGTCGAGTAGCAGTAACCAAGACTCTATGGCCCCCAAGTTTAAATATTTACCATGTGGCCCCTTGAGAAAAAGTTTGCCTGTTCCTGCCGTACACCACAGGTCTCTGCCATCTGCCCCAGAAAACCCAGCCCTGTGGTCCATGGAGACTGGATTCTGCCATAAGGGTTCCTGCTCCCAGCCTGGAGGCACCTGACCCTGACTGACCCTGGGAAGCACAGCCCAGGTCTGAGACCTCAATGCTTAGCCCTCTGTGCCTCCCACTGTGAAGATCTGGGTTACACCACCCTCAGCTCCAGAGTCCTTGTCCCCTGTTCCCAGTCACACTGGTCCCTGCCCCAGCCCCACACCTTTGGTGATGCAGCTCAGGACGCCTTCCGAGGGCTGGCACACCTGCTCTGGCTTGCAGCTGTGCTTCTGGCACACCATGCCTTCTCCAGGATGGCACCTGCACTGATGCTGGCAGTTGTCAATGAGCACTGTCTGCTCCGGCTGTGGGGACAGAGGGCGTGGCTGTCAGGGAGGGAGCTGAGTTGGGCATCTCTGCTGTCCAGGCATAGACAGAGGGGTCCGGAGGACATAAAAGGGACATCTTTTAGCAGGGTGGCCCCTTGTTAGTGCAACTGAGGCACAACATGGCCTTAGGGTCCAACTCATTCATCCATTCACTTTCATTCATTTACTCATTCCTTTATTCCAATATAGCCACTAAAGGTCTGCTGTATAGGAGAAATGTGTAACAGTAATTAAGAACAAAGGTCCTGGAGCAGATTGCCTGGGTGTGAAGCCTATTTCTGCTATTTCCAAGTTATGTTACTCTGTGCAAATACCTAAGCTGTTTATACCTCAACTCTTCATCTGTAAGTTGCAGGTAATAATAGCACTTACCTAAGAAAGTAGAACTTTCTTAGTTAATAGTACATATAAAGTGCAGATGAAATGGGAAGATTTCCTTTAAAGAATCCAGATTGTAGAGGAAATGGGGGTACAGATGAACCAAGACTGGGAAAATGTTGGTTATTTTTGAAGTTCAGTGGTGAGTCCAGGGAAATTTATTACATCATTCTCTTGACTTTTGCATGCTTGACAATTTTCATAACAAAATGTTTTTATATATATGTAATGCATTTATACCTATAGCACCTAAAGGAGTAGCCAGCACATAATAAGCACCATTTACCTATTTGCTATTATTACTATTATTCACATGAGAAGGACAATAGACAGGATCCCTGCCCTCACAGAGCTCGAAATCCTTTGAGGGAGACAGACTGTAGACAAACGTACACTCAAATCAAAGGAAAAGGAGAAACTGTTAGTGGAAGAGGGAAGCAAAGGAAGTTAGCTGCTGATATAACACAGAATCTAGACCTGGATACAAAGTCGAAACTTGACCTGGGGAGGTTAAAGTTTCAGGACTCATGGACATATTTGGAAAGGTCTTCCCTGCTGCCATGGGAAAGGTGGACCAGAGGGAGCGAGGGCTGGGAGGGAACCAGGTGGGAGAAGACAAACCGACCACAGCGGGGAAGCAGGGTGGGTGGGAGAGATTCAGGAGGCCAACTGGACAGGCTGTGGAGCTGCTGGGCAGTGGGAGGGGTACAGATGGGGCTCTGCCTGGATGAGCAGGTTCCTACCTCGTAGTAGACACCATTGTGGTAGCAGCCACATTTCTGGATGGGCACACAGGCCTGGCCATCATTGAGGAAGCCGGGGTCACACTGGCAGCCCTCAGCACAGCTCTCCGGGCACTGTGGGGGGGCACTGAGTGCAGAGCAGCCCAGGGAGCAGGTGTCTGCACAGAGCTCATAGTGGCTATTGGGGGGGCACTTCATTGCTGCAAAGAGGGGGTGCCCATTAGAGCCTCTTGGAGGGAGAGGCTGCAGGGCCCAGGGACTGCCCCTTCCGTGCCTCAGCTCCCACTCTCCCTGCCCCTTGGTCTTCTTCTTATCTGCCCCTTACTCACGACAGAAAGAGTCGGTCCTCCAGGGTCCAATGTGGCCTCCAGCTGCCTGGCAAGCACTCACATAGCCTTGAATATTGCTGCAGAGGATGCTCTCATTCCCGCCAGCCACGCAGAGATCAAAGACACAATCCTGCAAGGGCCCCTGGGGATCAATCAGCTTATGGCAGGGGGCCAGCGGCCCAGTGGGGCTGGTGAGGAACCCACAGAACTTCTGCTGCTTGTACTTGTCCTGCAGCTCAGGTTTACACTCGAGCTCCACGCTGCAGTCATCCCCTGGCCTGCAGGTGGGTGGCGGTGCGCAGGGAGAGCCCGGCACAGCCTCCTCCCAGGAGTTGCCGAACTCATTGGGGCTGCCTGCCTGTGAGCCGTCAGGCTTCTGGAAGTCGTCCTTGGGGTCGCCGTTGTAGTCCCCACACAGGCCACACAGCTGCTGGTAGTAGTTGCCGGGGACAGTGACCCGCACATTGTACAGGAGGTCATACGCCACACGCAGGCCAAAGTCAGTCTCAATCAGAACATCCGAGCCATGCTGGGAGGCACGGACCCGGCCCTGGGCCAGCACCACAGGCAGCCTCATGTCCACACCGTCCACCTGGCAGGCAGAGAGGCCATGCTTCAGAGGGTACACTCGGAGAGGGCAGACCTAGTTCAAGCCCCTGCTCAATACTGAAAATCTATGTGACCTCACCCCTCTGGGCCTTAGTTTCCATATTTGTAAAATGGGCCCAACAGTCTTGTAGTGGGTTGACTGGTGGTCCCCAAAAAACATATCCACCCAAACCTCAGAATATGACCGTATTTGGAACAAGGGTCTTTGCAGACGTAGCTGGGTAACGGCCCAGGATGAGATCACCCTGGACAAGCCAATGCCGAGTGCCCTGAGGAGAGCCAGGAGAGAAGACACAGGCACACAGAGACGGGCGCACGAAGACACAGACTGCCAAGCGGAGCGTCGCGGCCTCGAGCCAGGGAACCCCCAGAGCCACCAGGGAACCCCCACAGACCCAAGGAAGGGTTCTCCCTGTGAGCCTGGGGAGGGGCACGACTCTTGCTAACACCTTGGGTTGGGACTTCCAGCCTCTGCAACTGTGAGAAAATAAATTTCTGTTGTTTTAAGCCAGCCAGGTTGTGGTAACTTGTGAGGGCAGCTACAGGAAAAGAAGATAGGTTTCAAGGGATTCAAACCCTTCCCAGCCCTCCTCGATTTGCCACTTCCTGCAATGATCAATAAGGCAGTGCCTGACTCCATAGCCGCCTGCCTGGTTCCCAGGCAGCCCTGCCCCGGACTCTCTTCGGCTTTGGGCGGGTGAGTCACCTGCACTTCTCTTTGTTCACCTCCTGAGTGGGAATGAAGTACCTACCTCACTGGGTTAATGTCAGAATCAGATAAGTTACCATCTGCCAAGTGCTGAGAAATGTGTCTGCCACAGAATGGGTGTTCTGGGAACAGTCACTGTTTCTATTAGCTGTGATGGGATGCTTTTATTTTGAAGGATAATTGGGTGCTAAAGGTGTTTGCTTTAAGACTCAGTGGGTGGAAAGTCAGGCTAAATTCCTGGGGAAATGCACTTCTGGTCCATCAGCCAAGAACCAGTGGTCTTGGACACTAACAAAGCCTGTAAATCCGCTCCTTATTAACACATTTGCTCTTCCTTCATGCTGACACAATGCCTGTTAGGCTCCTTTGGAAGTGTGAGGGATCAGAGGAGGAGGCAGAAGAAAGACTCTCCTGGCTGAGTCTCCCCAAAAGAGTCAGCAGCCATACTTCCCAAGCAGGGATGGGTAGTGGTTAAGGACAAGTGACTTCACTTCTGTGCCTCAGTTTCCTCATCTGTAAAGTGGGGAATAATAATAGTTTCCACCTCAGAAAAGCTGGAGGATTCAGTGAGATGCAAATAAGAACACCAACAACTGCTATGTATTTAGAGCTGACTGTATGTCGGGCGCTATTCCAGGAGGCTGGGCTACCTCAGGGACTACATTAAAGCAGCGAATGCATGTCCAGTGCCCAGTGAGCACCCGAAAAAGTCAACTATTTATCAGCATCTCAGTCATCAGCACCACAGCTGGCACAGTGATTGTGTGCCTGCATTTTAGTGGGCTCTCCGGGAAATCCCTCTAGTGTAAGTGAAATGCCAGTTTCCATGTCAGACCAAATCCTTCTCAGTCAGAAAAGCACCATGGGGCACCCACGGCCCAGCGTTCTGCATCCTGGCTTGCTGTTCGGGGTTCAAGTCCTGCCTTTGCTGGGGGGCTTTGGGCCAGTGATGGGATCTCCCCCTCTAAAAAATAAAGCAAATCGTGGTACCTGTAGGTACTGTTGTGAGGATGAAATGACACTGTGGATGTGAAGTGCTTAGCAGCCAGCAAAGTCTCGGGCTGGCCTTGCGAAAACGCAGCTGCTGTTATTGTCGCTATGCAGTTGGTAAGAGGCCATGAAGCCACCCACAGACAGTCTCTGTCCTTGAACCTTTCCCATCCCTGGAATTTCCCGACCTCTGACTGCATCGTGGTCTGCCACTGGCTGGGAGGTGGGGGAGGTGGCCGGGGCAGGGGCCAGGGTGGAGAGAAAGGTGGGGAGGAAGGAGGAGGGTGTGGGAGAGGCGTTCAGAGGGGCTAGTCAGGGGCAGGAAGAGGGGACACTAAGCCACATGGGAGCTGGCCCCAGGTCCCCAACGCCTGCTCCCTCTCTGGCTCCCCACTCTGGGCTCTGGACAGCCCCTCCTCTGCCTGGGGCCTCTGTGCCTCCCACGTCCACTCCAAACTCTGTGCCCTTTCCCCCTGGGCTGAGTCTGCTCATCCTGCCTCCCTGCCCCTGCCCCACCCACAGGTCACCCTGGATCCTGGGCCCCCTTCCCTTCGTGCTCTGCCCCGGCACTCACCGTGACCTTCCTCTGATTCTGCTCCAGTCGCAGGGTGAAGTTTGCCACCTGGACAGTGATCACCCTGGTCACGCTGACTTTCCCAGTGTTCCAGGCAACGTTCTCCTGCAGGATAGCAAACTGGCCCAAGCCGGGCCGGGTCCCGCAGGTTCGAGCCAGGGAGTACACACAGGTGCCCATGAAGTCGAAGCGGCGGCCATCAAAGGTAGTGTAATGGGGGTCTCCTGACGCCTGGCAGGTGGCAGAGCCCACAGCCACGCAGCCCAGGACACCGCCGGATGGCTGGCAGGCCTCGTGTGGGCCACAGCTGGAGGGCTTGCAGGACACCAGGCCGCCCTCCTGGCAGTGGCAAAGGGAATCGCAGCCCGGCCCAGGGTGGAAGGTATGGCCTGGCGGGTGGTAGGTGCCCTGGTACACGCAGCCGCAGGAAGGTAGGGGCAGGCAGGACTCACCACTGAGTGCAAAGCCCTCATCACACACACAGCCCTCGTGGCAGGTGGAGCTGCAGCCCCCAGGCACGGGGAGATCTCCACAGGACAGCGGGCAGCCTTGGGAACACACCTCGTGGTGGCTGTGGGGAGGGCAGCTCAGTGCTGCAGGGAGAGTGGCTGTGAGAATGGGGAAGCCCTGCTCCCCGCTGACGCCCATGCAGGCAGCCATTCACGCATCAGGGGTCAGCTGCAGGGGGCCCCTCTGTTCAGCGGGACCTGGAGAGCAGATTATATCACAATCTGATCCCTATAATTAAGAGTCTATTCCAAGTTAACTGTGGTTAGGAGTTATTTGTAATGTTTTTAATGACCTTACTCATGTTACTAACAAGTTGGGAATATGTGCCACATATTTTAAACATACACACGTGTGTACAGTGTGTGTGTGTGTGTGTATGTGTGTATTCTATGCTGCGTATTTTTGAATGCAGTATTTTCACCTTCAGTCTTAGCAGTAATATAGTAGCAGTAATTCTGTAGTAAATTAAAATATTTGGCTATAAAGAGGAAAAAAAAGGAATTTCTGTTCTTTTCTCCCTCTCTCCAAATGCCAGTCATTGCAGATTTTAAGACAGGTGCTTTCCTCAAAACAACAGAAAAACTAAAACTAAAACAGAATCCAGTCAAGCCTCCATTTGTGTGGTCCAGTACAATAGCCAAGTGTGGCCATTTAAATGTCAGTTAATTTAAACTTGCTAAAAACTGAAGATTTAGTTCCTTGGTCATACTAACCCCATTTCAAGTGCTCAGTAGCCACACCTGACTAGTGGTGACCAGAAGGGACAGGTCAGATACAGGACATTTACATCATCCCCAAAGTTCTATTGGGCAGCACTGTCCTAATCTAATCTCCAGTTAGAAGAGAATCTGGTGGACAGAGGAACAAGTGAAACAATGCTACAAAAAGGCAACTGGCCAAATCCAAAACGTAGGAAATCCCACAGGACAAATGCTTTGCAATAAACAAATAGCGTGAACAAAAGGAGGGGTGGACAAAGGGATAAGTATATGATAACGCATGTCTAGTAAAATACAGATTGTAGAATCTAGGTGGCAAGTGTATGAGTATTTATGGTAAAATTCTTTCAACTTTTCCATATCTTTGAACATTTTTATTATGTGTTGGGGCAAAAAGGGAAGAGGGCTATTAGAGGATAAAAGTGATTAAGAAAAATCAACCCAGTGCAGCATGTGGATTTGGTCTGGGTCCAGATTCAAATAAATTGGGAGAAAAACCCACATTTTTCAGACAGTTGGGGAAATTTGAAACCAGTTTGGGTTTTAGATGATGTTAAGGCATCAATGTTATGTTTGTAACTGGTAATAACAACATTGTGGTAATGTTTCTTATAATTCCTGTCTGGGTAAGTAGTGACTCTACAGCATCTTACTACGCTGATGGACAGTGACTGTAATGGGGTGTGTGGGGGGGACTTGATAATAGGGGGAGTCTAGTAACCATAATGTTGGTCAAGTAATTGTACATTATGGTACCAAAAAAAAATTCTGTCTGTGGGTGATGTTTACTGAAGTATTTATGGGAAAACTCATGTCTAGAATTTACTTTAAAATATTTCAGCAAGATAAAAAAGGAAGGGCAGTGGAAGAGGAGGTAGAAGGACTAAGAAGGGCAAAATATCCATAATCACCAAAGCTGCTACTGGGCCCCACCCCAGGTCTCCGTCTGCCTTATGTCTGAGTCCTCCAACCCAGTTATCTAGAACTTCCAAGTAGTACAAGAGCAAGCATGGTTTTAAGGAAATAAGAGATTCTCAATTTCCACAGAGGCCACAGAATGCAGCAGTTTACCGTACAAACTCAGGAGCCATCCCACCTGGGCTCAGATCATGTTGCCCTGCTATGTGACCTCAGGCAAGTTACTTAATATTTCTGTGGTTCTATTTCCCCATTTTGTAAAACAGGAATAGGACCAATCCCACCTCACAAGGGTGGTTGTGAGGATGAAATGAGAACTGTAAAGCCCGTGGAAGAGGATCTGCCCAGAGGAAAGTATGCTACGCAAGTGCTAGCTGGGATAGCACATGTCCTTCCTAAGGCGCCTGGAATGAGCTGCGTCTCTTTCCCACTGTCCCTTGGCAAGCATGCTTCTCCCACTGTGCACGAGAGAACAGGGCAGTCCCCACCCATCCCGAATCAACAGAGTGTGCTGCCCTGGGGTGTGGAAACCTTCAGGGACACGAAGGGACATACGGCTACTTTCTGGCTACAAGTTGTGGAGACAATGAATTGATGAATCATTATGGAGTGACAAGTCAGTTCCAACTCTGCTCCCAGCAAAATGGAAGGCGGGCCTAATAGAATCGGCTGCTCTGAGGTCATAAACACTAAGTTCTATGGTGTGTAACGACTCCCCTACAACTCGAAGGAGTTCAGAGAACGGGGTGACCTTGCTGGACCAGAACTTCTTCCATTTCCACCCACTCATTAATATCATATCTACAGAAAGGAGAAATAGAAACGATTCTGAATGCTGCCTCATTCTAACAACAGAACTACCTGGGGGAAAGCCCCATCCATCTCACTAAGATGCCTTTCTAATACCTTCTCCTTTTGATGTCTAATATTTTTATCAGTTGCTTACTAGTGACCTTTGCAATGATAACTCACTCCATCTATTTTGTTTGGAATATTTAGAGTCTTGGTCTCAGGAATCTCTAAACATTTAAAAATGTTGCTCACATATGTGTATGCGGCAGAGAAGTATGATGGGGATTGTGACAGACCGACGATGGCCACCCCTGACTTGGGTTTGGCTGTGGTAATGGCTTTGGACAATGGGACAGTAGCAGATGTGACGCCAAGTAGAGGCCTGAAGTGTCCTTGCCCATTGGGGCTTGTCCACTCTCGCTGCTCTTTGGAGCTTTGACCGCTGTGTGAAGAAGCCTGTCCTAACTGGCTGGAAGGGGAGACCAAGCAGAGCAGAGACAAGCAGTCCTGGCTGAGCTGCCCCCAGCCAACCTCGCTGACAACTCTCAGACGTGCGAGTCAGGCCACTGTAGACCATCTAGTGCCCACGGGGCCATCGGCAGCCTGCAGAGATAGACCACGCCAGCCCAATGTGAAACAGCCCAGCAGCCCACAGAATCATGAGGAATAATGAATACCTGTTGTTTTAATCTGCCTTAAGCTTTGGCGATATCTGTTATCCAGCAAAAACGAACTGATGGAGTGAGCAAAAAAGAGACTTTCATGTATTTAAGTAGGTTGTATTTGGTTAAATTCTGTTGGAACTAAAACTAAGAACATTAGTTCAGGAGAGCAAGGATTTTTTTTTTCCTGTTTTTCTCCCCCATTGTGTTCCTAGTGCCTGGAATACAGTAGGTGTTCAACAAATATTTGTTGAATGAATGAATGTAAGTTGACAGAGAGCAAAGGGATGATGTGAAATTCATGTTTATCATGTATTTTTCAATGGACAGTGAGTGATATGTACTGCTGTGTGGCCTCTATCTGTTCAATATATTTAAGAGTCATGTAAGTCACAATTTTCATTTAAAATGTCACTATTATGTTGATAATTGTGGAATCTAGATGGTGGATGTATGGGAGTTCATTATTTTATTCTCTCTGCTTTGTGTATGTTAGAAATTTTCCCTAATAAAAAGGTTTTTAAAGTCAAGTTACTGTTTTCTGGAAATTACATCTTTTGCAATTATTTACACTAGAAAAGCTAGAGCTGTATGCCTCCCTTTATATAAGATTCAAAAACTTCAGAAGCTAGAATAGGGGTTGCCTCTCGGGGCATAGGACTGGGAAGAGGGCATGAATGGGCTTCTGAGCAGGCGGAAAGGCCTGGTATACTCTTTTTTTTTTTTATCCTTGGGACAAGTTACACAGATTTGTGTCTTGCTGAAAACTGATCAAGCTGTTCACTTATTATATGTACATATTTTTTAATATGTATTATTTTCAAGGGTAAATTTTACAATGTAAAACTCAGGTGAGGGGATGTGTGGCCTTGCAAACCTCTCACAGACAAGCAAACATTTGAAGGCCATTGCAGCACCCACATCTGAGGCAAGGGTCTCCAGCTGACTGCCCAAGGGGCCGGGCAGATGTAAATGAGTGAAATAGGCCAGAGGGGGACCAAGAAGAACTGGAGAGGGGACTAGTCTCCTCCTAATGGCAGCACCCCTGCTCATCTCCTAATGACCGCTGCCATATGGGGACCAGACCGCTTTTGGCCATGTATAAATATTTACTGCATCTGTGACTTCCTAGCTACCGTGATCCCGGGCATGCAGCTGAACCTTTCTGAGCCTTGGTTTCCTGATCTGTTAAATGAATATACCACAGTCCCTCTCTCGTAAGGCTGTTATAAGAATTAAATGAACTAATGGTATCTATACGTTAATGAACACACATAAAGCTGAGCCCCCAGGTGTCACTCCCAGTACTCACGGCAAAGTTCCTCACTCCTCCAGGGGTGCACAGTTGCCCCAGCAGCCTGGCATGCATCAGTGTAGGCGGCCAGTGCATCACACAGTGGCCCAGACTGGCCTGGCAGCAGGCAGTGGTCATAGACGCAGTCGCGCACAGCACCCTGTGGGTCCAGCGTGTTGTGGCATTCCCGGAAGGGTCCCTTGGAGTCAGCAAGGATCCCACATTCTTTCTTGCTCTGCAGCTGCTGGGCCACCAGGGAGTCCAGGTTGGGACAGTCACCTGGTGTGGCTGCTCCACAGCCGGGTCTTGTCTCCTCCTGCCAGCTATTCCCAAAGGCCAGCGCATTGGCAGCTTGGCCCCCACCCCGTAGAGCCAGGTCGTCCTCTTGTTTCCCGTTGAAGTTCCCGCAGAGCCCACACAGGGCCCCAGCATAGCTGCCAGGCACCTTGGCAGTCACATGGGCGTTCCAGTCATAGGTGACAGTCAGGCCAAAGTCTGTGCGCACGACAGCATTCTGGCCTTGGCGGAACACCTGGACCTGCCCATCTGCTGCCTGGAAGGGCAGGTAGCGAAGGATGCCGTCCACCTGGATAGAGATGCAGGAGGGCTGAGGGGTCAGTATTCATGGCTTTGTGGCTCACCCCTCAGTCACTTGGCTCCAGCTATTCTGGGCTCCTTGCTAGTCTCTTAAGCACTTTATACTTGGCCCCACCTCAGGGCCTTTGGACTTGCTGTTCCCTCTGCTTGGCACATCATCCACCTCTCTTCATCCCTCAGCTATCAACTTAAACCCAAATTCCTAACCCCTGGCCTTTAAAGCCCACAAGATCTGTCTCCATCTCCCCATTACCTCCCTGAACTTAATGCCCTCCTCTGTCCTCTCACTCATTCCACTCCAGCCACACTGGCTTTCTTGACATTCCTCTAACATTCCCTGTTTAGTCTAATTTAAGGCCTTTTCACTTGACCAAGAACACCAGCTACCACTTTCCTCCTGGCTGCTTCCCCTTCCTCCTTTAAGACTTGGCTTCAATCCAAGCCCCTTCCCTAGAAAGTCCTGCTTAATCTTGGCTCTCTCCACCTTTATGCCTACCTACCATATCACTCACTCAGCTGCCTTCTACCCACTTCTCTCCCTACCTGTTTAGAACAAGAAAGGCAGTACGATGTAGTGATTGAAAGTATGGGCTCTGGAGCTAAACAGTCTGGCTTCAAATACTGGTTCTGCCACTCATTACTGTGTGACCTTGAATAGGTTACTTAACCTCTCTGTGCCTCAGTTTCATTTTACAAGATTAGCTATTTCACAGGGTTGTTGTAGAGATTAAATGAGTTTCTGTATGACAAGCATTTAACACACAGAAGTAATTTAATATACGTTGGCTGTTACTATTCAAGCCTCAGCTTGAATGCCATCTCAGAGAGATGAGAACATAAATATTAATAATTATGTCCTCTGTTTATCTAGAAGTTTCTGTATGCCACAGTAAGCTTAATGGGCAGAACTTCCTTTACTTCAAGGTTGTTCTGAGGATTATGTGTTAAGGTCTGTAAAGGGTTTTAGTACAGTGCCTGGCACATGGAAAGTTCTCTGTTTTCCATCTCCAGTTCATCCTCCTCCCCAGGGCATGTGCCACTCCCTAAAACTGTTAAATAGTAATTAACAATTATCCTTGTGAATCTTCAACAGCCCACCTCTCAATTTTCACTTTTTTTGTTTTTAAAGAGAAAATCAGTGGCTCTTGACTTCCGCTGGGTAGTAGATCCTCTAAGAAGCCTCTGCCCAGAAACTTGCCTGCTGTGGGCCCACCTGCGAGCCCCACCTCCCCATGCCATGCCCCCTCCACACCCCTCCAGTTTCCTGACCTTTCACGTGTCACCTTACTCCCTGAATAATCAACTGTCCTCCAGAAAATGTACAAATCTATAACTTTGGAGGGTTGAAAACAATAAAATATGAAGTCAACATTTACCAAAACATTTGCTGGGCCTCTTTTAAACACCCTACAAATATTAACTCATCAGATCCCTACAACCATCTGTGAACCAGCTGCCACTCCAGGAGGCACCTGCTTATTATTGCATTTGACAAAAGAGGACAAAACTGAGGCCCCAAGAGACAAAGTCACACAGCCAGGGAGAACCAGCTTGAGGGGGTGCAACCACTGGTCACGAGGTCTTCGAACAGAGCCCCGCCCCGCCGCGGGTCCAGAGCCCCTACTCTACAGGGGGACTTCCCGCCCCTCCACCAGTTGTGGCGCCAGTCACTCACCAGCACTTGCCCAGGGTGCTCCCGGCGCACGGCCACCTTCACGCCGCGGGCCTCCACGCGCACAGCTCGTGTGTAGCTCACCGTCTGGCTGCCCCGATGCTCGTTTTCCACCAGCACCCGAAAGGCCGGCAGCCCCGCGGCCTGGCCACAAGAGCCGGTCAGCAGGTACGTGCAGGTGCCCATGAAGTCGAAGCGCTGGCCGTCGAAGCTCACGTAGTGCGGGTCGCCGGACCCCTGGCAGGTCCCGAAGCTGTTGGGGTAGCACCCCAGGAGGCCGTTCTGCACGCGGCAGCGCTCGCCCGCCGGGCAGCCCTGCGTGTCGCTGCAGCGCACCTGCTGGCTGGCTGCGTCGCAGGTGCAGCGCTGCCGGCACTGATCGTCGGCCCACACCGCCTGGCCCGGCGCGAGCGGGAGGCCCTGGAAGGTGCAGCCGCACGACGAGGCCGCCACGCAGGCGCCGCCGCTGAGCAGGAAGCCGGGGAGGCACACGCAACCCTCCACGCAGGGACGCCCGGAGCAGTTGGCCGGCGCCGCGGTGGGGTTGCAGGAGGCCGGGCAGGCGGGGCCGCAGAGCTCATAGCGGCTGTTCGCGGGACAGGACAGGGCTGCAGGGAGGCGCGGAGGGTGGGTCAGGCCGGATGAGCGGCCCTAGAGGGGCGCCCCGTCGGAAGGGCGCGCCGGGACTTCCCTCCCCAAACCCTGCTCCTCCCTCTGAGCTCCGCCTGGCAGTGAATGGCACCTCCATTCTGCTGGCGCTCAAACCTCAGAGGCACAGTGACTCCCTTCCCCCTTCACTCACTGGACAACGAGTCTGTCGGTAAATCCTGTCAACTCCGTAATCACAGTCGATCCAGAATCTGCCCCATCCTCCCGCCGCGGTCCTATCCACCGAGCAGCTTTCTGCCTGGTCTCCCAGCTGCTCCCCTCCTGCCCCACAGTCTGTTCCTCACATGCAGCCAAAGGGACCCTGGGCGCACTAGAGCCAGCTGAGGCCCCTCTCCTGCTCAGAGCCCTCACAGGGGGCCCTATTACTCAGGGGAAAAGCCACGGTCCTCTTGGTGGCCCACGAAGCCTACCATCTGCTCTGTTACCGCCCTGTCTTCTCTCCTCTCACTCTCCCTCTGGCTCAATCGGCCGCGGCCACAGTGGCCTCTCTGAGGGTCCTCTCACTCCCACCCCAGGGCCTTTGCAACAGCTCTTCCCCCTGCCTGTACGGGCCTTACCCCAGAAAGCAGTGCAGAATGTGGTTAAGAGAAGGCTACTGGAGCCCGGATGGCCTGGGTTCAGATCTCAGCTCTCCTCTTCTTAGCTGTGAGCTTGTGAGCAAATGACTCCATCTCCCTGTGCCTCAGTTTCCCCATCAGTAAAATGGGATAATAACAGTGTGGACCTCACAGGGTAGTGAGGTGAAAGTAAGTTCATTTATGTAAATACACCTCATGAGCATCATTATTAGTTAGCTGACTCCATTGCTGTGATCTGGCTTGGCAGAGAGGCCTCCCCTGAGCACCCTCTCCACAAGCCTCCCATGTGCTCTTATTACATGAACTTTGTTTCTTTTGTTCTTTGAAGATATTCGATAATTCACTGCTTGCTGTCTGCCTCCCCTGCTAGGATGTAAGTTCTGTGAGAGTGGGGACCTGGTCCCTCTCAGTCACGGCTGAATCCCCAGCACCAAGGACAGCTCCTGGTCCACGGGAGATGCTCAGTAAATACTGGGGAAGTGGATACATGAGCTCATGGGTTCCTCTTTTGCCCAGGCATTGGCAAACTATCCTGGGGGAGAGTTTACTGGGCAGTGAGGACACAGCAGTGCCCAAGACAAGCCCCAAGTGGCCACCGTGTCTGCCCCAGACTCACTCTCCCTCAGGGTCCTGTCTCAAGGCCTGGGGATGAGCCTGGGCGCCTCCTCCCCCCTCCCCTCCTGGCCTTTCTGCCTCCTGAGCATTTCTCTGGGAGTGTCACAAGAGCAGGGACAGCAGTGTGTTGGCCCCCACTGTGCCCACCAGAAGCACTGGGATGGGGCCAGATGGGGGCTCCGGCAAAGCTGGTTGAATGAATCAGAAATGAATTATTAAGTGGATGGACACCTGGCTAAGGGGCTTGGACTTTATCCTGATGACACTGGGGAGTCACTGCAGGACTATAAATAAAGGCATGTTCACTCTCCTGCTTGGGGACTCTGCAGACTATCTTTCACACTCTTCCCTCCACCTGGAACCCACTTCCTGCTCCTTTTTCCTGTCTATTCCAATCTTTCCTACGAGTTTCAGATTGGGCATCCCTTCCTTGGGGAAATCCTCCCTTCTGAGTCAGGGAGCTTCTCTGGTCCCCCATGGCCTTGCCCCCTTGAACTTAACCACCACCCCGGCCTCGACACTCTGCCTGTGCCTCCCCCACCCCAGCTGTGACCACTCTGGACTGTCACTGTCTAGTGATGCATCTGGTCCCACCTTAGGCTCCCAACGGGCAGAACCTGGCTGTCTTGGCCATCGCTGTCCCTGGCATGGTCCAGCTCCTGGCTGACCACGGTTAGGTGTTCAGATACTGAGCAGATGCAAGGGGTCCCCTACCTCCCACCACATGCCCCCAGCCCCAGCTGGGGCATCACTCACGGCAGTTGGCTGGTGACCTCCAGTCCCCAACAGAGATGCCATACCCCAAACAGGCCTGGGCGTAGGCACTGAGACTGCGGCACAGGCTGGAGCGGTCGCCGCTGAGCACACACAGGTCATACACGCACTCTTTCAGGAAGGCCTGGGGCTCCAGAGCATGATGGCAGGCTGCAAAGGGGCCATCGGGCTGAGTGAGCATGCCGCAGAGACGGCTGCCCTCATAGTGCTGGGCCTGGCCCGGGGTGCAGGAGGGGCAGTCGTTTTGGCAGCCATCTGTGCACAGGGAGTCCTCGTCATCCAGCTTCCAGCTCTTGGCAAACTCCACGGGGTCAGCAGCCTGCTCCCATTCGGGTGTGAGGAAGTCATCAGCGGGGTTGTTATTATAGTTTCCACACAGTCCACACACACCGTCTTGGAAAATCTGAGGCAGGCTCACTGACAGCTGGCAGTCCCAGTCATAGGTGACCACCAGCCCGAAGTCCAGCTCCACCACGGCCTGCATCCCACTCTGGTACACGCGCAGGCGACCGAGGGCCAGGGAGGCCGGCAGGCGAAAGCGCTGATCGTCGATCTGAAGAGGAGAGAGGGAGGGTGCTCAGCCTCCCCCCCGCTGCCTTCCGCTGCTCTGGCTGCTTTGGGACTCCTTCCTCCTGTTGCTGCCACCGACCAAGCCTCAGGATTGAGCCATGCCCGTGGCCTGAAATGTTCTTCCCTTAGATGCACACATGGCTCACTCCCTCACCTCCCTTAAAGCTTTACTCAAATGTTGCCATCTCCAGAAGGCCCTACCTGACCACCCTATTTTTTTTCTAAATTTATTTATTTATTCATTATTAAGGTATCATTGATATACAATCTTAGGAAGGTTTCACATGAGCAACACTGTGGTTATTACATTCACCCATATTATCAAGTCCTCCCCCCACACCCCATTACAGTCACTGTCCATCAGTGTAGTAAGATGCTGTAGAGTCACTACTTGTCTTCTCTGTGCTACACTGCCTTCCCCGTGACCCCCCTACATTATGTGTGCTAATCATAATACCTCTTAATCCCCTTCTCCCTCCCTTGCCACCCAGCCTATTTTCTATGGCAACTCCTCCTCACTGTCTATGCCCTCCTCTGCCCTATTTTTTCCTATACTTCCTAACCTCTAAAATGTAACTGGCAAATTTATCATGTTTATCATTTATCTAACTCTGCTAGACTGTCAGGTCCATGAAGACAGGGATTTTGTGTCTGCTTTGATCACTGCTTCATCTCCCGTGCCTGGAGCAGTGTCTGGTTAGAACAGCAGGTGCTTATAAGTGTGTGAAGGCACTGCTGTGTTAAACAAACACTGGCACTCACTCTGTGCTTGGCCCTGGGCTGGGAGATCCTGGAGATGCAGTGCTGATGGAGACAACCTCAGATCCTGCTCTCATGAGGCTCCCAGCCAAGGGGTGGGGACAGACTTGTCACTAGACAGTGACGGATCAGAGTGGCCAGGGCTGGGATGGTACAGGCACTGAAGGCTGCTGTGGGAGCCTAGAAAAAGGGCCAGACCTAACCTTGTAGTCAGGGGAGGCTTCCTGGAGGAAGGGACAACTGAGCCAAGCATAAGGGGTCGGTGGGAGGCAGCCATGAAGACAGAGGAGGAAGTGTATTCCTTTGCTAATGTTCTGAGTATATCTCTCTGTCCCCTAGGCCCAGTTTTCTCTTCCTGAGCATCTCTTTTTCATTCTTTCTTCATAAATTCTCTTAGCCAAGAAGATGGGATATGAAAAAAGGAGTAATAGGCAGAGGGGACAGCATGAACAAGAGTCTGAAGGTAAGACCATCCAGTCAGGCAGGCAGTCAGCAACACCTCCATGAGCCCTGCTGTGTGTCCAGGTCTGCGCTGGGCAGTGCTGCGGACACAGCAGGGACCGGAGCAGCTAGAGCCCCACACTCACAGGCTCTCAGCCCAGGGACCACTGCTCAGATCTGTCTTTCCCCTAAGACCAGTGATCTCCATTTTCAAATGACACAAGTAATATTTGTTCATTAAAGAAAGTCTAGCAAATGCACATGAGCACAATGAGAAAAGAGAAGTCACCCATATTGCTGCACACACACACACACACACACACACACACACAAATCCAGCCAGGTTGTTTCATTCCTACCTTTAAATACATTTATATTTCCTTTTTCTTTTTATATAATGAGACCTTGTTGAAGTCACCATTCCGTGATCTCCTCTTTTCTCCTAACAACATCTTGGGGACATTCCATCATGATTCTATCAGGAGCTCTAAACCTTTGTCAAGTCATCTTTCTAAGGATCTGAAAAAAGCATTGGACCCTGTCCCTGAAAAACTGCACAGCAGGGACAAAATTCTGCACATAACTTCAAGGGATTTAAAGTTCCCCCAGAGCTTGTGCTCAATCCCTCTAGATCTTAAGAATACCTACTTTAATCCACTTGCTTATTAATCTCAGAGATCTACCATAAACTCAGAAACAGGGGAGGTACAAGAATATTCACTGAAGTCTGTTGGTGATCATGAACAAAGTGTCCATCCACAGGGGACTGAGTGAAATGAACTATGGTGTGTCCATCCAAAGGAGAATGGTGCAGCTGTGAAAAAGAAAGAAGAGGATCCCCACACACTGACATGCAAACAGCTCTAAAGCCTACTGTGCAGCGTAAAATCAAAGTGCAGAACAGGGCATATGGAACAGCACTCTGGGCTAAGAAAGGGGAGAAGTAAGAAGGCATGCTTATATCTGCTTGTATTGGTATAAAGAAACCTAGATAAATACTCAAGGAATCAGGACAAGGAGTCACCTGTGAGAAGTGGGGGGAAAGCCAATGAAGATAAGTGAGAGCAAGGCCTTTCACAGCCTGCTCTTGTTGTTTTGAGCTAAGGGATGCTATAGCAACTAAGAAAATTAATTGCAGCAACATGGAAGAATCTCAAAAGTATTACACTGGGCAAAAGAAGCCTTTCACAACAGGTTCCTCCCCTGTATGATTCCATTAATGTGAGGTTTGTCAACAGGCAAAACTACTCTATGGTGGAAAAAAATCAGGACTGTGATTGCCTCTAGGGATGGGCTGGGGATTATTTGGGAAGGGACATGAGAGAATTTTCCAGAGGGATGAAAATAGTCTCTATCTTAATGGCAGTTTGGGTTACACATTTATCAAAATTCAGTGAGCTTTATACATAAGATTTGTGGATTTTATGTATGTGTAAGTATTATATCAATAATAAGCAAAAGGAAGTGTCAAAATAATGTCTTTTAGTTAGTGATATGCATGTTGAAGTCGTTAGGGGTGACATGAAGACAGGGATGCCTGGAACTTACTTTGAAGTGCATAAAAAGTAAGAGGGATTGTTGAGTGGACAGAGGATTGGCGGATGGCAGATGTGTGATAAGTCAAGAAGAGTGAAATGTTCAGAGGCAATCACGGCTCTGATTTTTTTCTGCTATGGATTACTTTTGCCTGCTCACGAACTTCATATTAATACTTGGCATGAGTGTTCACTGTACGACTTCAACTTTCCTGGATATTTTAAGATTTTCATAATAACATGGTGGGTAAAAAAGGGAAATTATTGCTCTTGGCTGTTATTTGGATTGGCTGAGTAGTCACCCATTTCCCAGAGACAGAGTGGCCTTGAGGCGAAGAATGGGGGCGCAGGAGCCTGCCTGTGTTCCTTGCTCCATTTCTTACTAACTCTAAGCTGGTGAGAAGTTGCTCATCTGTCTGGACCTGTTTCCCATCTAAAAGCATTGATAATAAAATGCCTACTGTCACAGATGGCTGTGAGCATTAAATGCATTCACACATGTAAAGTGCTAAGAAACAAATCTGGCGCATAGTAGGTACTCACTAAATTGAGTGTTTGGTCACTTGAGAAATTCCCTACTGTCAGACATTTTGTTTTCTTCCTTTCCCTCTCTTTCCCTCCCTCCCTCCCTCCTTCCCTTTCTTCTTTCCTCTCTTTCTTTCTTCTTTTTCCCTTTGCTATTATAAACCACCACACTGCCATAAACTTTTTTTCCTAACCGTATCTCTGAGCATCTGTAAAAGTGTTAGAAGTGGAACTGCTGGACAAAGGGGTGTGAGGGTTCCACCACTGACTGTCAAATCCCTCCCACCAGGCCCCACCCTTGGCCCACTCCTCTGTACCCTCTACCCCTAGGCAAAGGGCTCGGATTTGGGGCCTGACACCCACACTTTGTCTCCTCCTGACTGGTGGCTCATGGGCATTAAACCCTAAACCCCTGGATATTTACCCGAGCAAAGCCAGCTTCTCCACGGGCCAGTGACACTGAGTGGCTGTAGGCGCGCACGGTGACCAAGCCGACGTAAGAGACGAGGCGGCTGCCCCGGTGCTCATTCTTGGCCTCCACGCTGAAGGCAGGCAGGGACTCGTCGTCGCTGCACAGCTCCACCATGGTGTATGAGCACGTGCCCATCATGTCGTAGCGACGGCCGTCAAAGGTGGTGTAATGGGGGTCTCCCTGGGCATGGCAGGTGGCCACGGGGAACTTCACACACTTGGCTGCCCCATCCACCACTTGGCAATGGTGCCAGAGGGCACACTGCACATCTTTGCAAGGGTTCTCTGGGGTCAGCAGGGCTGAGGAAGGAAGGGGGCAACAGAGAGAGTCAGAATGTCCACGTGGGTGGGCATCCTGGGTAGCATTCACAACTACCCATTTTAGAAGTGGGGACACTGAGGTCTGGAGTCCCCCAGGGAGACAGTTGCTCAGGCCTGACTTGGCCCCAGGTTTTCTGATTCCCCCGTTTAGCACAGATCAGCCCAGAGGAACTGGAAGACAGCAGGAACAATCGTAAATGTTCATTTGTGGTTTTTCTCTCCATTTGCCCCTCTCCCCTCCCTTCCCACTCAGGTTAAAGGCTAAGGGATCTTTTTCAAGGACAGAAAATAGAAGACAGAGACTATTCAACAGAATGGAAATGAGGGTGGAGTCAGGCTACCTAGGTTAGAATCCTGGCTCACCAATGAGCTGTGTGACCCTGGGCAAGTCATGTATTTTCCTCCTCTGTAACGTGGGGATGATGATGCTATCTTCTTCCTAGGGTGATTTGGGGAGGAGGGTGTTGCCGGGTTTAAATAAGCTAAAACATAAGCAGGGCTTGGTGTTGAGTGTTAGCTGTTCTAATTAATCACCTACCTCGTCCCGGTTCTACTATTCAAGCCCAAACTAGCCCTTCGAGGCAGGGTGGCTTCTGTTCCCTGAAGGGCGGGGGAGGAGCATTTTTGCTAGTGCTGGGAACCCCAGTGTCCTAGCTTGGGTGTGGGGCTCCACGTAAGAAGAAACAGCTCTTCCTCCCCTCTCCCTTGCCTCCCAGTCCCCAAAAGTTCTTGCCTTCCCTCTGCTCAAAGTAACAGCCCACTCCTACATAGCCTGCCTCACCTGCCAGATCCCCTGTAGTGCTTTACAAATGTTTACTCATGACACCCTCGCTGCAATCCTGTGAAGGGGGTGGTCATTGCCACACTATTTTATTATTACCCCATTTCACAGATGTGGGCACAGAGGTGAGGTCACATGCCAAAACAAAGGTCACATAAGCAGAGGTGGGATTTGAGCCTGGGAAGTCTGGCTTTAGCATCTGGCCCTCAAACACCATGCTGTCCTGCCTGGGGGCCTGAGCTTACAGTAGGGCTCAGTCCTAGAGATTTACTATGTTAACACCAGTGAAGCACGTAGAATGCCCCTGGCATATTGAGGGACACCTACCCCCAGTATAGTAGCCTTCATTATTATTATATCTTTAGACCTCCTGATTTTGGCATAAACATTCCTATATGAGGCCCAGGAGGGCGGGGGAGTGGCAATCAGCAACTGGTATAATTGCATAACAGTAGCTAAGATATCAAAATAGTTTCTAAACTGGTTAGTAAGAAGCTGCTGACCACACCCCAGCCCCCACCGCAACATGCCACCCCCACTGGCAAGATTCTCCCTTCTCTGGCACCTTGACCCCCCACTAGGGCTCCTTCTCCTATCCTCCAACAAAGCGCTGTTGCCAGGCACTGTGGGGGCTTCTGGGGCCCTGCTGCTGGGATCTGGCTGGCATCTCTTCTTCCTGGTTGGGACCCTGGATCGCACTAGTTGCCAAATATTTAGCATATAGTTCCTGGTGGGCAGGGGTGTAGAGAGGGGCTGGAAAGCCTTGAGGAAAGGAAGGGGTGGTGGTGGTGAGGGTGGGGATAGCCTAGCTGAACCAGGAAGCCACAGAGGAGCAGGTGGATGGGAAAGGGGAAAGGGGAGAGAGCTGGCAAAGGGGCCCCCAGGAGGCAGGGGACATTTCCCGTCACTCACTCCGGCCGCAGGCAGCTGCTGTCCCGTAGCTCACTTCCTGCATCAGCCCGAAGGTGAGCAGCCCAAAGCTGGCAGAGGCCTCGGCCATGTGGATCTTGTCAGCAGAGCCGAGGTCCACCTCAGCATATGAGAACTCACTGCCTGGCACAGCGGCCCAGCTGAGTTTGACCCCCAGCCTCTGCCCGTCCAGGGTCCACTCGTCTGCAGCCTTTGTTGGAGCCACCACCAGGGCCATACCTGCCAGGCCTGGAATGCTCTTCACTACAGAGGCAGGGCAGTAGGCTGCCACATCCGGGATCAGAACCAGGTAGGGGTCATAGCTGATTCCGTCCTTTGTGGCACCGGTGCCAAACAGCAAGACTTGGATGCCCACATCTGCGTTCAGGTAGAGTGGCCGGGACGGCCGAATCTCAAACTGTTCCACACTACCAGCCTCAAGACTGCGGGAGCCAGTGGTTCCCCCGTGGTTGTAGGTCAGCTTTGTGGCCTTGCTGGCCACCACAAAGGCCAGGTCATAGCGAGTCTGGAAGGACAGAGTGGGCACCACATACTGGGTGCCCCAGGCAGATGTGGGTAGCAGCTGCTCCATCACAAAATTGCAGTTTGTGTGCTTCTGGGCACAGCTGTGGCCGGAGAAGACAGCCACGGGGCTACTGGCTGTAACCTTTGACCCTGAGAGATCAGCTGTGCTCTGTATCTGGGCCACCTGGTAAGGCTGCAGAGTCACACTCAGGACATTGCCTGCTGCATACATCTTGCCCTGGAAGGTCACCATCCCCTTGAGCTGCACGCTGACCGAGGCGCCCCCTGCACCAGCCACCACAGCAAACTCTTTGACATTCTTGGATGAGATGCTGGGGGGTGTGAACACGAAGTACTCAGTGCCCAGGACACGGACAGGCCGCAGCAGTGCCAGCTCCCCGGTGGCAGGCTTAGAGTTTGCAGCCTGCACAGAGATGGTGCGGTCAGAGCGGATCACCACCGCACGCTGGAAGGTACTGCTGCCAGTCAGCTCAGTCTTGGCGCTGATATTGACCATGACTGACTGCCCAGGCTTCACTGTGACGGTCTGCAAGGTGCCGTCTGCTTGGTTAAGGATGGAGACTGAAGTGGGGCTGTCGGACAGACTGGAGAGGAGGAGTTGGAGATGGGCCTGGCTGTACCCAAGCTGGTAGTTCTGCAGGAAGGCCATGAGGAATACCTCCCCACCAGTGTTCCCGGGGTCCACGGAGGCCTCCTGTGTCAACCCTGGGGGGAGAAGACAGTTTGGGAGGTCTGCTTATCTAATCCTCCCCATCAGAGAAGTGACCCCTTGCCCTGTGCCCTGGCACCATGCTGAAATACTAACTTGGGTTTTTTTTCTCTCTTTTCTTTCTTTTCTCTTTATTCATGTGGCATTTACCAACCAGCTTTTCTGGATCCTTTTTTCCAAAAGCGTGAACACCTGGGACAGGGATCTCAAACTCTAATGCTGACCAGGCCAGGCAAGTCATGGACATATGGGAAACAGTCCGGGTGGTGACCGCAAACCGGAGGGTTCAGGTCTCACTGAAAGTGGGGTGTTGCTTCTAGCCTCAGCCTGTCATTATTAGGATGGCTTATGGGTTATTTTTCTTTTTATGCCAGATATTACCTTTTTCATAAGAGAAACTGGGCCTGAGTTTCTATGTGAAATCTTCAACTCAAAATTGTTTAAAGTCCTATGGGGCCCAAACTATCTGGATTCAGGTGCCAGTTTGTGATTTCCGTCTTAATAGGACTTGGCGGGGCATGTGTGCGTGTGTGTGTGTGTGTGTGTGTGTGTGTGTGTGTGTGTGAAGGGGGTAAAAGGGAGAAAGGGATATGGGAGTAGGGACAGAATGTCTTCTAGAAACAGAGAGGTGTGGGCGCTTTTCAACACCCCCCAGCTAGGAAGAGATTCTTCAGGGCTAAAAAGAGAGGGAGGGAGAGAAAGAGAGAGGGCTGCAGGGTCTGGGAGAAGGTGTGGCAGTTATAGAATGAAGGTTAATATGTCTGAGCAAAGGGAGACCTAAGAGATATCCCAGCGTCCCACAGTCCAGGGGATCAAAGCCGACGAACGTTCAGAGATGACTTAAGCAGATGTTGACTCATAACTGAAGGCCCCCGACGTCCCATCCTCTCCCCAGTACCTTGGCTTTACCTAAGACTCTAGCCCTGGACATAACCCTGGAAAATTGGGCACCAACCCCTCCAAGAATTACTTCAGTGGAATTTTACATCACTTCAGCAGAATGAGGCTCAGAATCAAAGTTTGAGTTGAGTCGCAGAAAATCAAGAGTAGTAGTTCTCACATACTTGAATTTGGGGACTAAAGTTTTTACCTGCTTCCCTCCAGAACAGAGAGAAAAGGCCACGACATTGCTCGCAGAACCTAAGGGGCATCTCTCCTGTCTCAGCTAGCATGGGGTTTGGGGGGGACACTGGGAGGTGGGCTGGCAGAAGGGGCACACATGGAGGGAGCTGTCCCAGGTAGGCAGAATCCCCAGACTAGAACAAGGACACAGATGGGATTTCGGTCTGACTCACCCCACAGGAGGGCTGCTCCGGCCCACAATGTCCACCAGCTCCACAGGGAACCCATATCTGCAGTGGGGAAAGAGAGAGAGTCATAGAAGGTTTGTCTCCTGCCAGAGATGGTGCCGGAGAGAACAGAAAGGCCCAGTCTCAGGACAGAGGCCACCCGGGTCCCAGGAAGCCTGAGGTGGTCTGGATACAAGGGCCAGTGGAGAAGGAGAGAGAGGGAGAGGGAAAGACACAGTGCATGTAGAGGGGAGTTGGGTGTCCAATGGGTAGGGAGTGGGGTAGGGAGGGCAGGACGGGGCAAGGATGAGGAGTTGATGTCCAGTGGGTCTGGGGTAGGCAGGGAGGCTTGGAGCCAGGGACAGGAGTAGGGGACCTCAGCCTGTCTCACCTGCAGGTCCCCAGAGCTGCAGGGCTATCCCCTGGGCTGGGCTATATAGTGGGGTTCTTGGCTCCTTGGGCCACACCCTGGGCCACCTGCCAGTGCCAATTTCCTGGAGGAGGTTTCTGATCCCATGGCCAGGTGGAATGGGGACCCTGATTGCCAGGGAATGGGGAGGAGGAGCCTGGACACCTGGGTCCTGAGAGGGGTGTGAAAACAGCTGGTGGCTGTGTCCTGGGAAACTGCTGGGCACTTCAGCCCTGGAAGGGTGGTGTCCCTGAGGGAAACAGCTGGGGAGCAGGATGCTGAGGGGCTGGGTCCCTGGGGGAACTGGGAGCCAGGAGGAAAGTGGTATTTGGTCTCGTTTGCTGCTGAATCGATGGCTACATTTCCTCCTTTGGCTTCTGCCAAGAGCAACAGCAAACGACCCGCAGCTGGGTGCTGCCTGCTTCCTAGTCCTCCCGTGCTGCTCCCTGACCCCCGCTGTCCACATCCTGTTTCGGGCACCACTGCAGAGGGCAGGTGTCTGGGCACCTGACCCAGGCCCGTGAGTAGGACAGAGTATCCCCACCCAAGTCCCACAGGGCCTCCTGGGTACCTCATCTGCAAAATGGGGACATCAAAACTCTCCTCACTGGGTGCATGGATGTCCCGGAGGGTGCTTTGTGAACTCTCAAGGACTGGCGGTGGGGAGCAGGCCCTTCTGGTGTGGTCACAGGTGGGGAGCGGGGGCCTGGGGGTTGGGGCTGTGTGTGAAGAACACCCGAGGCCTGTTTCCTGGTTTTAAGCTGACACCGGGTTCCACTTCCTGGAGAATTATTTGTTTTCTGGGAGGTTTTCTTGAGAAGGGACTGGCTGCTGAACAGGTCTTGGGAGACTCTGTGCCCGCTGTCACCCCAGATTCTGCCTGGGGTGGGAGATGGAGGTCTAGGTCAAACACGAAGAAGGGGCAGGAGAGACACACCGCTGAGAGGTGCTGTGGGCTTTCCAAGACGGCCTCTGTTCCTCCCAAGGGACTGGCCTGACACGGGACCCGCTCTCCTCCCCAGGACTCACTGATGGCTGAGGAGTCTTCTCTGGAAACAGCAGCTGTGAAGCCTGGGTGCCCTCCCAGTCAACACCCCAGCAGCTGCTGCCCCAGCACCTCTCCTCACTTATCACCAAGGCCTGGGCCTCTGGGTGGCCAGGCTGGGTGGGGGCTCTGACACCCCCACCCCAGGCCCGTTCCCAGAGGGAGAGATAAAGGCTCCAAGTTGACTGGGACCCAAAGTCAACTAAGACAATGAAGTGAGTAAACAGGAGACTGGATAAAAGCCAGAGATAACAAGAAACAAGCAGGGGTGGGTGGTGAGCAGGAGCTTGGGGTAGAGGGGGGCATCTGGGTCCCTGAGGGGAAGAGGGACTGGGAAGAGGGGCCTCTGGAATTCCTGAGGAGCAAAACAGATATTCCAACTGAGATGCTAAAATCTCCTATGTTCCCCTGTAGTCTGAGACACTAGGAGAAATGAGGGGTGAGGGGCAGAGAACTGCAGTAAGCCTGAGTGCTGATTCTGCCCCCAAATCTCTTCAAACCCTTGAGGTTTCCCCTGGTTGATCCCAGAGAGGAGCCTTCCCTCCTCAAAACCCGTCACTGTTCTCTATAGCTGGAGTCCCCAGAGGTGGGACCGTGGTGGGAAATCTCGCAATTTAATGTCTTGGATTGACACCCCTGGGACCTTCTCACTTCTTTCAGGGTCTGGGTGTGTGTGTGTGTGTGTGTGTGTGTGTGTGTGTGTGTGTGTGTGTGGTGTGACACACCCCTGTGCCCTACCCCATATCATATCTATTCTCAGAAAACCCACTGGCGATCCTAGAGATCGTAAGATAAATTCCAATAATTTCCGACCGAAGTAAGCAGGCGAAGAGAGGCAACAAAGGGCCAGGTAGTTTATTTGTTTTTGTTTTTTTTTTTAATAATTATTTTTTATTGAAGGGTAGTTGATGCACAGTATTACATTACATTAGTTTCAAGTGTACAACACAGTGGTAGAACATTTATATACATAATTCTAGGTTCCAGCTATCACCCTACCAAGCTGTTACAATATCTTGACTATATTCCTTATGCTATACATTACATCCCGGTTACTTATTTATTTTACCATTGGAAGTCTGTCCTTTTTTTTTTCTTTTTTTTTTTTTGTGAGGCATCTCTCATATTTATTGATCAAATGGTTGTTAACGACAATAAAATTCTGTATAGGGGAGTCAATGCTCAATGCACAATCATTAATCCACCCCAAGCCTAATTTTCATCAGTCTCCAATCTTCTGAGGCATAACAAACAAGTTCTTACATGGAGAACAAATTCTTACATAATGAATAAGTTACATGGTGAACAGTACAAGGGCAGTGATCACAGAAACTTTCGGTTTTGCTCATGCATTATGAACTCTAAACAGTCAGTTCAAATATGAATACTCATTTGGTTTTTATACTTGATTTATATGTGGATACCACATTTCTCTCTTTATTATTATTATTTTTAATAAAATGCTGAAGTGGTAGGTAGATACAAGATAAAGGTAGAAAACATACTTTAGTGTTGTAAGAGAGCAAATGTAGATGATCAGGTGTGTGTCTGTAGACTGTGTGTTAATCCAAGCTAGACCAGGGCAATAAAACATCCACGTATGCAGAAGATTTCTCTCAGAACAGGGGGGGTGAGGTTCTAAGCCTCACCTCTGTTGATCCCCAATTTCTCACCTGATGGCCCCCCTGCGACTGTGCCTGTCTTAGGTTGTTCCTCCCTTGAGGAATCTTACCCGTCTCTGGTTAACCAGTCATCTTCCGGGGCCATACAGGGAAATGTAAAGTTGGTAAGTGAGAGAGAAGCAATATTCTTTGAAAAGGTTAGCTTTTTACTTCTTTGCATATTTATGCCCTGTGGCTTCTATGCCCAGCATTTGTCTTGAGGTATCTTTACCACTTGGAGGAGTTACGATACTCGGTAAATTTGATATGAGGCACGAATTCTATTTAAGGGTTGTAATTAGGAAGGAAGAAGAAAAGCTATAGAAGTAGCAGATGGAAGAAAACATGGGAAGATTGATTATTTCTTTGACCTATCTTCTTGTAGAGTTACTTCAGCATATATAGGTTTTAAGCTACTACTTAAATTGCGCACACACATTAACATAATAGGAGTATAGTTACATAACCAAAGCATATCTGTAATTACCAGCCATCTCCAGTGAAACCAAGAAAACCATTAAGGCACCTTAGGCATTTGTGAAAACTTATCTGTGATATGGTGGATATTGTCCAACTGAACTTGAACAGTCTGAGAGAAATCAGACAAATTAAAACAACCCATTCCTGGGGACTGTTCACATGCCATATGTTCTTTTAACAGTAAATAGTCTGTAGTTGTAAGAGTTTGGAGCGCTACAATTTGCACTTCTCCTAATTCTTGGTTGAGTTCCAACAGTATAGATCCAGTCAAATTTGTTGTTTTACTGTATGCACAGGCCAGCTTAGATATCTCCTTCCTCATTCCCATGGCAAGTCCAGGAACTGGTGGGATGAGTGCATCTACAGCTGTAGCAGTGCGTGGATCTTTGTTGGGGTTTTTTGATGATCATCTTCTGGCATGAGTCTTCCAGAGAGTGCAGATGTTGGAAGTTCTTTTTCATATCATATCTTAGTTCATTTTCGGGGTAGCCCAATTAGGCTTTGATCTTCTGTATAAACGCAAACAGACCCTTTGCCTACACTTTTATATGCCCTTTATACCCTTGTGTAGAACTCATTGGAGGTTACCACACAGGAACTGCCCTTTTTTTTTTTTTTGCTTTGTTTTTGGTATCACTAATCTACACTTACATGACGAATATTATGTTTACTAGGCTCTCCCCTATACCAGGTCTCCCCTATAAACCCCTTTACAGTCACTGTCCATCAGCATAGCAAAATGTTGTAGAATCACTACTTGCCTTCTCTGTGTTGTACAGCCCTCCCTTTTCTCCTACCCCCCCATGTATGTTAATCTTAATACCCCCTTACTTCTCCCCCCCTTATCCCTCCCTACCCACCCATCCTCCCCAGTCCCTTTCCCTTTGGTACCTGTTAGTCCATTCTTGAGTTCTGTGATTCTGCTGCTGTTTTGTTCCTTCAGTTTTTCCTTTGTTCTTATATTCCACAGATAAATGAAATCATTTGGTATTTCTCTTTCTCCGCTTGGCTTGTTTCACTGAGCATAATACCCTCCAGCTCCATCCATGTTGCTGCAAATGATTGGATTTGCCCTTTTCTTATGGCTGAGTAGTATTCCATTGTGTATATGTACCACATCTTCTTTATCCATTCATCTATTGATGGACATTTAGGTTGCTTCCAATTCTTGGCTATTGTAAATAGTGCTGCAATAAACATAGGGGTGCATCTGTCTTTCTCAAACTTGATTGCTGCGTTCTTAGGGTAAATTCCTAGGAGTGCAATTCCTGGGTCAAATGGTAAGTCTGTTTTGAGCATTTTGATGTACCTCCATACTGCTTTCCACAATGGTTGAACTAGTTTACATTCCCACCAGCAGTGTAGGAGGGTTCCCCTTTCTCCACAGCCTCGCCAACATTTGTTGTTGTTTGTCTTTTGGATGGCAGCCATCCTCACTGGTGTGAGGTGATACCTCATTGTAGTTTTAATTTGCATTTCTCTGATAATTAGCGATGTGGAGCATCTTTTCATGTGTCTGTTGGCCATCTGTATTTCTTTTTTGGAGAACTGTCTGTTCAGTTCCTCTGCCCATTTTTTAATTGGGTTATTTGTTTTTTGTTTGTTGAGGCATGTGAGCTCCTTATATATTCTGGACGTCAAGCCTTTATCGGATGTGTCATTTTCAAATATATTCTCCCATACTGTAGGGATCCTTCTTGTTCTATTGATGGTGTCTTTTGCTATACAGAAGCTTTTCAGCTTAATATAGTCCCACTTACTCATTTTTGCTGTTGTTTTCCTTGCCCGGGGAGATATGTTCAAGAAGAGGTCACTCATGTTTATGTCTAAGAGGTTTTCGCCTATGTTTTCTTCCAAGAGTTTAATGGTTTCATGGCTTACATTCAGGTCTTTGATCCATTTTGAGTTTACTTTTGTATATGGGGTTAGACAATGGTCCAGTTTCATTCTCCTACATGTAGCTGTCCAGTTTTGCCAGCACCACCTGTTGAAGAGACTGTCATTTCGCCATTGTATGTCCATGGCTCCTTTATCAAATATTAATTGACCATATATGTCTGGGTTAATGTCTGGATTCTCTAGTCTGTTCCATTGGTCTGTGGCTCTGCTCTTGTGCCAGTACCAAATTGTCTTGATTACTATGGCTTTATAGTAGAGCTTGAAGTTGGGGAGTGAGATCCCCCCTACTTTATTCTTCTTTCTCAGGATTGCTTTGGCTATTCGGGGTCTTTGGTGTTTCCATATGAATTTTTGAATTATTTGTTCCAGTTCATTGAAGAATGTTGCTGGTAGTTTCATAGGGATTGCATCAAATCTGTATATTGCTTTGGGCAGGATGGCCATTTTGACGATATTAATTCTTCCTAGCCACAAGCATGGGATGAGTTTCCATCTGTTAGTGTCCCCTTTAATTTCTCTTAAGAGTGACTTGTAGTTTTCAGAGTATAAGTCTTTCACTTCTTTGGTTAGGTTTATTCCTAGGTATTTTATTTTTTTGGATGCAATTGTGAATGGAGTTGTTTTCCTGATTTCTCTTTCTGTTGGTTCATTGTTAGTATATAGGAAAGCCACAGATTTCTGTGTGTTGATTTTGTATCCTGCAACTTTGCTGTATTCCGATATCAGTTCTAGTAGTTTTGGGGTGGAGTCTTTAGGGTTTTTTATGTACAGTATCATGTCATCTGCAAATAGTGACAGTTTAACTTCTTCTTTACCAATCTGGATTCCTTGTATTTCTTTATTTTGTCTGATTGCCGTGGCTAGGACCTACAGTACTATGTTAAATAACAGTGGAGAGAGTGGGCATCCCTGTCTAGTTCCCGATCTCAGAGGAAATGCTTTCAGCTTCTCGCTGTTCAATATAATGTTGGCTGTGGGTTTATCATAGATGGCCTTTATTATGTTGAGGTACTTGCCCTCTATTCCCATTTTCCTGAGAGTTTTTAACATGAATGGATGTTGAACTTTGTCAAATGCTTTTTCAGCATCTATGGAGATGATCATGTGGTTTTTGTCTTTCTTTTTGTTGATGTGGTGGATGATGTTGATGGACTTTCGAATGTTGTACCATCCTTGCATCCCTGGGATGAATCCCACTTGGTCATGGTGTATGATCCTTTTGATGTATTTTTGAATTCGGTTTGCTAATATTTTGTTGAGTATTTTTGCATCTACGTTCATCAGGGATATTGGTCTGTAGTTTTCTTTTTTGGTGGGGTCTTTGCCTGGTTTTGGTATTAGGGTGATGTTAGCTTCATAGAATGAGCTTGGGAGTATCCCCTCCTCCTCTATTTTTTGGAAAACTTTAAGGAGAATGGGTATTATGTCTTCCCTGTATGTCTGATAAAATTCCGAGGTAAATCCATCTGGCCCGGGGGTTTTGTTCTTTGGTAGTTTTTTGATTACCGCTTCAATTTCGTTGCTGGTAATTGGTCTGTTTAGATTTTCTGTTTCTTCCTGGGTCAATCTTGGAAGGTTATATTTTTCTAGGAAGTTGTCCATTTCTCCTAGGTTTCCCAGCTTGTTAGCATATAGGTTTTCATAGTATTCTCCAATAATTATTTGCATTTCCATGGGGTCCCTCGTGATTTTTCCTTTCTCGTTTCTGATACTGTTGATTTGTGTTGACTTTCTTTTCCTCTTAATAAGTCTGGCTAGAGGCTTATCTATTTTGTTTATTTTCTCGAAGAACCAGCTCTTGGTTTCATTGATTTTTACTATTGTTTTATTCTTCTCAATTTTATTTATTTCTTCTCTGATCTTTATTATGTCCCTCCTTCTGCTGACCTTAGGCCTCATCTGTTCTTCTTTTTCCAATTTCGATAATTGTGACATTAGACCATTCATTTGGGATTGCTCTTCCTTTTTTAAATATGCTTGGATTGCTATATACTTTCCTCTTAAGACTGCTTTTGCTGTGTCCCACAGAAGTTGGGGCTTAGTGTTGTTGTTGTCATTTGTTTCCGTATATTGCTGGATCTCCATTTTGATTTGGTCATTGATCCATTGATTATTTAGGAGCATGTTGTTAAGCCTCCATGTGTATGTGAGCCTCTTTGCTTTCTTTGTACAGTTTATTTCTAGTTTTATGCCTTTGTGGTCTGAAAAGTTGGTTGGTAGGATTTCAATCTTTTGGAATTTTCTGAGGCTCTTTTTGTGGCCTAGTATGTGGTCTATTCTGGAGAATGTTCCATGTGCACTTGAGAAGAATGTATATCCCGCTGCTTTTGGATGTAGAGTTCTATAGATGTCTATTAGGTCCATCTGCTCTACTGTGTTGTTCAGTGCTTCCGTGTCTTTACTTATTTTCTGCCCAGTGGATCTATCCTTTGGGGTGAGTGGTGTGTTGAAGTCTCCTAGAATGAATGCATTGCAGTCTATATCCCCCTTTAGTTCTGTTAGTATTTGTTTCACATATGCTGGTGCTCCTGTGTTGGGTGCATATATATTTAGAATGGTTATATCCTCTTGTTTGACTGAGCCCTTTATCATTATGTAGTGTCCTTCTTTATCTCTTGTTACTTTCTTTGTTTTGAAGTCTATTTTGTCTGATATTAGTACTGCAACCCCTGCTTTCTTCTCACTGTTGTTTGCTTGAAATATGTTTTTCCATCCCTTGACTTTTAGTCTGTACATGTCTTTGGGTTTGAGGTGAGTTTCTTGTAAGCAGCATATAGATGGGTCTTGCTTTTTCATCCATTCTGTTACTCTGTGTCTTTTGATTGGTGCATTCAACCCATTAACATTTAGGGTGACTATTGAAAGATATGTACTTATTGCCATTGCAGGCTTTAAATTCGTGGTTACCAAAGGTTCAAGGTTAGCCTCTTTAGTATCTTACTGCCTAACTTAGCTCGCTTATTGAGCTGTTATATACACTGTCTGGAGATTCTTTTCTTCTCTCCCTTCTTGTTCCTCCTCCTCGATTCTTCATATGTTGGGTGTTTTGTGCTGTGCTCTTTCTAGGAGTGCTCCCATCTAGAGCAGTGCCTGTAAGATGTTCTGTAGAGGTGGTTTGTGGAAAGCAAATTCCCTCAGCTTTTGTTTGTTTGGGAATTGTTTAATCCCACCGTCATATTTGAATGATAGTCGTGCTGGATACAGTATCCTTGGTTCAAGGCCCTTCTGTTTCATTGTATTAAATATATCATGCCATTCTCTTCTGGCCTGTAGGGTTTCTGTTGAGAAATCTGATGTTAGCCTGTTGGGTTTCCCTTTATAGGTGACCTTTTTCTCTCTAGCTGCCTTTAACACTCTTTCCTTGTCCTTGATCTTTGCCATTTTAATTATTATGTGTCTTGGTGTTGCCCTTCTTGGATCCTTTCTGTTGGGGGTTCTGTGTATTTCCGTGGTCTGTTCGATTACTTCCTCCCCCAGTGTGGGGAAGTTTTCAGCAATTATTTCTTCTAAGATACTTTCCATCTCTTTTCCTCTCTCTTCTTCTTCTGGGACCCCTATAATACGGATATTGTTCCTTTTGGATTGGTCACACAGTTCTCTTAATATTGTTTCATTCCTGGAGATCCTTTTGTCTCTCTCTATGTCAGCTTCTATGCGTTCCTGTTCTCTGATTTCAATTCCATCAATGGCCTCTTGCATTCTATCCATTCTGCTTATAAACCTTTCCAGAGTTTGTTTCATTTCTGCGATCTCCTTTCTGGCATCTGTGATCTCCTTCCAGACTTCATCCCATTTCTCTTGCGTATTTCTCTGCATCTCTGTCAGCATGTTTATGATTCTTATTTTGAATTCTTTTTCAGGGAGACTGGTTAGGTCTGTCTCCTTCTCTGGTGTTGTCTCTGTGATCTTTGTCTGCCTGTAGCTTTGCCTTTTCATGGTGATAGGAATAGTCTGCAGAACTGGGACCAGTGACGGCTGGAAGGACTTCCTTTCTTGTTGGTTTGTGGCCCTCCTCTCCTGGGAGAACAGCGACCTCTAGTGGCTTGTGCTGCGCAGCTGCGCACAGATAGGGTTTCTGCTTCCTGCCCGGCTGCTATGGAGTTAATCTCCGCTGTTGCTGTGGGCGTGGCCTGGCTCGGGCAGCTACTCCAACATGGTGGAGTCGCGTTGGAGCAGGAGCGGCTGGGAGGCTATTTATCTCCGTAAGGGGCCTCCCTGCTCCCTGCAGCCCAGGGGTTAGGGTGCCCAGAGATCCCGGATTCCCTACCTCTGGATTAAGTGACCCGCCCTGCCCCTTTAAGACTTCCAAAAAGCACCCGCCAAAACAAAACAACGCCCACCAAAAAAAAAAGAAAAAAAAATTTTTTTAATTAAAAAAAAAAAAAAGTTTTTAATTAAAAAAAAAAAAAAGGTGGTCGTTCGTTTTTCTTTATTCTGCGGTGCCAGCCTCAGGCCTCTGCTCACCGGTCTTTCTGCCCTGTTTCCCTAGTATTGGGGTCCCTATCCCTTTAAGACTTCCAAAAAGCGCTAGCCAAAACAAAACAGCAAAAAAGCAAAAAAAAAATGGTCGCGCGCTTTTCTTATGTCCTCTGTCGCCCAGCCTCCAGTGCCCGCTCACTGTTCTTGCTGCCCTGTTTTCCCAGTATCGAGGGCCCTGCACTCTGGCCCGGATGGCGGGGGCTGGGTTCTCGGCAGTCCTGGGGTCCGTCTCCCTCCCGCTCTGCCTGCTGTTCTCCCTCCGGGAGCTGGGTGGAGGGGCGCTCGGCTCCCGCCGGGCCAGGGCTTGTATCTTACCCCCTTCGCGAGGCGCTGGGTTCTCTCAGGTGCGGATGTGGTCTGGATATTGTCCTGTGTCCTCTGGTCTTTATTCTAGGAAGGGTTGTCTTTGTTATATTTTCATAGATATATGTTGTTTTGGGAGGAGATTTCCGCTGCTCTACTCACGCCGCCATCTTCTGCCCCCAGGTAGTTTATTTGAATGCCACCCCTGGGTGATGTTCCACGGTCTGAAACACAGGCCAGGGAAGTCACACCCAGCAGGGCAGGCAGCAAGTTTTTAAAGAAGGCAGGGGGAGGGAGAGAAAATGTGTACATTGGCATGAGGATTGGCTCGTCTAGGGTACGCGGGGGTCTTTCACTGGTACCTTTAGACAGGTACTGGAAAGTTACCACTAATCCTTTAGCTTGGGGGAAGGGCTCTAGTTGGGAGGCTATCCGATCAGGTTCTGCAATGTTGTCAGACCGGAACCTGTTGGTCTCTTTGCCTTGTTTGGTGAGGCCTGAGCTTGTCCATCAGGCTCACCCCTTCCCCTGATGCCTGCAGCCTAACAGAGATAACCCGTGGCGGTACTTCCTTATGGTCAGAGAAATCACATCCATCCCCTGGAAGCCTCCCTCTGAGCCCACCCAGGGGTGTTTGTGTACCTGAGCTTTCTGACCTCTCCCTGCAGGCAGATCTGCCCTGGTCACACCACTTGTGACCCCTGGGAACCTCTGGCTTGCATGGGCTTTACAGACCCAGAGCACAACTGAGGAGAGTTGACTCCCTGAAGCTAAATCTAGATTTGCCAGCAATTTCTAACTTCATTCCTGCATCCTCTGGATCCCATGAGAGGTCTCCACACCCCTTGGGAAACTCTTCCATCTGGCATAAGTGGCCACTACCACCCTGAGGTTCAACCTTGATCTTGTTCCTCCCTGACTCGAGAACCTTCCACGTTTCCCTGCCCCTGGGCATGCCGGTCCACACTCCTGGCAGGGTTACCTCAAGCCTGATGCTCCACGTCCTGCACCTTCCGCCGGGCCACTGCTGGCTCATTTTCTTCCCCTTTTTCGTATTCTACCTGCTGAGTCCACGTCTTGAATCCAGACATCACTTTCTGGATGATTCATTTCCCAAGAAAGAAAGCTGCAGTCCGTCTCTTTTCCTCCTCTTATTGACACTGGCTGACTGCTCTCTTGCTTAATGGAATTCCCCCATTTTGTTTTAGCCCTTGGAACTGAGAGTCCGGCTACATCTGTGTTCCTGTTCCTTCCCTCCCCATCAATCTCTCTGCCACCCACCACAACTGTTGCTAAACGCTTCAATGCCCTCCCATTTGCCACGTGGTTCTGGCTTTCTCTGTAGCATTTGACATGCAGACTTCCTCCTTGAAAATTTCTAATGCCTTGGCTTCTATGATCACTTTCTTCTGGATCTTGTTACTTTGGTCTGTTTCCTACATAACGCCTTTAAGTTTGGTGGCTCTCAGATTCTCTTTCTCTACTTCTTCCTCCATTCCTCTTTCTCCAGGAGATCTTACCCATGTCCACCTGTGCTGTCTAATACAACTTTGTGATGATGGAATGTTCTCTATTTTGCACTGTCCAGTGTGGTAGGCAATAGCTACATGGGGCTACTGAGCTCCTGAAATGTGACTGATGGAATGGAGGAACTGAATTTTTAATTTTAATTTCAATCAACTTAGAATTACATTTAAATAAGCACTTGTAACTTGTGTCCATATTAGGACAAAACTCTAGACTAGAGCTGCTGCTAGCACATGCCCCATTTCATCCACCTATCTATCTGTTATCCACCTTCCTACCTATTTATTCCCTTTTATTCTCATTTTTTATTTCTATTACCCCATATAGGCAACCATCCTAATGTGATGTTTATGGGAATATTTTTAATGTCTTATTGAAATAAAATATAATGCTAGTAAGTGTATAAATAATAAATGTACACAGCTCACTGAATTATCTCAAAATGAACACATCCTTATCACCCAGGTCAAGAAAGAGAACATTTCCAGTATCCCAGAAACCCCCTTCATGCTCCCTCCTAATTACCTTACGTCCCACATCTTATGTCCCAGAGGGAGCCATTATTTTTGCTTCTGACACTACAAATTACTTAGCTTGTTTTTGAACTTTACATAAATGGAATCATAGGTCTGCATTGTTTTGTAACTGGCTCCTTTCACTCTAACTGTGTGCATATAACTAGTTTTTTGTTTGTTTGTTTGTTTGAAATGGTTAGCTTTTTATTTCTTTGCATATTTATGCCCTGTAGCTTCTATGCCCAGCATTTGTCTTGAGGTATCTTTACCACTTGGAAGAATTATGATACTCGGTAAATTTGATATGAGGCACGAATTCTATTTAAGGGTTGTAATTAGGAAGGAAGAAGAAAAGCTATAGAAGTAGCAGGTAGAAGAAAACATGGGAAGATTGATTATTTCTTTGACATATCTTCTTGTAGAGTACTTCAGCATCTATAGGTTTTAAGCTACTACTTAAATTGCGCACACACATTAACATAATAGGAGTATAGTTACATAACCAAAGCATATCTGTAATTACCAGCCATCTCCAGTGAAACCAAGAAAACCAGTTAGGCACCTTAGGCATTTGTGAAAACTTATCTGTGATATGGTGGATATTGTCCAACTGAACTTGAACAGTCTGAGAGAAATCAGACAAATTAAAACAACCCATTCCTGGGGACTGTTCACATGACATATGTTCTTTTAACAGTAAATAGTCTGTAGTTGTAAGAGTTTGGAGCGCTACAATTTGCACTTCTCCTAATTCTTGGTTGAGTTCCAACAGTATAGATCCAGTCAAATTTGTTGTTTTACTGTATGCACAGGCCAGCTTAGATATCTCCTTCCTCATTCCCATGGCAAGTCCAGGAACTGGTGGGATGAGTGCATCTACAGCTGTAGCAGTGTGTGGATCTTTGTTGGGGTTTTTTGATGATCATCTTCTGGCATGAGTCTTCCAGAGAGTGCTGATGTTGGAAGTTCTCTTTCATATCGTATCTTAGTTCATTTTCGGGGTAGCCCAATTAGGCTTTGATCTTCTGTATAAACACAAACAGACCCTTTGCCTACACTTTTATATACCCTTTATACCCTTGTGTAGAACTCATTGGAGGTTACCACACAGGAACTGCCTTTTTTTTTTTTTGGTTTCACTAATCTACACTTACCTGACGAATATTATGTTTACTAGGCTCTCCCCTATACCAGGTCCCTCCTATAAACCCCTTTACAGTCACTGTCCATCAGCATAGCAAAATGTTGTAGAATCACTACTTGCCTTCTCTGTGTTGTACAGCCCTCCCCTTTCTCCCACCCCCCATGCATGCTAATCTTAATACCCCCCTACTTCTCCCCCCCCTTATCCCTCCCTACCCACCCATCCTCCCCAGTCCCTTTCCCTTTTGTACCTGTTAGTCCATAACTAGTTTTTTTTATTGCCATATGGTACTCATATAAAAATCGTCACATATCTACCCATTCTACTGTTGGTTCTAATTCAGACTGTTTCCAGTTTGGCATGATGAGTACTATTTTCGGGTGCGCACCTGCACAGCTTCTGTTGGGATGTGCTGTGGAGTTGCTAATGGCAGAACTGCCAGGTCCCTGGGCTCAGCTTTAGCAGATGCTCTCAAACATGCTTCAGTTTCAACTTGCATGATCATCGTGTGCCCATCCTGGTCGCTCCACAGCTTCATCAGTATTCGGTCTTGTTAGACTTTGTAATTTGAGCCATTCTAGAGGTGTAGTGGTATATTGAGTTGTGGTTTTGACTTGTATTGCTTTGGTTATCTGTGAGGTAGAGCGCTTTTTCATATATTTATCGGCCATTTGGATCTCTTTTGGGAGATTTGGGATTTTAGTAATGTGCTTATTCAAGTCTCTTGTCCATTTTCCTTTTGGGTTGTCTTTTTCTTACTGATCTGTATTGTTCCACTTGGGGAGGTATAAGCCAGCCAACCCCTGAAAGCTGCAGGGGCTGCGAGACCAAAGAAAGAGGCCAACAAGTCCAGCTTGAATTCGGTAGAGGTTTATTGAGGGGATCTCACCTACAGAAGCTTGCCCTGGGCGGCTGCAGGATGCATAGATCTTCAAACCACTTTGTGTTTAGGGAGGCTAATTTATAGAGGCAAGAAGGAAGGGTCTGTGCAAGGTGGCTGCTTGTGAGCTCAGTGGAGCAGGAGCTGACATTTGAGTGTTATCAGTGGAATAGAGCAGAGTCCTGCCCCAGGGAACAATGTCAATTGTTTCAAGCTGAATATTATCTAAGGAGTACATGCATATCAAATAATGCAGTGTAAAGGTGATCCAACGGTCAACAGAGTAGATTTGACAAGATGGAGTTACTGTTGCTCACAGACATGTGTAAGTTCTTTATATAGTCTGGATACAAGTGGTTTGTTGGTTACAAGTCTTGCAAATATTTCCCCTCTCTCCGTGGGTTATCTTCTCACTTTCTGAATGATGAAAAAATTCTTAATTTTAATGTAGTCCATTTAATCAATCTGTATTGTTTTTGTGACTATCTTTTCCCCCATCGTGTTGAAACTTTAAATCTATGACTGCTGTCTTTTTTCCCCATTTATTTAGATCTTCTTGGATTTATTTCAGTATTTAAAAAATTTTCAGAAACATTATGGGGAGAGGAAACAAGAATTCTAAGAGGACTTAGAGAAAACAGAAAAGGGATGTGAGCCTGTCACTTTGGCGCATGCTGTGTTGTGCCCCATTTCCTTTAGTCCCCGTGCGGAGTCGCAGTCACCAAGCTCAGTCGCGAGATGCAAAAACAGAACAGGTCTTTATTGCTAGTTCGAACCAGGGTCTCAGCAGCCCAAACACTGGACACAATCTGAGACCCTGAACAAAGTTCCCTTTTTGCTTTTATACTTGGGAAGGTAGCAGATACAGCAAAAACAGTTAGCAGATATTGCTAAAATGGTTAGGGGCTTTCCAAGGGGCAGATTCAGCAAAAATGGATAACCACAGTTTCATAATCACAGTTTCAGCAAAATGGACATTTACTCATTGTGGTTTTCTAGCTTGTGGCTTCTCCAGGGATGGGGTACTTCCTTTCTCCTATTTTGCTTAGGACTGTGATTTTACTGATTTTGCTTATGACTAAGGTTTTACCCAAGATGGGGTTTGTTAGGCTAAGCTTACAAAATGGAGTAAGTTATGTCAAGTTAACTTTCTAGTGGTCCCACAGCTGGACCTGCAGAAACTAAGAACTGTACACTCTGAATTTAAAAGGGAAACTGTGTTTGATGCAATGGTTAGTGAAAGTGGCGAGTGGGCTGTGGTAGATGTTGATGCTGATGAGGAATGAATACATATTCCTCATTATTCACAGGACTTGTGATTAAATATTGAAACCCTTTTACACCTGAACTCCACAGAGTGGATTCTCCTACCTGGAGTGAAATCATGGCACCATCCAGGAAGTTAAAAGAATGCCTCCCAGTCATTGTTTCTCTTCTTTGAGTAGCTGAATCACAGCGGCCCGGTTACACCCTGCCCAAGCCACGCCTCTCCCTGGCGGCCATAGACACAACTGAGAGATAGACTTCTTGGGAAGCCAATGGGCAGGGGTCAAAATTATCCAAAACATAATATCAAAGTCAAGTTGATGCAATTCTGTGAAGAGAAGTCTTTGGAAAATTCCTAACTCAGAGAACTGTGCCCCCCAGCACCCTTTAAGCCCTTTACCAAACACATTGCACATTGTCTTCAATTGTTTGCTTTCTTGACCTTTTTGAACTGAATAGGCCCTTGTTTACTTTTGCACCTTTTTGAACTGAATAGGCCCTTGTTTACTTTTGCAGGGCCTGGTATAGTCCTGGTTCACAGAGGGTGCTTGGTGAATTCTTTCCTGTTTGAATGGAGGGATGAAGAGAAGCTCTGGAGGAGTGACACAGGTGTGTGGGGTTCAGCCCTGCCTGTGGTACGGGCCTGCTGTGGAAGCTGTCCTTACAGCAATGGTGGAGGGTTGGCATAGACACTTTGCAGAGGCACAGGGGAAGAACCAGGCTGCCTGATCCTATAACATTGATATGCTGTTCTTGAAAAACACAGCTCGGATCAATGGTCTCTGTGTTCAGGTCTTTGTTTAGAAGTGATTTTCAGCTGTTTTTAGGCTCAGTCAAATTTTGGTGTGATGCACAAGATACGTGTATGAGCCAGATGTAAACAAACATAGATCAAGGGACTGCATATCTGAAATATATAGAAATGTTTAAAGATAAAATTCAAATGCCACAGTGGTTAAGAGTCTATGGTCCACATAGCCAGCCAGTACTGCAAATGGAACTCCATCTGGCTCTCTGGACTCCAGGTGCAGTGTTGCTTCCACTCTGCCACTTGAAAGGGACAGAGGGAATAGATGAAAGAAAAAGAGGGAATGTAAACTCAACAGTCCAAGCAGCTTTATTGATAAACCTGAGAGGGTCCCCTCTGTTCTTGCCAGCACTACAAAGGAAAAAAGAGTCTCTAACAGGTCAAGCGGATTTTTATGGCCAGGTTTTTTGGCGGGCTCTTTGAGGGGAGGGGTCAGGGGAAAGGTGAGCTTGTGGCTTGCTGATGTGTCTTCTGGAGGATGCTTGTAGCCTAGGTAAGATGACACCTAGGTCTCTCTGTGATGGTGGGTGGGCTTATTCGAAAGGTGGTATTCAGGTCTGGGTTCTCTCACCACTGACTCACAAGCCCTTTTCTTTGCAGTGGGAGAGGGCGGGGAATAGAAAATACTACTGTCTTGTACACGGATACTTGAAAAGTATCCCACCAGTTTTGGATCAGTTCATTGTAGTTCCCATTTCGTTCTGAGGCAGCCGAATATCTTACCTTTATGGACATCTATAAGGTACCTTAAAAGCTTTTAAGTTGCTTGCTTAAATTTGCAAAGGTTATACAGGCTTGTTGAACGTTTTTCAATTAATTCAAAAGTGTGGAGATAAAAAGTGTAAGTATTGCCCATCCACCCTCCTCACCCCACCATTTCCCAGAGGGTAACCCCAGTTAGCATTTTGAAATGCACCATTCAGTCCTTTATATATTCTTATATGCACACACTCACTTAAATATGCATACACATATGTACATGCATGTAGCCTTTCTTTTTTTTATTAAGGTATTATTGATATACACTCTTATGAAGGTTTCACATGAAAAAACAATGTGGTTACTACATTCATCCCTGTTATCGTGTCCCCACCACACCCCATTGCAGGCACTGTCCATCAGTGTAGTAAGATGCCACAGAGTCACTAGTTGCCTTCTCTGTGCTACACTTTCTTCCCCCTGATCCCCCCCCATGTGTGCCAATCATAATGCCCCTCAATCCCCTTCTCCCTTCCTCCCCACCTGCCATCCCCCACCCTCCCCTTTGGTAACTGCTAGTCCCTTCTTGGAGTCTGTGAGTCTGCTGCTGTTTTGTTCCTTCAGTTTTGCTTCATTGTTATACTCCACAAAAGAGGGAAATCATTTGGTACTTGTCTTTCTCCACATGACTTATTTCACTGAGCATAATATCCTCCAGCTCCATTCATCTTGCAAATTGCAGAATTTGTTTCTTTCTTATGGCTGAGTAGTATTCCATTGTGTATATGTACCATCTCTTCTTAATCCATTCATCTACTGATGGACACTTAGGTTGCTTCCATATCTTAGCTAATGTAAATAGTGCTGCAATAAACATAGGGGTGCATATGTCTTTTTGAATCTGAGAAGTTATATTCTTTGGGTAAATTCCTAGGAGTGGAATTCCTGGGTCAAATGGTATTTCTATTTTTAGGTTTTGAGGAACCTCCATATTGCTTTCTACAGTGTTGACTTAGCTTACATTCCCACCAGCAGTGTAGGAGGGTTCCCCTATCTCCACATCCTCACCAGCATTTGTTGTTCTTAGTCTTTTCAATACTGGCCATCCTAGCTGGTGTGAGGTGATATCTCATTGTGGTTTTTATTTGCATTTCCCTGATAATTAGTGATGTGGAGCATCTTTTCATGTGTCTGTTGGCCATCTGAATTTCTTCTTTGGAGAATTGTCTGTTCACATCCTCCACCATTTTTTAATCGTGTTATTTGCTTTTTGGGTGTTTAGGTGTGTGAATTCTTTATATATTTTGAATGTTAACCCCTTGTTGGATATGTCATTTACAAATACATTCTCCCATGCTGTAGGATGCCTTTTTGTTCTGTTGGTGGTGTCCTTTGCCATACAGAAATGTTTTAGTTTGATGTAGTCCCATGAGTTCCTTTTTGCTTTTGTTTCCCTTGCTTGAGGAGATATATTCAGAAAAAAGTTGCTCATGTTTATATTCACGAGATTTTTGCCTATGTTGTCTTCTAAGAATTTTATGGTTTTATGACTTACATTTGGGTCTTTGATCCATTTCGAGATTACTTTTGTGTATGAGGATAGACAATAACCCAGTTTCATTGTCTTGCATGTAGCTGTCCAGTTCTGCCAACACCAGTTGTTGAAGAGGCTGTCATTTCCCCATTGTATGTCCATGGCTCCTTTATCGTATGTTAATTGACCATATATGCTTGGGTTTATATCTGGGCTCTCTAGTCTGTTCCATTGGTCTATGGACCTGTTCTTGTGCCAGTACCAAATTGTCTTGATTACTGTGGCTTTGTAGTAGAGTTCGAAGTCTGGGAGCATAATCCCCTCAGCTTTATTCTTCCTTCTCAGGATTGCTTTGGCTTTTCGGGGTCTTTTGTGGTTCCATATGAATTTTAGAACTATTTGCTCTAGTTCGCTGAAGAATGCTGTTGGTATTTTGATAGGGATTGCATTTAATCTGTAGATTGCTTTAGGCAGGATGGCCATTTTGATGATATTAATTCTTCCTATCCATGAGCACGGGATGTGTTTCCATTTATTGGTATCTTCTTTAATTTCTCTCATGAGTGTCTTGTAGTTTTCAGTGTATAGGTCTTTCAGTTCCTTCATTAGGTTTATTCCTAGGTATTTTATTCTTTTTGATGCAATTGTGAATGGAATTTTTTTCCTGATTTCTCTTTCTGTTAGTTCATCATTATTGTATAGGAATGCCACAGATTTCTGTGTATTAATTTTGTAACCTGCAACGTTGCTGAATTCAGATATTAGCTCGAGTAGTTTTGGAGTGGACTCTTTAGGGTTTTTTATGTACAATATCATGTCATCTGCAAACAGCGACAGTTTAACTTCTTCCTTGCCAATCTGGATGCCTTTTATTTCTTTGTGTTGTCTTATTGCCATGGCTAGGACCTCCAGAACTATGTTGAATAAAAGTGGGGAGAGTGGGCATCCTTTTCTTGTTCCTGATCTTAAGTGAACAGCTTTCATCTTCTCACTGTTAAGTATGATGTTGGCTGTGGGTTTGTCATATATGGCCTTTATTGTGTTGAGGTATTTGCCCTCTATATACATTTTGTTGAGAGTTTTTATCATGAGTGGATGTTGAATTTTGTTGAATGCTTTTTCGGCATCTATGGAAATGATCATGTGGTTTTTCTCCTTTTTGTTGATGTAGTGGATGATGTTGATGGATTTTTCTAATATTGTACCATCCTTGCATCCCTGGAATAAATCCTACTGATCATGATGAATGATCTTTTTGATGTATTTTTGAATTCAGTTTGCTAATATTTGTTGAATATTTTTGCATCTATGTTCATCAAGGATATTGTTCTGTAATTTTCTTTTTCTCTGGTGTCTTGGCCTGGTTTGGTGTTAGGGTGATGCTGGCCTCATAGAATGAGTTTGGAAGTATTCCTTCCTCTTCTACTTTTTGGAAAACTTTAAGGAGGATGGGTATTTGATCTTCACTAAATGTTTGAAAAAATGCAGCGGTGAAGCCATCTGGTTCAGGAGTTTTGTTCTTAGTTAATTTTTGATTACCAATTCAATTTCATTGCTAGTAATTGGTCTGTTCAGATTATCTGTTTCTTCCTGGGTCAGCCTTGGAAGGTTGTATTTTTCTGGAAAGTTGTCCATTTCTTCTAGGTTATCCAGTTTGTTAGCACATAATTTTTCATAGTATTCTATAATAATTCTTTGTATTTCTGTGGTGTCCGTAGTGATTGTTCCTTTCTCATTTCTGATTCTGTTTATGTGTGTAGACTCTCTTCTTTTCTTGATGAGACTGGCTAGGGGTTTATCTATTTTGTTTAATTTTTCAAAAAACCAGCTCCTGCTGTCATTGATTCTTTCTATTGTTTTATTCTTCTCAATTTTATTTATTTCTGCTCTAATCTTTATTATGTCCCTCCTTCTACTGACTTTGGGCCTCATTTGTTCTTCTTTTTCTAGTCTCATTAATTGTGAGTTTAGAGTGTTCATATGGGATTGTTCTTCTTTCCTGAGGTAGGCCTGTACTGCAATATACTTCCCTCTTAGCACCACCTTCACTGCATCCCACAGATTTTGTGTTGTTGAATTATTGTCATTTGTCTCCATATATTGCTTGATCTCTGGTGTTATTTGGTCATTGATCCATTGGTTATTTAGGAGCATGTTGTTAAGCCTCCATGTGTTTGTAGGTTTTTTTGTTTTCTTTGCATAATTTATTTCTAGTTTCATACCCTTGTGATCTGAGACAGTGGTTGGTACAATTTCAATCTTTTTGAATTTACCAAGGCTCTTTTTGTGGCCTAGTATATGATCTATTCTTGAAAATATTCCATGTGCAGTTGAGAAGAATATTTATCTTGCTGCATTTGGGTGTAGAGTTATGTAGATATCTGTTAGGTCCATCTGTTCTAATGTGTTGTTCAGTGCCTCTGTCTCCTTACTTATTTTCTGTCTGGTTGATCTGTCCTTTGTAGTGAGTGGAGTGTTGAAGTCTCCTAGAATTAATGCATTGCATTCTATTTCCCCTTTTAATTCTGTTAGTATTTGTTTCACATACGTAGGTGCTCCTGTGTTGGTTGCATAGATATTTTAATGGTTATTTCCTCTTGTTGGACTGACTCCTTTAACATTATGTAATGTCCATCTGTGTCTCTTGTGACTTTCTTTGTTTTAAAGTCTATTTTGTCTGGTACAAGTACTGCAACTCCTGCTTTTTTCTCCCTATTAGTTGCATGAAATATCTTTCTGTCCCTCCACTTTTAGTCTGTGTATGTCTTTGGGTTTGAAGTGAGTCTCTTATAGGCAGCATACAGACAGGTCTTGTTTTATTTTATCCTTTCAGTTATTGTATGTTTTTTGATTGGTGCATTCAGACCATTTACATTTAGGGTGATTACTGATAGATATGTAGTTATTGCCATTGCAGGTTTTCAATCCATGGTTACCAAAATTTCAAGGGTAGCTTCTTTACTATCTAACAGTCTGGCTTAACTCACTTAGTACATTATCAGAAACACAATCTAAAGGTTCTTTTTTCCCTCCTTTTTCTTCCTTCTCCATTCTTTATGTATTAGGTTTCATATTTTGTACTTTTTCTGTATCCCTTGACTGACTTTGGGTGTAGTTGATTTAATTTTGCATTTTGTTAGTAATTAACTGGTCTACTCCCTTTACTGTGGTTTTATTTTCTCTGGTGACAGCTATTTAGCCTTAGCTATTAACTATTTAGCCTTCCATCTGTATCAGTCCTTCCAGAATACACTGTAGAGATGGTTTTGGGGAGGTAATTCTCTCAACTTTTGCTTATCTGGAAATTGTTTATTCCCTCCTTCAAATTTAAATGATAATCTTACCAGATAGAGTATTCTTAGTTTGAGGCCCTTCTGTTTCATTGAAATATATCATGCCACTCCCTTCTCGTCTGTAAGGCTTCTGTTGAGGAGTATGATGATAGCCTCATGAGTTTTCTTTGTATATGATATTTTTTTCTCTCTCTGGCTGCTTTTAATACTCTGTCCTTGTCCTTGATATTTGCCATTTTAATTATTATATGTCTTGGTGTTGTCTTCCTTGGGTCCCTTGTGTTGGGAGATTTGTGGACCTCCGTGGCATGAGAGACTATCTCCTTCCCCAGATTGGGGGAGTTCTCCATTGCAAATATTGTTCTGTTTGGATTGGTCACACAGTTCTCTCAATATTCTTTCATTCCTAGAGATCCTTTTTTGTGTCTGTGCCTCAGCTTCTTTGTATTCCTGTTCTCTAATTTCTATTTCATTTACCATCTCTTCTACTTCATCTAATTTGCTTTTAAATCTCTCCATTGTATATTTCATTTCAGATACTGTTTTTCAAAATTTCTAGCTCTTTCTTGAATTCCTCTCTGAGGTCTTGAATATTTTTCTGTAGCTTTATGAGCATGTTTATGATTTTTATTTTGAAATCTTTTTCAGGAAGATTGGTGAGTTCAGTTTCACTTAGTCCCCTTTCTGGTGTTTTTGGATTTTGGTTTGTACCAGGTTCTTTTGATGTTTCATGTTTATGATAATAACTTGGTGCCAGAGATGCCCTTTAGTGCCGAGAATCTCTACTCTCTGGAGCTGCTCAGCCCCTGGAAGAACGGTGGGAATCACAGGTGAGTGGTGCTGGTGCCTGCCAAAAGAAAGAGCACTTTCCTGCTTCCTGGCTGCAGTGCCTGCCTCAACTGCCAAGGCCAGTGGGCCAAGCATGCAGGGAGGAGCCTCTATGCTAAACCCCTGTAGCTGCCATAGGCAGGGGCTGCCCTCTGGCTGGCCTGTAGTGATGGTGGGGACAGCAGTTTTGTGAGCCAGTGCCAGCCAGGAGGAAGGTGCAGCAGGCTGTGTATCATGGTGGGAGGCCTCGGAGCTCTATAGCCAGCCAGGGGGATGGAACACCTGAAGCTCCTGAAAGTTTCCAACCTGCTGGGCTGTGTGCACCAGGACAATTTTGTCCACCTGCCCTTTCTCCTGAGCAGTAAACTCTGTGCAATCCCTGCCCCTTCAGCAGCCCTCTTGCTGTTAGGAAGTCTCTCAGAGTGCCCACCTTTCTTTTGTCCCAGATCAACCGGTTGTGGTACCTGTTCTCCACAAGTAGCTGGAATCTCACTCTCTCCAAGTATTCCACCTGTCTTAGCTTTCCAACCCCATTAATCTACAGAGAGCCATGTAATGTAGGTTTGTGCTCCCAGAGCAGATCCCAGAGCTGGGTGTTCAGCAGTCCTAGGCCTCCATCCCCTTCCCACTCCATTTCTTTTCCTCCCACCGGTGAGCTGGGGTGGTGGTGGCAGGAAAGGGCTTGGGTGCCGCCAGATCACGGCTTTTGTACTTTACCCTTTGCTGTAAGGTCTGCTCTTTTCCCCAGGTGTAGGCAGTCTGTTGCTGCCTTCTTTCCTGTTGCTCTTTCAGGATTAGTTGTATTTGCTATATTTTCATATTAGATGTGGTTTTGGGAGAAGGTTACTGTCTCACCTCTCACGCCACCATCTTTAAGCCTAACATGGTTATTTTTAATAGAACCAATTAGGCCTTTAAATATGGAAGCATAACTCCTTTTATCAGCTGTGCATCAAGGGAGGCAGGGACCAAGTACATGGGACTATCACATAGGATAAGAGTCTACTAGTTCCAAAGGGGTGGATCTGAGATTTAGAAGGACTAATAACCAAGGCTTTAGCCAAGGTATCTGAAAGGTCTCCACAAAGTTTGTCAGTTGAGTATTAATAATTTGTAATAATATTCGGATGTTGTAATAATATATGACTGCTACTGTATATGAGTAACCCTGAGGACTGAGGGTGGTATGCACAATGAAAGTGTAAAACCAGCCCGCCAGCACAGCCTAGTCAGAGTACAGTAAATGGGTTCCCTGATCACTATGCAGTTTGAGAGGGGTTACCCAGCTAGGGATATTCTTTTATAACAGAAAATGTAGCCATAGAAGAAGCACTGCCCTGTCTACAAGTTCAGTCCAGTAAGAAAACATATAACCCATAACTAAGACATTTTTATCCATGAGATATGGAAAAGCTGTATGAGACTCATTGTCAAATCTTAAATGACCCATTAGATAATTTTAAGTGTCTGGGGACCACATGGACAGGTGGGACAAGCAAGCCAGGCAGTTTCTGCAGCATCATTTCCATTTCCCCACCAATATTGGTTCATGAATGCTATCATTTTGTCAGTAGACCAAGGGTTTGATGTATGTAAAGTGGTAGTAGTGGGAATTTTAGAATTTCTTGTAGGGCCACATTGTTATTTGGTCTTAAAGAGAGGTCTCTCTTCTTATTCAGCCAATAATAATTAGGTTTCCAATATTGTCTTTCCCTCTCTGGGGCCATTTATTGGATATTTCTTGTCAATTTTCCAAATTATCATTTGGGAGATAGCCCTATGGAATACGACAGAGGTTTGACTCTTTGTCTCCTTGAAAGCAGTGTTTCTGGTGGAAATATCAGCAAGGTGGTTTTCTCTGGCCTCCAAGGAGTCAAATCTACAATGCTCAGGAACCTTAAAAGTTCAGAGCAACTGGCAAAAGCATGTAATAAATTTTGGATATAGAAGTCAATTCCAATTTTATCCCCATTGGAGGTTAGGAAACCTCATTGCTTCCAGAACATGTCAATGTCATGAGCTACCCAAAAGGCATACCGACTACTAGTATGAATATTTGCAGTTCCCCCTTGGCTAACATAAAACTGGAATAGGGGCAGACAGCTCAGCTTGTTGGGCCAAAATACCCAGAGGTAGGGGCGCTGCCTCAGTGACTTCAAAAGTAATTGCAGTCACATACCCAGCATGACCATTTTCATCCTTTGAATAAGAACTGTGATTAAACCATGAGAAGTCTGCATTGGTTGGAGGAGTTTCCTGTACAGGGTCACAGGGAGTCAAAAGGTGATCTCTCAGCATTAATCACTTGTGATGCATTTCATATGGATCCAATGTGGTCCTATCGCAAGATCAGGTGCCCTAAAGATCGAACCTGAGTTTGAGAAGCTGCAGTTTTCTTTGGAGACTTTATGTCCCTTTAAGGCCAAAAGTTCTCACAGGTGAATGCTCTCTTTCTATGAAGAGGTTTGAGAAGGAGAGACAGAAGCAAATCATCCGGGTAGTACAACAAAGAGCCTGCAGGGCACTTTACAGCATCCTAATCAGCCTTCGAGGATTGTGAAAGTAAGGACTGTCGGTGAAACCGGGGGCCTCACTGTGCAGGTGTGTTTCCTCTTCCCAAGTGGAAGCAGAAAGGTATGGGCCACCCTTATGGACTGGAATACTATGAATGCACTGCGTAGGTCAGTCACAGTGAAACATTTGCTGTCAGTGGGGATGGATGTCAGCAGCTCATGGAGTTGGGAAGAACAGGGTGCCTGGGGGTAACAATGCTATTCTTGCTCAGAGGCCCTGGACAAACCTCCATCCTCAGCTACTGATTTTCTCACAGGTAAAATAGGGGGAGTAGAAGGGCTACTGCAGGGAGTGAGGCCCAGAGCCTATAATCTTCCATTATGGGCTTGATGCCTTGAAGGGCTTCTTTTTTATAGGGTGTTGATTAACTCTGGGGAGAGGTTTCAAGGGATCTATTGGAATCCTGATGGAAGGTGCACTGTGGATTCTGCCAATATCAGTTGAAGATCTTGCCCATAAAGAGGTTGGCAGCTGATCCAGTAGGAGTGAATGATCAGTGTCCCCAGACTTCCTATAGTGCCATCAAAGACTAGGCAAATAAGATGTTTAGGGGTCATTTAATCTCCCTGGTTGGCTATTTTGATTACTACTATGAAATTCTAGAATTACTTCCCCCCTTTTAGAAGAAAGAAATTCAGGCATGATATATATATTTTCAAGAAGTCTCAACCCAATAAATACAAATAGGGAAGAGGAACTATGGAGAAAAAGATGTGTATATCTAAGCAAAAGGGAATAGGTTCAGAAACAGGAACCCATGGAGGTTTATAAGAAATCCCACTATTTGAACCATTTTAGTGCTCCCAGGCAGGGGCTGCTTTGGAGCAGTGGGGCTGAGCACAGAAAATGTTGCTCCAGTGTCAGTAAGGACAGAGAGAGATTCATTCCCCATCTGGAGTGGCTCCCCCAAGCCAGTTAAGAAGGGGGACTGGGAAGAGCCCCTGAAGTTCCTTGGAGCCGATCTTTGGGAACTAGGACATTGGAATGGGTGACTAGAGGGCTGAAGGCATCTGAAGCGCTTAAACTTGTACCAATCTTTCTGTTTTCTTTGTCTTTTTTCTTTCCTTCCTTCTTATTTTTTTTTAAACCAATGTCCAGGCTCTTTGCAAGAATAGCAAAGCTAGGAAGTTTTGGTTCCGTTTAGGGCCATTGATTTGCCAGAGTTGTAAGTTGATAATTTTAGTGGTCTTTCTTTTTGGTGACTCATCTAGAGTGTGAGCAAGCTCGTTTGCCAAATTAACTAAATCTGAAGTGGACATCAGTTTCTCATTGCATCCTCATCCTTGCACCCGAGTCAGAAAACTAACAAGATCCCAGTGCAGCCTGTTCACAGAGCTAAATGCTACGTGGGTGGATTCAACATCTAAAGGAAGACTACAATTGTATTTGAAAACAATCTGAAGTCGACTGTAAGAGTTATGAACAGGTTTGTCAGGCTTTGTTTATGAGCCTGATTATTATTCCAATCAATAGACTCAGGAAAAGCTACTGTAATTGTTAGTTGGAGATTTTCAGTGAGCGTTCTGGCATTTTGCCAAAAGTAAGGGATCTGTTTATCTAAATCTCTTTCTTGATGTTCCCACTGAGCCAGTTTCATCCAATGCTTGGCCTGGCTCCCACCAACAAGCATGTGGAGTAACTGATGTAAATCAGAGAAACCAGGTTGGTAAGTTTAAATCACTATGTTGAATTCCTCAGGGCATCCTCAATCACTTTAGGAAACTCCTTAGCTGTGGCTTGCAATTAGGCCTTAGTCCAGGGAATATAAGACACTGACTGGGGTTTATTTAGATACCCAGAAGCCTTAACTTTAAAGGGACAGGTTTTCACCGGTTCAGGAGAGGTTTGGAGGAAAGGGGAAGTTTGGCAAGAGGATTAGAATGAGGGAATGGAGGGTGTAGAGGAAGTGGGAACAGTGCAGAGGGAATAGAGGAAAATGGTGCCCCAGGCAGGGCCTGAGCAGAAGTGGCTGCCACCTGTCTGGAGACAAAGAAGATGGGGGAGGGGAAAAGAGACTTCATAATTGTTTGTTTGCCTCAGTTAAGCTGGAAATAGTATTTTGCAAAGGGGCAAACTTAGAATCCTGAAAATGTTTGAAGTCTCAAGGTATCAATTAAAATAAGCATCCCATTCGGTTTTTTTTTCTTTCTATTTGAGCTGCAGCTTTCTAATTTAATTTTGAAAAAAAATTTTGGAGAGATGGCATGCTCCCCTTAATGACCATTGGTGTACTGAATTACTTTTGGTTAAATTGGTCCATTTAGTTAGAAATGCACATGAGGAGGGAACATAGCTTTTAGACATAAAAACAGCCAGGGTCCCAGAAGCGAGAGGGGCACCCTCAAACCATTTGGATGACTGAGATCTCATTTCTTGGAGGTTCTCTTCTAGAGCAAAAAGAAGAATTCCTGAATGGCAGAGTTCCAACAGGAGCAGTCTGGTTCCAAAAGGAATTGAACCGAAGTCCACCACAGTCCTGTAAGAAGATTCTGGTTCCAAATGGGAGTGGAGCCAAACTAGCACAGTTCCAATAGGAGCAGTCAGATGTAACAGGAGTGGAACTGAAGGCCGGCAGTTTCAGCAGGAAGTCTGGTTTCAAAAAGGAATCAGACTGAAGGCTAGCATGATTCCATCAAGAACAGCCCGATCCCCAAAAGGATATGGAACAAAGGCCGGCACAGTTCCAGTGGGAATAGTCCAATTCCAAACAGGTGTCGGACCAAAGGCGAAACCAGTACTCTCACCAAGGACAAGGCCTTAAAGCAGATCCTGGATAAAGCCTGAAGAGCTCAGAGTCACAAAGATAGCAGAACTCAAAATCCAGGAGACAACTTACCTTCAAACTCCAGGGTCAGCAAGAAAGCCTTGAGCTCCATGGGCCCTCTGGGTACTGGCACCTATTTGCTCACCAGCCTCAGAGCTCTTGGCAGTCTTCTCTGGATCCCACTGTTGAGCACCAGGTAATGTTAACCTCAAAATAAAACTGTCAAAAAATGGGCGGAGGATATGAACAGACACTTCTCCAAAGAAGAAATTCAGATGGCAAACAGTCACATGAAAAGATGCTCCACATCGCTAATTATCAGGGAAATGCAAATTAAAACCACAATGAGATACCACCTCACACCAGTTAGGATGGCCAACATCGAAAAGACTAGGAACAACAAATGCCAGCGAGGATGCGGAGAAAGGGGAACCATCCTACACTGCTGGTGGGAATGTAAACTAGTTCAACCATTGTGGAAAGCAGTAGGGAGGTTCCTCATAAAACTCAAAATAGAAATACCATTTGATCCAGGAATTCCACTCCTAGGAATTTACCCTAAGAATGCAGGATCCCAGTTTCAAAAAGACATATGCACCCATATGTTTACCACAGCACTACTTACAATAGCCAAGATATGGAAGCAACCTAAGGGTCCATCAGTAGATGAATGGATAAAGAAGATGTGGTACATATATACAATGGAATATTATTCAGCCATAAGAAGAAAACAAATCCTACCATTTGCAACAACATGGATGGAGCTAGAGGGTATTATGCTCAGTGAAATAAGCCAGGCAGAGAAAGACAAGTACCAAATGATTTCACTCATCTGTGGAGCTTAAGAACGAAGCAAAAATTGAAGGAACAAAACAGCAGCAGACTCACAGAACCCAAGAATGGATTAACAGTTACCAAAGGGAAAGGGACTGGGGAGGTTGGATGGGAAGGGAGGGATAATAGGAATAAGAGGCATTACGATTAGCACACATAATGTAGGGGGTGGGGCACAGGGAAGGCAGTATAGCACTGAGAAGACAAGTAGTGACTACAGCATCTTACTACACTGATGGACAGTGACTGTAATGGGGTATGTGGTGGGGACTTGATAATGGGGGGAATCTAGTAACCACAATGTTGCCCATGTGATTTTATATTAATGATACCAAAATAAAAAAAATGTGGCTTGTGAAAAAAAATATGTAGCATATTTGTTAAAAAATAAATAAATAAATAAAACTGTCAGTCATTTTACCAGTAAAAACGGGTTTATTCTGGAATAGCAGAGACAACTTGGGACAAGCAATCTATGACAAAGCCACAGGTATGTCTGGAGAACAAAGGGGAGGAACATTTTTTTATAGAGGAAAGGGTTGAGTTGGGAGGGCTGTTCTAAGAAAAGGTCTTTTTGAGAAAACTGTGAATCTCATGTATTGTGGTTTCTCATTGGCTGAGCTGTGACAGTCTCTCATTGGCTGGGCTGTTGCTGGAGGAGACAGAAACCTTCCTTCTTCCTCCTGCATGGTAAGGTAGCTAAAACACTATGACTTGCAAGCTGTCAGTCTGTCTTCCTTCTGGTGAGGTCTTCAACTGAGGAGGAGTGGTGGATGTAGGAGGTTGCCCTGCAGGCCTCATGATGCCATGTCAGTGAGGTTTCCAGTTATAAATTTTCACACTTGTAATAGCCAAGCTGTCAATCAATATAATGGAATACTCAGTAATAAAAAGAAATGAACTGTTGATACACATGATACCATGGCCAAGTCTGAGTACAATTATGCTGAGTGAAAGAGTACATACTGTATTATTCCATTTGTATGAAGTTCTTAAAAATGCAAATGAGAGTTTTCTGGAATGGAGTCAAGGAGTGTCTGGAGGGAAAAAGTACTAGGTACATGAAGAAACCTAAATATAAGGTAATAGATATGTTCGTTATCTTGATTCTGGTGATGGTTTCATGGGCCAAATCTTATCAAATTGTATACATTAAATATGTTCAGTTTATTACACATGATTTACATCTTTTTAAATAAAGGCACCATTTAAAATATGTTGAAAAATGAAATTAGGTATAAATATATCAATATATGTGCAGAACCTGTATCCTGAAAGGTACAAAACACTCAAGAAGGAAATCAAAGAACTAAATAAATGTAGAGACATATCACATTCCTGGATGGGAAGACTCAATATTGTAAGTTGCCAGTTCTTCCTGAAATAAATATATATGTATGTATGAGAGAGGGTACTAGATATATGTACAATATGTATATGTATACAAACACACATATATAAGAATGCATATATATAAAAAAACAATAATAAAGCAAATGTGTTAAAATGTTAACATCTGAAGAATCTGGGCAGATTCTTCCTCCTCCTAGAAGTTTCCTGTAACTGAAATTTCAAAATAAAAAATTTTTTAAAGGGGTTTATACTTGGTTGCTTTGTCATCTAGTTTTCCTTTCATGTATTACATATTTTATGAACACAAGGCATATCATTAAATATCATACACCACTTTGAAAGACTATATCATAGTCCATAGTAGATGGACAATTCATAGTTTATTTAACCAATCAGCTATTGTTAGAAATTCACATTTGCTTTTCCCTGAGTTTAATCCTTACTTTTCCTTTACTGAATATTCTTGCTGCTTTCTGAATGGTTCAGACCCCTCCCTCCCTCATTTTCCATACTGGGACTGAGTAAAGCTCTTAATTTCTGGACCTTTGATAGCAATACTTGGGACAGAGTGAGTTTAGACCAGGGGTTATTTATCCTATATATGAAGCCCACAGATTGGTTTAGTTTGGCCTGCATGGTGTTTTTAAGTATTTGAATTTATTGTCAACATTTAAAAATTATAAGATTTCACTTGAAAGTCTGGATTCTTGACTTCTCTTGAAACATAAAATCTGGCAACAATGGCCCACATTCTGGCATAGCTATCATGGCTGGAGTTAAGTATCAGCCACTCTCTGTAGATGTGGAATAGGTTCTCTGCCAATCCAGCTGTGTTTACTTACTAGTCTGCTGGCTCATGTATGCACTCAGTCTAACCCAGGTCTCTAAAGACTTTTTCTAGATCTGGGAACATCCTCACTCAAAACAAGAGCTGCTCAGGAGTTCTGTTAGAAGGCAGTGTAGTGAAGGCAGTGGGATAAAGAAAACTCCAGGCTTGAATCACGACAGGTGGATTTTAGTCAACTGGACTGGACTGGGCCCTAGTTTGCCCATCTGTTAAATGACCTAGATGGGTGGTTTTTAACTGGGAAATGGGTGGGAAGATCATAATGATAGGGTGCAGATAAAGGTGAATCTGGCTTGAAAAAACCATCCTAAGTGATTCAATGTCCTCCTTGAAAATGACTGGCTTACCTGGTTCAACAAATCTGAAAATCCAAATGATAACTGTCACAGGATGTTAATAGCTCAGGTACTGGATTTTAATGCCAGCTCTATCATTTATTTTCTGTGTGATCTTGGGCAAGTGACTTCACCTCGAGCCTGGTTTCTCATGTAGGACCTGGTAAAGTAGGAAGTAAGCCATTTCCACTTCAAATCCCACTTTAGTATGAGATTAAATTAGATGATATGTATAAAGCATTTAAGATTCCTTGGTACTAGGTAAGAACTCTGTATAAATGTTGGTTGCTTTTACTACCTACTTCTTAAGGTTGTTGTGAGGATTAAATGAGATAATATGGTAAAGTTCTTAGTAAATAACCAGGTGCATTGTCAGTGTTTTTGAAATGGTTAATGATTATTATCCATAATAATTCTAAAGGGATACATTGATTTATCATTGTCAAAGGTGGTGATTTGACTGGACTTGGAGGAACAAAGGCAAAATTCTCACATAGGCTTGAGTCTTAAGTCTGGAAACTGGGAGGATAAGGACAAGAGGCAAGGAAGTAGAAGATGGATTCCATTTTAAGTGAGATATTCAAAGACCCAAGTAGAAATATGGGATATCTTTTGGGTGTTAGGGCAAGATTTGGAAGACAGAACCAAGAGTTATCAATGCAGAGAAAAAAGGAAGGATTTGTTGTTATTGTTTTCCTTCTTTTTTTGTGGAAATAAAACTGGGACCTTCAACAAGGAAGGGAGGTTAACCAGATCTCATTAATCTTTGGGTTCCCCTAGCATAGGGCTGGCACTGAGCAGGAGCCACTAACACTCTTTGTGACTTAGTAGAAGCGACTTTCCCTTGTCTGAGCCTCAGTTTCCTCATCTGTAAAATAAGGAACAGTAAATCTATCTCTGATGGTGTTGTAAGGATTCAGAGATCATGGTTTGGAAATGGCCTGGTTAAAAGTAAACGCACAAATGGTGTCTGATGTGACAACCCACAACACATCCACTAGAACAGAAAAAAAAATGTTTCAGACAGGCAATGTCAAGTGTAGGTACAACTTGAGGGACTGTCAGTTAGTATAGTATGTAAGGTAGTGACAGTGTCTATTAAAGCTAAACACCTACCTGCCCTTGATCAGCAATTCCATTCTTGAGACTATTCCTGTGTTTATCAAAGAAATGTACCAGAATATTTATAGCACCAGTATAGTCCCAAATTGGAAAATATCCATTTCTAGGCATATTCACACAATAGAAACCATACAGAAATAACAATTAAAGAACTATTCCTACGTGCAATATGCATCTCACAAACATAAATGTAAAGTAAAACAAGCCAAATATACAGCACACACTATGAGTCCATAGAGTTCAAAACGGACAAAAATAATCCAAGCTGTTAGAAAGCAGGTAGTTGACAACTTTCAGGGGATGGGGGTGGCAGAGAGCATGTTCAGGGCTTCTGGTGGCTGCTAATGTTTAGTTTCTTGATCTAAGTACTGGTTATATGGGCGTATTCCCTTTGTGCAAATTCATTTAACTGTATGGTAATGATCCGTACTCTTCTCTGTTATTTATACTTCATTAAAAAGTTTCAAGAACTAGCAGTGTTTCCCTGGGACCAGAAGTATAGGCTTTGGCAGCAGACAGATCTGAGGCCCCATGCCCTGGCCCCTCTGACTGGCAAGTGGTTTCATGGCTCTTAGCCTGTTTCTTTCTCTGTAAAAGGGGGAACATAATGTCTGTTGATTCAATGAGTCAATACACGTACGACTTAAGCACAGGGCCTGGCATAGGTCTGCAGGGGCCCTGCATGACCCAACTCCTGGCACCGCTGCCTCGTTTTCTCCAGCCCTGATGGTTGAGTTCTACTTGATTAGCTTTAACCATAATGCGGGATTGGTACTCCTCATCCCGGGGTGCAGCCCGGTACGCGTGTCACTCTTAGGGGCAGCCTGGGCCTTCCTGCTTCCGTGCGGTGACAATCCTCGGTCGCAGGCCACGTGGAGACCTCCTAAAAAACCCCTTCTGCGAAACCCAGCCTAAGGCATCTCCAGCCCAGCCACTAAAAGAGAGAAGAGCACTTGGCCACCACTCTCCCTGACAGATTTGCGACACATTGCTCAAATGAAAACGAAGTGGGCAGCGACGCCTACAGACGAGAAACTCCGCGCTCGAAATGCCGCACGGAATCTTGCCACCCCGCGCTACTGCGCAAGCGCTCCTTCCCGGGCCAGCCCGCGCGCCCGCGCGTTACCGAGAGCGCATGCGCAAATCTTGGGGGCGGAGCCCAGGACGAGGGCCTCCTTCCTCTCAGTCCTGCTGGGCCCATCCAGCCCGCTCTCGGCAATGTCTTCAACTACGTTTCCCAGAAACCACTCAGGCCCTGGCCTTCCGGTAGCGTCAGCGGAAGCGGTGACCGCATATGGCTGAGCCACACACAGGTTGTCTTGGTCACTATGGAGGAGATAGGCATCCTGGTGGAGAAAGCTCAGGTCTGGTGGGGCCGGGCTCGCGGGGAGGGTTGGGGGTGGGCGGCGACCTGCGTGGGGAGCTTAGTGACAGCGGGGGGTCTCTGCCTGGGTCTGGGTGATTTGAGAGGCCTCGGTGTGGAGCTTTGTGCCATCCCGAGGCCTGGCTGTGTGGCTGTGATGTTAAGACGGCAGTAAGCCTGGGAAAGCGAGGCTGCGGGAGTGAGTGACGTTAGAGGTTCTTTGGCACTGAATGATTTCGAGGTCTAGCTGGAAGTGCTCAGTGACATTGGTGGCCTGGAGGGGCTGGGGATGAGTCGGGTTGTGAGCGATGTATGGGATTTGGCTGTGGGGCCTAATGTCTGAGGCTGGGCTGGGGAGCTGACTGATGTTCGGGGCTTGGTTGGTGTTGGGGGCGCTAAGTGGTATGTGTGCTCTGGTCAAGTTATGTTTGGGGCCTACTGGGTAGCTGGATGACATTAGGGCCTAATGTGAGTTGGGGTTCTGTGACATGAGGGATATTTTTGGGGAAAGTTAGGTAATGTTAGGACTGTTTGAAGGCATGGTGACCTTAACAGCTGGTATGAGAGAGCCCTGTGACATCAGGAACCTGTTGAGGGCGTTTGAAGGGCGTTGGGGTCTGGTAAGATGATGTGACTTTTAGGCCTTAGTTGGGAGTTGGGCGACATTGGGAACATGTTACAAGTGGCGTATGATAACAAAAGATCTTTTAGGGGGCTAGTTGATATAAGGGGCCTGTTAGGGGCTGGGTGACATCATGAGCCTCTTAAGAGGGCTGAGTGGTTTCTGGGGTCTGTTTAGAGGGACTGAATGATGTCAGAAATCTCTTGGCTGAGTGATTCATGGTGAAGTGTAGAAGGGGCTCTAGATTCTTTCATGAGGGGACCCTTTTCTTCTAACTTGAATTTCTTCCCTTGGTGTAGGATGAGATCCCAGCATTGTCTGTGTCACGGCCCCAGACTGGCCTGTCCTTCCTGGGACCTGAACCTGAGGACCTGGAGGACCTGTACAGCCGCTACAAGGTACATTCAACCCCAGTTTGGACCCTGCACTGACCCAGCATCCCATACTCCCCCTACCTTCCACCACTCCCTGGCTCAGCAAAGGCTGGAGCCATCTCCTACCTGTCATCTTTCTGGTCACAGAAGTTACAGCAAGAGCTAGAGTTCCTGGAGGTGCAGGAGGAGTACATCAAGGATGAGCAAAAGAACCTGAAGAAGGAATTCCTCCATGCCCAGGAGGAGGTGAAGCGAATCCAGAGCATCCCACTAGTCATTGGGCAGTTTCTGGAGGCTGTGGATCAGAATACAGCCATCGTGGGCTCCACCACAGGTGTGTGGTGGGTGGGTGGGTAGCAGGCACCTCATCTGTTCATTCAACAACTGTTAACTGTTTCCTGCCATGTGCCAGGAGTTGTGCTAGGGTCTCATAACTGCAAACAAGACAAGACAATATGTGTTTTTCAAAGTAGTTTGACTCTGATGCAAAAGTAGACATATATTTTACATTTTCTCTATACAGTCACATATATTTTTTCTCTTCCCTTTTGTATGTATATATATACATATATATATATGTATATACATACATGTAGACACACGCAGTAAATACATACTAAAAGTCTCACCAAATGATACTTAGCCTTACTGTGTGTGACATACTCTGATGTTTTCCATTCTGTTATAGTCTATTTTGTTTTGACCAGTGTTTAGGCTCTGAGCCTCTAAATTGATTTCATCACTACTCCTGAGTGGGGACCTGCAATTTGAAACCATCAGTGAAGTGTTAAGAGATGGGGCTCCAGTAGCACTTAGTTATGGTAGCTGCTGTCATTAACATGGGCCCAGGCCCTGCCCTCATGATGGTCATTGTCTCTGCATTTATCTGTCTTTTCCTTCTTCTGGTCTCTACTCCTTTAGACCAAGCCGTGTTCTTATAAAGGTGGAGAAATGCATAACTGGACCTGGAATTGGACTGATGGGCTGGTAGTGAAGTAGAGAAGGGAGGGAGATACCCAGAATGAAGCCTGTATCTTTGACCTGTAGAACTTAGTGGGACAGTGAGGCTATCCCTGAGATGGCAACATGGACAGAAGAGTAGGTTTAGAGGGGAACAGTGAGGGTAGTCTGAGGACATCACAGGAAGGGGTCTAGGAAGCTGCTAGACTGCCAGGTCTGAAGGTCAGAAGAAAGGCTGAGACTGGAAAGAGATGTGCATCACCACTAGAGGTGGAGGTGGACCGGAGAGGTGAGACTGGAGACTGGATGAACAGGGAAGAGTCTGGTAGGAGACCTAGTGGGAGAGGACTGGGCTGAATCTGGGCAGGGTCCATGGGGAGGAGAAGAGAGATTGGCTGGAGAGACATTCAGGAGGCTGGATGGAAGGAAGGTCACAGTGACAGAGGGCTGTGGAGAGAAGGGGAGAAAGGTCCAGGATGAGGCTTGGGGCTCTGGCTGGTGACTAGGGACCATGGCCCTCCCTGAGATGGAGACCCAGGAGCAGCATCACAATTTGGGGGAAGATATGAGAACACTTTGGGTCACAGTGAGTGAGAGATGCTCACTGTGTTAGGGAACCCACACTGTTAAAACCCATGGTGCTCAAGGGTCAGCTGTAGTTGTAGGGGAGCCAGGCAACAAACCCAGGCAGTCTAGCCCAGAAAACACACCACTAAACCGGTATCTTTTACTGTTCCCTAGCCTACATGTATTAAGATTTTAAGATGTGCCAAGCCCTGTCCTTGGGCTTTACAAACAGTAAAACTGTTTGTATGTGAGAGATGTTCCCCTGGGAACACCCAGGGGAAGGCATTCTAGGAGGCTGCTGGTCACCTAGGCCTGGAGCTCAGGAGAGTCAGGGCTATAGGTAGACAAGTTGTTATTTTGTGTATATCTGGGGCATGGACTGGAGGAGGCAAGACTAGAGGCTGAGAGAGCCAATCAGGGTGTGAGTGAGGGATACTGGTGACCTGGAGGGTGCAACTGTGAGGTCAGAGGGAGGGGGTACAGTTTGGAAGTTCTGGCACTTCTCATTTTCTCTGCCTCTCTTTCATCCCCTTCCCAAAGGCTCCAACTACTACGTGCGCATCCTGAGCACCATTGATCGGGAGCTGCTCAAGCCCAATGCCTCGGTGGCTCTGCACAAGCACAGCAATGCCCTGGTGGATGTGCTGCCTCCTGAGGCCGACAGCAGCATCATGATGCTCACCTCAGGTGAGGGGGTGGTGCCCAGAGCTGGGGAAACCTGATTGGACCCTGCGGGCCAGGCTGGGAGCCCCAGCTCTGCTCTCTCACCAGATCAGAAGCCAGACGTGATGTACGCAGACATTGGGGGCATGGACATCCAGAAGCAGGAGGTGCGGGAAGCTGTGGAGCTCCCACTTACACACTTTGAGCTCTACAAGCAGGTGAGAAGCTGGAGGCAGCAGGGAAGGGAGAAACCCCACTGGGTCTCGAGTTGGTGACAGGTACCTCTGCCTTATTCTTCTTTATCCACCCCTTTGTTTCAGATCGGCATCGACCCTCCCCGAGGCGTCCTCATGTATGGCCCACCTGGCTGTGGGAAGACCATGTTGGCAAAAGCTGTGGCTCATCACACGACAGGTAAGCCACTTGGCCCCTCCCTCCAGCTCTGACCCTCTGGGCTCTTCTTACCTTGTTCCCTGCTCTCTTATCCTCCCTAGGAAGTGACACGGCTTAGTGGTTAAGAACATGGGCTCTGATTGGGGAGCCCCTGTGTGCCTCTTACTGGCTATACAGTCCTGGGGAGGCAACTTCATCTCCTCCTGCCTCAATTTCCTGATCTCATAGAAGGCTTACTTCACAGTGTGATTGTGAGAGATGAATGAAATAATGTAGCATTTTTCCTATGGTGGGTTATGACCCATTAGTAATTGTAAATTCATGAGTTGCAACCAGCTTTCAAACAATGAAACGGAACAGAAAATGTCAGAGTCCCACTTAGTAAGAGCTCATATGGTTTTGTGAAACTTGCTGCATACACATGAATGCTTGTGGTTGTTTATAAATGTATTTCTTATTGTAGGTTTCAGGCAAAAATGTCTGAAAGTCACTGTTTTACTGTTTGTAAAGCCCAAGGACAGGGCTTGGCACATCTTAAAATCTTAATACATGTAGGCTAGGGAACAGTAAAAGATACTGGTTTAGTGGTGTGTTTTCTGGGCTAGACTGCCTGGGTTTGTTGCCTGGCTCCCCTACAACTACAGCTGACCCTTGAGCACCATGGGTTTTAACAGTGTGGGTTCCCTAATGTGCAGATTTTTTTCAATAAACATATTGGAAAAATTATTGGAGATTTGTAACAATTTGAGAAAACTCAACCTAGAAATATTGGGGGGATAAAGGTATGTCATGAATGCATAAAATAGATACTAGTTTATCATTCACTATCATAAAGTCAATAATAGGCTCTTAGTAGTTTTGGGGAAATCAAAAGTTTTATGTGGATTTTGACTGCTCATGGGTGTTGGTGCCCCCAGCCCCTGCATTGTTCAAGGGTCAACTGTACTTACTTAAGTTAGTACTACATAAGTAAGTTAGTTTATGTAACTACTCAGCAAGTTATACTCTCTGTGAGTCTGTTTCCTATTTTTCTGGGTTACTCAGAGGATTGAATTGATAAAAGCTTCTAGAACCATACCTGGCATGTAATAAGTAGACAATAAATGTTAGCCATTGTCATGATCATTCATTTGTTTAACAGTTCATTGGACTTTTCTCCAAGTCCTTGTGCTGGGATACAGTGATGAATCAGATATGTCCCCTGCTTTGGAGAATCTCCCAGTGTGCCTGGGGAAAAAGAAAAATAAACACTTAGAACTCAATCAGTTAATATTTATTGAGCACCTAATAATATGTGCCAAGCTGTGTTCTAGGTGCGGCAGATAAGGTAGTGAACAGAACATCTCCATTCCTCATGGAGGTGATGTCAGTTGGAGGAGCACTTGAACACATGAGTGAATAGATTATGTGTCACTGGTGCTAAGTGCATGACAGAGAACTAAGCAGGGCAAAGGGATAAAGAATAATAAGAGCTGCAGTTTATACGCCAGGACTGGGGGATGGGCAGGGAAGATTTTTCTGAAGTGATATTTACATGAAGACCTAAAAGACTTGAGGGAGTAAGTCACATGAATGTCTAGGGTAGGGAGTTTGAAAGGGTATCTCGCTGCAACCCTCCTTACTCAGAATGACTCAGGGCCCACGCAAGAGATTTTATTATCTGAAAGAGAGAGTGGCTGCCCCAGAGGGAGGGGGTGGAGAGAGAGGGGGAGAGAGAGAGAGAGAGAGCAGAAAGAGCAAGAAGACAGAAACAGAGACAAAGAGACAGAGAGAGAAAGCAGTAGCGTAGTGCAAGCATTGTCCCTTTTATTGTAGCAGATCCGCTCATCCTGTTGCCTTGGGAGAGAGTCCAGATGTTTAGAGATAGAGTAAACCCAAGCAAGCCCCAGCATAATTCTCACTGGCTTATGTGTTTAAGACCATAGAGTAAATAGAAGATAAATTACTATATTCTTACAGAGTTTATCAGGCTGAGGGATTATTTTGTGCAGAGGCCTTGAGGCAGGGGTGTACTCAGTGCTCCAGGAATGGGAGGAAGACCCCTGCAGCTGAAGCCAAGTGAGCAAGAGGGCTCATGGTTGGAGTGAAGGTGGGGACAGTCTGCAGAGTAGCAAATGCTCCAGGGAAGGAAGGAGGGTAGTGGGATTGCTCTAAAGGGAGGGCGTATCAGTCCATTCTGTCAGTGCCTCTCAGGTGGGGGTTCCTAGAGGAAGGTCTGGGGTGGGAAGGCCCTCTTTTAGTGAGTTATGGGTAGTTCATGATTCAACTCCATGAAGGCAGAGGCCTCATGCATGTATTCTTTTATGTTTCCGGCACCTACCCAGTAACTAGACTGTGGTAGGTGCCCAGAAAATGTTTGTTGAATGGCTGGCTAAAGGAGAGGCTGTGCTTGGCTGGTCCAACATGTGAAGCTGAAGAGATCAGAAAGGGCACAAATGTAAATAGTTTTAGTGCTAATCTCAGAGATTTTGCATGTTGTCTAAAAACAGGGTAATTTTAGACAGGGTTCAACAGAGATATAATGCAAGCCACATATATAATTAACATTTTTAAGTACCCATATTTTAAAAAATAAGTTAAAACAAATAGTGAATTTAATATATTTTATTTAACCAATATACTCAAAACACTGACTTTATCATGTAGCAGATACAAAATTGGGAGATTTTTTTCCTATTATTTTTTTGTTTTAGTAAAATATGTGTAACATGAAATTCACCATTACTAACCAATTGTAAGTCTGGGGAAAGGAAATCCCGGGGCAAAATACTTCTAAAAACCGAAATCAGTCAAAGGGAGAAATAAAGTTTAAAATCCGTTCATTGCTCACAAACTGCAGTCCCGGGCCATCTCTCTTTCCTGCTGCAGCAGAAGCAAACCGGCCCTCCCCTCACCTCTCAGGTACAGATAAGCCCTCCGTTGCCCAGGTAATTACCCATTGATATGGAGATGAACTTCTCTCCGCCCCTGAGGAATGATGCAAATTCACTAAAGCCGTACTTCTTTACAGCTCTGAATGCCTACTGATATGCAGATATACTAAAGCCAGGCAAGATATTCTGGAAATAATACAATTTTACCCACACCAATTTTTAAGGGTATAACTCAGTGGCAGTAAGTACATTCACAATGTTGTGCAGCCACCACCACTGTCCACCCCCGGAACTTGTTCATTATCCTGAACTGAAACTCCGTACCCTGTTCCCCTTCCCTCCACCGTCCTGGTAACCTCTATTCTACTTTTAATTTCGATGAATTTGCCTATTCTCAGTACCTCATATAAGCAGATGAGTAATACAGTGTTTGTCTTTTTGTGTCTGGCTTATTTCACTGAGGATAATATCTTCAGGGCACATCCATGTTGTCGCAGGTGTCAGGATTTAGTTCCTTTCTATGGTTCCACTGTATGTAAATACTACATTTTATTTTCTGATGAACACTTGACTGAGATATTTTATACTGTCTTGAACTGAGTCCTTTGGTAGCTGGTGTGTATTTCACATTGACAGCACATCTCATTTTGGGCCAGCCACATTTCAGTTGCTCCAAATCAGAGCCAGTGGCCAGCGGATCAGAGACGTGTTCTGAGCAGATTGGCTTTTTGAAAGATTCTTCTTGCAGCTGGAGGTGAATAGCGCGGAGGACAAACCTGAAAGCCAATTAAAGATCTTTGTAGTGATCTTACAGAGACAGATAATGGTAGCCTGGGGTGGAGGCCTTGGGAATGGATTGGAGAGAGAAGGTAGAATCAAGGGGTAGAAGTGACAGGATTTACTTACTGACTAGATGTGGTTGACAAGAGGGAGGAGTCAGGAGCAACTCCCAGTTTCTGACTTGGGCAACCAGGTTATTGGACCTTCATAGGATTGGGGAACAATGGATTGGTGTAAGGGGAAGGTGGATTCAGTGTGGGACATGCTGTGTCTCAGTGACCAGGGAACCTTCACTGAAACATAGTATGAGAGATTGGGAGGACAGGGAAGGCGATGTGGGACAGGGGACTGCAGTGACTGAGTGAGAGAGGCAGAGAGGCCAGGGTCAGATAAGGGAATTTCGGAGATTGGGGTTTCACATGTAACAGTTGGCACATGCAGAGCAGACAAGGAAAGGTGTGGCCAAAGCAAAATAGTCAGGATGTGGTTAGAGCAGGGCAAGTCAGAAACCCTGAGGTGTGGATGTTGAGCGAGCCCCAGGTGATGCCGGTACCGGGGAGGAGGGACACTTTGAGGCGGGTGTGAAGTCCATATCTTAGGGTGTTAGGGCAGGACTGCACCTTGCACAACTGCTAGCTTATGATAAACCACAGGGTCTGCATGGTGAACTGAGTCTCTGCTATTGGAGGTGGCTGGAAGGAGGGCCCTGGAGGTCACTGTGTAACACAAAGCCACATCCAGCCATTAACAATCAAGTTAAATTATAAAACAAGTTTAAAAGGAGAGGGCCAGAACAAACTGTCTTCGATACCATTACCACTTGTTGATTATGTCAGAATTTGTGCCTATGGTCCCTGACTCTTGCATGATATTCAAAAGTGGGTCCTTACATCAAATGGAACTTGGAGCTCTTGGTGAAGCAATACAGTGCCTTAATGCATGACTTGTTACTGATTTTTTTCCAGCACTCAAGAAATCCAGATTTTTTTTTTTGGATCGTAAATTCCATGACCATCTCTAGCTCTCCAAACAGGCATGTTGGAGCACAGACACCTTTGGTTTTTTTAATATCCTGATTTTTAAATGTTGGGCCAAAAAAAACGACATAGTGTACAGGCAGGATTCATGATTTGGGATGCTAGTTAGCTGTGGGGTGCAAGCAGATGGTTGACTGTCCCAGCTGGATTGGGTCCAGCCTGGACATGAGAGAATGACCTGGCTACTTGGAGTGGGCGTCCAAGAAAGGCATGTCCTCAGGGAATTCAGTTTCAGTTGAAGCAGGCTGAACCGTAACCCTGTGGGAGGCCCATCCTTATCTAACCCTTGTCGTCCTGCCATCAGCTGCGTTTATCCGGGTCGTGGGGTCGGAGTTTGTACAGAAGTACCTGGGTGAGGGCCCTCGAATGGTCCGAGATGTGTTCCGCCTGGCCAAGGAGAACGCACCTGCCATCATCTTCATAGATGAGATCGATGCCATTGCCACCAAGAGATTTGATGCCCAGACAGGGGGTGAGTGATGCCCAAACAGGGCCTGGGGCCTTGGGCAGGCTTGCCATACTGGATGTCTTGTACTGACTGTGTTGTACACATGTCAGCTGACAGAGAAGTTCAAAGAATCCTGCTAGAGCTGCTCAATCAAATGGATGGATTTGACCAGAATGTCAATGTCAAGGTTCGGGGTTTGTGATGGGGAGGTGTACTGTGGGAATCAGGGAAAGGAGGCTGGCATGTGAGGGAGGCAGGTATGATGGGAAGGAGGGTGTAGTGGGGATAGGGGTCTGAGCTAGCCTTCCGAATGCCAGGTGATTATGGCCACGAACCGAGCAGACACCCTGGATCCTGCCCTGCTGCGGCCAGGACGTCTTGACCGTAAAATTGAATTTCCACTCCCTGACCGCCGCCAGAAGAGATTGATTTTTTCCACTATTACCAGCAAGATGAATCTCTCAGAGGAGGTTGACTTGGAAGATTGTATCCTGCTTTAGAAGTGAGGGAAGGTTCTTGGTTGGGAATGAGGATTGGATCTTCATCTCCACCTCTACTGTGACCACAACCTCCACTATGCAGGTAGGAGACCAAGGCCCCAGAGAGGGTGGTGAAAAAGACAGCCCCAGGCTGACTTCCAGCTCCAGGCACTCACCCCATCATGCAGGGAGTGGTTTCCTTAACTCACCCACTGCAGATGTCGCCAGACCAGACAAGATTTCAGGAGCTGATATCAACTCCATCTGTCAGGAGGTAGGTGCCGGTCTCTCTCTGCATCTGGCCTGGGGTGTATATATAAAGACTTCTCCTCTCTGAGACCACAGCTACGATCCTTCTTTGCCTGCCTGGGGTGTGGGCCCAGCTTTCTGTTCCTTTGCCATCAGTGGGGAGCACAGGGAATAGATTTTAACTCATGTCCTTCCTTCAGAGTGGAATGTTGGCTGTCCGTGAGAACCGCTATATTGTTCTGGCCAAGGACTTCGAGAAAGCATACAAGACGGTCATCAAGAAGGATGAGCAGGAGCATGAATTTTACAAGTGACCTCTCTCTCCACACCACAGGGTCCAGGGACTTCTTTCACTTCCCTGACCTCTGTCCCAAAACCTAATTCTCTTACCTTTACCCAGGATTGGTGTATTCAATAAATACACAAGATTGAATCTGTTTAATTTATTCTTAGAAGTTCAACTCCTTTGGAGTATCTGGGCCTTAAATAGGATCCCCTGTGTCCCTCCTGCCCTCCTGACAGATGAGTGGGTAGGGTATATGGCCCAGGTTACAGCTTGAGAGGGAAGCAAAGAATCTGTTCCAAATGTCTTCATAAATTTGGGGAAATGAATGGAAAATGAGCCTCAGACTGCAGCCCTTTATGGCGAATTAAAGCCCCTGTTCCTCTCCCAACCCCCATTTCCGGTAGAAGGCCAATTGAGTGTGGTGATTCCTGTGTTCCTCACACTCAGAGGATCAGGGATAGATGGCCGTGCAGAGTCCTCCAGAGCAGGGATAAGTAGGCTGGGAGGAAGGTTTGAATGCCTTGGTTGTGGGAATGTCTTTGGCTCTTTTTGTCTCGTTGGGCCACAGACACATTTGGCTGGACCAATTCCCACCCTCTTTTGAGGTCTTTGTTCACTTGTCTTTCCTGGGCAGCCTTTCCTGATAACCCACGTTGGGAAGGAACCCTTCCCCTGTACTCCCCTGGCACATGCACATGATTTGCTTGGCATTTTTTACAGCCCCTTAGACTTTCTCATGTGCTTGTCTGTTCCCTCCTCCAAACTGGAACCTCTGTAGTCAGGGATTGTAGCTTGACCACAGTTCAAATCCCAGTGCCTACACATGGTACATACTCAGTTAGTACTTGAACAAATATATGAATGTCACTGTATATTTGGGAGTGGGATGGGAAGGAGGTACAAGGAAAAATAGTTGGCAATCACATTTTTGAAGGGATGGGTGATTCCTCCATAGATAAGCATGGCAGGTTGAACAGAGAAGTTAACTTTTCTTCCCTCCTGGGACCTCAAAATGAGAGTAAAATGTAAATTCATAAGGACATAGAGGAAGACAGAGGAGATGGCAGCAACACAGTTTTGGAAAGACAGATAACCTGTTCACTGATGCAGCACACCTGAGGAAGCATGGACTTGAACTAAAGGGAGGCCCCAGAGACAAAATCAGGTCACTTAATGAAGGTGAGGGCAGGAAACAGGAAGACTACCGGAAAGGCCATATAAAAATTAGAATTAATACCTCGAGTATGAGTAGAACCTGGCGAGCAGTAAACAAGCTATTGCAACTCCAGGCCCCTGACCCTTCTCCAGCGTGGCACAGACCACAGGTTTACTTTTGAAAGTTGGGCCAGCTGTCTGGGCGGGCAGGCCTAGAGCATGGACAAGAGGGGTGCCATGCTGAAGACGGGGATGAAATGAGCACCCTGGGCAGGCAACTGAAGGATTCCTTCTGAGGAAACTGGCAGCATAAGAGGTGAGAGGAAAATGGGTTGTTAAGCTACCTAAAGCCCTAAACTGATGAGTTTATATAATTTGGAAACATGGAAGTAAATTTCAAAAGAAACAAAAGAGTGGAAAGTAGAGCCTCTTGGGAGTAGGGAAATATGAGGCAGGGGACTATGGGAATGCTTTTTGTTTTATACACTTCATATAATACTTGACCCTAAGACTAGGTACTTCAAAAATGACAGTAACAAAATCACAGGGAAAAGAAAAAAGATCTTCCAGGCCAGTAGATATTTGCAAGTGTGGGGATAAAGGAGGAAAACTGCTGAAGTGACAAGACACCCTAAACCTCAGTGATAAAGGAAGAGATTAGAAACAGAACAAGGCCATGTATCCCAGGACTGACAGCAAAGAAAATGAGAGGATATTGCCACAACCTGAATGGAACATCCCTTGTGGAGTGAGGATTTGCAGTTGTTTCCATCCCATCTGATGGTGGAGAACTTGGAGCATCAGCCTTAAACTCTGTCACTCAAGAGTCCTCATCAGTCCCAGAGACAGTGAGAAGAGGGTGTATGTGAAATAACGTACACAAGATAAACTGCATAAAACTAGTTAAGTGAGAGAGAAAACCCAAGTCCTCCCCAACAACTGTAGGCTCTCCTTTTGCAAGATACTGTCCTTGAGTCCGTGTGACAGACTGTTACCTCAGCAGAATTGTAATCTGGTGCTTTGGCTTATTCTGCTGCTGAGAATTGTTAGCTCACCACCCCATTTTCCCTAGCACTCTGGAGGGAGTGACTGCTGTTTGGGAGATGACTCAGACTTGGTCCCTGTTGTCATTAAGTAAATCCCAATGTTGTATTTTAATAATAAGGTCTACTTTTTCTGCTTGAGAGACTCGGCATTGAATTTTGGTCTCTGACAAATAAGAAGGAATCTGATAGATGATTGGCATAGAATGTTCTCTAGTGTTCTCAAGTCATCTTTACATTTGCCCCAACCACTTACCCAACTTAAAGTTCTTGAAGAATCTTTCAGAAAACATGGAAATCCCAGAGGAGGCAGCCATTCTTTCTCTCTATCCATCCACATGATGCTTTATAGGGCCTTTATCCATTTCATTTAGGTCAAGTGACCCCAAACTACTAGTCAAGAGTGACGTTGGTTAATACAATTCCTCTAGGGGTCCAAGGCCTCCAGAGCAGTGCTTCGTATTTCAAAATTACTTTCTGCATTTTGAGAGTAAGCACGGGTGAAGACCACTGAGAGCAAAGCTGCCACAATAATAATGCTACAATTAACTAGACATTTATTATGTCAATGCCCTTCAGCCAAGAACCCAGGAACACACCTGTAGTCAATCAGTTGGGCTTAGTTCTCATTATGAAGGAGAATGCACACCACAAGGAACTGCAGCATCTCAGGAAGAGGTTATTAGAAAAGGCTTATTAAAGGACTTGAGCTTGTGGTAGGTGATTTGGGTGAGGGTTTCAGGAAGCAGGACTTTGCTCCGGATTGCATGCTGTCAGGAAGCAAAAAAAATTTTAATATGATTGGACACTGTAATAAATAGTACCTATATGAAGGCAGACAGAGTGAGGCTAGAGCCATAATCAGTAAGAAGTAGCAGACACTCACTAGCTGGAGGTGGGGATATGTGGTATATTGTGTGGGTTCCCCAGTGATCTTGAATTGTCTGTGCTTAAACAAAATTATGAAGTGGCCTTGTTTCATCTCCCATCATCACAGTCTCAGAGTGACCTTGATTATGGTGTTCTATGAGATTATGTCCATGGAGAATAACATGGCCTAGCTGTGAGCACCAGGCAAGCTTTCAATACCAGAGGCCTACTAAGTGTCAGACCAGTTCTTGAACGTCAGGGGCTGCTTTTTCCTGTCCTCAGTTACATTTACTCTGTTAAGAAGAAAAAGTAAGACTGAACAGTTGCTAAACAGCCTGGGAACTCTTACATCTTAGAACTGGAGTCCTTAAAGCAAGTGTTTTCCTGCCAAGGGAAACATGTATCTTTTCTCTGTTCCACTTTGCGAAAACATGGGGAAGAAAAAATTTAAATACACATAAACCTTTGTATTTGTTTTTTTTTTTTGAGAGGGCATCTCTCATATTTATTGATCAAGTGGTTGTTAACAACAATAAAAGTCTGTATAGGGGACTCAATGCACAGTCATTAATCAACCCCAAGCCTATATCTCAACAGCCTCCAATCTTCTGAAGCATAACAAATAAGTTCTTACGTGGTGAACAAGGTCTTACATAGTGAATAAGTTCTTACATGGTGAACAGTACAAGGGCAGTCATCACAGAAACTTTCGGTTTTGATCACATCATGAACTATAAACAATCAAGTCAGATATGATTATTCGTTCGATTTTTATACTTGATTTATATGTGAATCCCACATTTCTCCCTTATTATTATTATTATTTTTTTTTAATAAAATGCTGAAGTGGTAGGTAGATGCAAGACAAAGGTAGAAAACATAATTTAGTGCTGTAAGAGGACAAATGTAGATGATCAGGTCTGTGCCTATAGACTAAGTATTAATCCAAGCTAGACAAGGCCAACAAAACATCTGCGGATGCAGAAGATTTCTCTCAAAACAGGGGGAGTGAGGTTCTAAGCCTCACCTCTGTTGGTCCCCAGTTTCTCTCCTGATGGCCGCCCTGCGACTGTGCCTGTCTTAGGTTGTTCCTCCCTTGAGGAATCTTACCCGTCTCTGGCTAACCAGTCATCTTCCGGGGCCATACAGGGAAATGTAAAGTTGGTAAGTGAGAGAGAAGCAATATTCTTTGAAAAGGCTAGCTTTTTTCTTCTTTGCAGATTTATGCCCTGTGGCTTCTATGCCCAGCATTTGTCTTGAGGTATCTTTACCACTTGGAAGAATTATGATACTCGGTAATTTTCGATATGAGGCACGAATTCTACTAAAGGGTTGTAATTAGGAAGGAAGAAGAAAAGCTATAGAAGTAGCAGACGGAAGAAAACATGGGAAGACTGATTATTTCTGACATATCTTCTTGTAGAGTAACATAAGCATGTATAGGTTTTAAATTACTAATTAAATTGCGCACATACATTAACATAATAGGAATACAGCTACATAACAAAAGCAGACCTACAATTACCAGCCATATCCAGTGAAACCAAGAAAACCAGTTAGGTACTCTAGGCATTTGTGAAAACTTACCAATGATATGATGGATATTGTCTAACCCCTTCGCGAGGCGCTGGGTTCTCACAGGTGTGGATGTGGTCTGGCTGTTGTCCTGTGTCTTCTGGTCTCTCTTTTAGGAAGAGTTTTCTTTGTTGTATTTTCAAAAATATATGTGGTTTTGGGAGGAGATTTCCGCTGCTCTATTCACGCCGCCATCTTGGCTCCGCCCCTCTTTGTATTTGTTTTTAATTGTAAAAAGTAATACACATAAAGGTACTCAAAATATAAATGTATAATGTAACAACTTACAAATATAACACTTGTATAAACATCATCCAAGGACCAGGGAGTAAGTTTTGGCTGAAAAAGAAATCCCTACACAATTGTTTGCCCTTAGGCAGTGACGATCCGTCTTGTAGATATACCTTTTGCGACTGCTGCCACCAAGAGTGCACCCTGACTTGATAGAGCAACACTCTGGACATATGTCAGTCATTGATCATTTCCACAGATTTTGCACGTTTAGTAACATTTCCTTCGGGTACTACTCAGAGTCTGTATGCATATCTCAGATGAGATGACAGTGCCCATACTGCCAAGCAGTTTAAAAAGCCTCTGTTGAACACAGAGCAAATGTCACCACACTCTGCACAGACCAGACGTCCTGATGGCATGGATCACACCACAGCCTGTTCCAGGATGTTCACCAGATGATTCAAACACTGTCTTGCATGTCAGCCTCCAAGGAAGGAGGAGGATGAAGAAGCATGGTAACTTTCAGTCAGAAGATGATGGTGCACAATGTCCTAATGACTCAGCATTCCTTTGACTTGCCCTCACGAATTTCCCTTAAACATTACTTGGACGTTCCACCTTGTCTTCAGGATCGTAAGGTGCAGACACTACCTTATGTGACAGGACAGAAGTGGACACATTCAGCACGGACTCCTGCTGAAGCAGGGACACATCAGGCCAAGCAGAACCTGAAACCCAGAGCCCTGCAAGGAACAGCAGGGTGACACAACTCTCAGAAGTGAGCTGGCTGTGACCGGAGTGGCCCAGCAACTGCTTATATTTATTTTTATATCTATCTCTATAGATTATTGTGAATGCATTCCATTACATTCACTAATGTACCATGACACCTAGCATCACAAGGTTCATCCTAGTTTTCTCCTTTTTTGGTAGCTTTACTTCCTTGCTCTGACAGGGAGAAGCCTGGCTCCTACCAGTCCCTGTGTGTAAAAAACTGCCTTCACTACTGCCATCCCCTCCCTGGTGCAGATGCTTCCTCACCCTTCCTGGGTTCTGACACACACCACCTCCTACCTGATTCACATATATGTCCTCAAAACTGCTAGTTGGGCTCTAACATCCAATGCTAGGCAGTACTCATATACCCACACACTTTCTTCAGCCTGCTTGGGCTCTGAAATCCCATGCTGGGCAGTCTTGTGTGGATACCTTCCTCACCCTGCCCAGACTGACATCCCCATGCTAGTCCATTCCAACACTTGGACCGTCCTCTAGTATGCTCTGTCACCCCGCATCAAGCCACTCCCCGCATGAACAACTACCTCATCCGGCTCAGGCTCTAACGCCCTGCTATGGGCCCATCTTATGGCTTCTGGACTGAACTGTTCAGAAAGCAAAGGAAAAAGGAAGAGCAAAATGTATTATAATTTGAAATAAAGCAAGCCTCTCTCTACACTCTGATGGACTAACGGCATGGTCTGAAACGTGTTTCTGGCCTTTGTGAGCTCAGGTTTTTCCCTTCAGAAAGTAGGACTAATGAGGGCTGACCTAGAATTCAGGACATTTGAATCTAATTTGCCGGTTCCCTATTCTACCGCACACTGCCTTTCCAAGCACAAAGCCGTTTCCTCAGCCCAAGATTCTCCAATTTATCTGCCAAAGACGCCTAACAGTACAGAAGAGTGGAAAGAATTCTTTCATATGTTAAAAAAATAGCTACTATGATTTGTATTGTTCTCAATGAAAAAAATTCATTTGATTCTATGTAAAAAGACAAAATTATTGGCAGATAAACCGCAAATCTTTATAAAACTGATGCTGTAGGATGCCGCATATTCTCTTTATTCCACAGAATAGGCTTGTGGTTGCACACGATCATACACCCAGTCACGATTCCGCTGCATTCTTGATGTTCCATTCGATATTCATTATCACACAGACCCATCTTCACGACGCCTGGGCTACGCCCGACCGCTCAACCCCAGTCACAAAGCGGCCCGCACACCCGCACCCTCACACACCAGCACAGCCACAGTCTCCGACAGAACCTGTCACCTCGCAGCTCAGTCACAAATCACACCCCCAGGCTACTTTCTGTGGCCTCCCTGCAGTCAGCTGCCGCCTCAGTCCCACACCGACTCACACCCAAAGAACCACACAGTCAGAGGCGCGGCGGGTCCCGCGACCCTCACAGCGACACACGCTCACAAGGCCAGCGAGGACCACGCACCCATTCTTTAAAATACACTTACAAAGTCTCGCCGGGGCTTCCTGAGGGGAAGAAACAAATTTCCGCCTGTGGAGCTCGCGTCGAGCCCCGCACGCGCTCGGCCTCGGGGTCGCACCTACGGCTGCGCTCGGCGGCCCAGCACTCTGGCGGTCCGGCGAAACCCAGCCTGCAAGGACCGTGAGCTCCAGTCGTCTCAAGGTGCAGCTGCCCGGAACCCGGGCTGCGGCCGCCAGTCTCACTCTCGCGCCTGCGCATTCAGAGCGCAAACCCACCCGCTTCCGGCTATAGACTACATTTCCCAGAATCCCCCCGGGGGGGCGGTGTTAGTCCACCCGGAGGGCCGTAGGCCGTGCGCTTTGGGTGGTTCAGCCCGCTGGTGAGTTAATCGCGGCTGGGGATGGAGCTGGTCTTCAAAGTGAGGATTCTAGGGCGCAACGTGCCCGTAGCCTCAGGCCTGTGTGTGCGTGAGGAGCAGAGGGGGATTGTGTGTGTGAATGTGACCGGCGAGATGTGTGCTTGTGTGCGCGCGCTTGTCACTGCACGGTCAGGCCTGCTGACGGTGGGTGCGGTTGTGAGGCTGGCTGGTGCTTGGCTCTGTGGTGTGTGTCACGAACCCACGTTGCTGCTGCTGCCCCCCGCCCTGCCCTCACAGCCCCAAGTGTCAGCAAAAGGCGATGTCCCTAAGACGATAAGTCACATTTTGAGCTATAGGATGAAGGTTTCCAGCAAGAATGCAGACTGGGCTTGGGACGGGACTTTTAGAGCTAGAAATGTCCCTGGGACAGACTCATGGGAGACTGTCCTCGAACCATAGCATTCCCATACCACTGACCTAGGAATCTGTCCCCGTCTCCGTCTCCCATGGGCAGATGTGGTCCTGGAGGGCTTGTCTCGGTCTGTCTGGGCTCCAAGAAAGGCCTGGTGTCTCATGAGTTCCTTCTTTCCCAGTCCTGCGGTTCTCCAAAAGAAGGTTCTTGAGGAGGAAAAAATGTTTTGCACATTTTAAAGCCCAGATTAGGTGAGTTCATATTTCCTCTTCGTTGGTTAAATGAATTTTTGGTGTTGGTACATGGAAACATTTGTTTTTCTCTTCCTGAAGAGGTCTAGCCTACCCTAGGTTTTCCTTCCCAGCGAATGATGGGGGATGCAGGAGGATCCCTCTCCTCACTGGCCCCCAAATGCCCCTCTCCTTGTTTTTCAAATGATTCCTCCACACTCACTTTTTTGATAGTAAGAAATGCATAATTTGCAGTCTAAAGTTAGAGCTTTGTTTTATTGCGATTAATGTTAGGTGTAATCACATCATTGATCTCCAAAACCTCAGTTTATTTATTTTTCTTTTTTAATTGAAGTATATTTGAGATACAATATTATATTGGTTTCATTTGTACAACATAGCGATTCAGCAGTTATATACTTTACTAGATGTTCACCGCAAGTGTTATTACCATCTGTCATTATAAAAAGATACCACAATATTATTGACTATATTCCCTATGGTGTACTTTTCATCCCCAGGACTAATTTATTTTATAATTGCAAGTTTTTATCTCTCTATCCCCTTCACCTTCATTGCCCACCCTCCCACTCCCCTCTCCTATGGCAACCAATAGTTTGTTCTGTGTGTTTATGAGTCTATTTCTGGTTGGTTTGTTTATTCACAAAAACTCATTTTAAAAGTAAGGCAGTATCAGAGGTGATTTGACTAGTGTCAGTAAGTGACAAATGACACAGTCATCTGCTTTTTAAAGCTTTTAGGAGTTGGAATGTAATTGGAAGTCTGAACACAGAAATCTGTCATCTCTGGCAGGAATTTTTCCAGGGAATCAATGGGTTGAGATTTACGTTTATAACAAGTTTGTCATAAGGAAAAAAAGTACATGAGTAATATTCATATTGATGAACAATAATACTCCTATTTTAAATATTATATGAATTTCTTTTACTAATATTGGGATTCAAAGACACTTTACAAAGATTTATCCAAAGTGATATTTCAATTGATTATGCAGTGGAGAAATAGAGGTAGAGCCCAACATTGTTCTGTCTACTTCACTCAAATTTTCTTATTCAGTCTGCAGATGCCCTTCACCCAACTTCTGTTCTTTCAGAGAAGAATCTTGGCAGTAAAAAGGTCACAGTGTATTGAAGAAGAATGTTAAAGAATTGGTAGGCTTTATTTATAATGGTCACACTGATTTCCTTACTGTTCCCACACGTCAAACCAGTTTACTTCCAATATTTTAGAATATTTTAAAACTGGATATAGATTTATTAAATACCTAAGATTATGGAACGAATGCTCACTTTTGCAAAACATTGAGTTATTCAGTTATGTTACATGAAGGACTTACAAAGAAGAAAATTAAAACAGCCCCTGAATCACTATTAATATTTTTGGGAGGTATATTACAGCAGAATTTTTCTGTGTACTTTGTGTGTATGTGTGTGTGTGTGTGTGTTGGTTTCTGCAGAATAGAAATTATACTAATTGAACATTCAAAGGACACAGACTCTCCAGCTCTTATTTAGAAAAAGTAATTCTATCTAACCATAGGTTTCTTACATTTCCATGAATATACGGAGAAGAGCAAAGTGTCAGTGAACTCCTCTGGTTTGATACATTACCTTTTAGGATTATAGAAACAATTAAGAGTAATTATCATGGCACAAGATATCAAATATGATAGGACTACAGGATTCAGGATTGTACTTTTTTAAAGTTTTTTTAAGAAGGCTGTTTTCACAGGACATAGGGATACCCTCTCCTGTCCAAGTATCTTTTAAGGCTCCATTACACAAATAACATTTTGCAGGACAGATCTGTAATAATAGAAAACAGTGAGATGGTAATAGCTATATAAATACTCATATAAATCTTTTATAGGACAGGGGAATAAGACTGAATCTCTTATTAAAGCTCTGTTTAATGCCTTATTAGATTCTTTTTGTTTGCATTATGCTGAAGAACGGTGTCTCCTCTTTGGCAGATTTCGTGGTTAGCTTTCTGAGAATCTCTTTTGCTAATGTTGTTAGTTAAAACTAATTTCATTTCCAAGGCTTGGCTCTAAAATATTTTAAATGTCGTTTTAAAAAAGTTGGGCATGAGACTCAAATTTTACTATAAAAAAGGAAAGAGCGGAAGATAATTTTACTTAATAACAAGAGAATACAATTAGAATAGAATAATACTATTTAATTTTTATTAAGTAGTTATGTATTATCAAATGTCATATATGTATTTTTACAACAACTTTAAGAGATTGTTCTTATCCCTAGCTTATCAAAAAAACTAACTGAAAAGTTAGAGCTGTCAGACTGAAGGTCTAAAATCAGTCTGTGATTAATGACATTATAAGCCCTCCCATAATTTTACATACTTTCTTAATTTGCCTGTATCAATCAGTAATTCAACATGTCTTTCTCCCACAATAAATGTGGACCAATATAATCACTATTAATAAGGCCCTGTGTGCCATCATAACTGACCATGATTTATTTAACCTGTTGCCTCCTATAGCTATTTATATCTATAATATTTGGTTATTCTAAGTTGGTATATGATATATATCTTATGAATATACCTGAATGTGCTTTCATAGACATTTCCTAAGAAGGACTGCCTAAAAATTGAGTTTTGGTAAAATATCAGACAAGGGCTCATAGTATACTGTATCTTATGATAGTAATTAGAACAATACAGCTCTGAAAACATAGTTGCTACTCGTTTCTTCTAATATAGCAAATAATATAAAAACGAGAGAATAGACTGAGTATGATAGAAGGTAATAAAAGTCACTAGAGAAATTCAGGTCACATGCCTTGGTGGTTCATAGGAAGGAGATATTATTTCTCTAGCCACCTCTGTCAGGTTTTAACTAAATTATTCTGAATTCAGGGGAGCTCTATGGCAATAAATGGATTTTATGCCGTATGCTTCATACAAGCATTTTCCACTAGAACTTTCTGTGATAACGGATATGTTCTATATCTACATTTTCCAGTATGGTGGCTACTAGTCACATGTGCTTGTTGAGCACCTGAAATATGGCTAGTACAACTGAGGAACCGAACTTTTAATCTTATTTAATTTTGCTTAATTTAAAATTTGATTTAAATAGCCATATGTCACTGTTGGTTATCAAATTGGATAGCACAACTTCCTGTCTCACAGGTTTCATTCTAATGGTGTTAGATTCCAAGTAAGACTAATGGGACAAGATTATTATTCAGAAGCAGTTTGGAGGATATTGTGGCTGAAAGGACAGTTTCAGAGCAAAATAAACTATCAGGAATACATCTGTCAGGAGTACGGGAAAGGAAACCTATTGAGACCAGCCTGGATATGTAGAAGACACTGCAGTACATTCAGAACATGGGCATGTGTAAAAAAATCAGGTATGAGCAGCTAAAGGAAGTAAAGGCACTCAAAAAAGTATGTAACAGCTGTTTTTAGATTACCTTGAGCTGTTTATACGAAGACAATTGTTTTAAAAAGGAAGAGCTTTCTCTTATAAAAATGAAATACATATATGCCTTTGTGCATATTTAAAATTGTTTTTAAATATGGATTATACTCAAATACAGTTATCAAAAATATGTAATGCAAGTCAGCAGTTTTAACATACAGATATATAACTTTGTGGATTTTTCTCTATTTTGACTTCTGCCTGTCTGCTTCTCATTCATTCTTTCTCATATATGTATGTGTTTGTGTGTGTGTGTGCACAGGTGTGTATTTTATTACATATATAATCATATTGTACGTTCTGGTTTTAAAGCTGATTTTTCTATTTATAATATATCCTGAATATTTTCCATATCCTTTAAATATTTTCTCCAATTTAGTACATAACTTAGTATCTACTTAATATTCCACTACATAGACAAACTGTAATTTACTTAACCAGATAACTACTGCTGGCCTCAGAGTACTGAATACTGCCATCCCTGCATGCATCTTAATACACATTTACAATAGTTTCCACTGGACAAAGTCCCAGAACTTTGTATGGTTAAATTCTTTTACATACTTTCAAATGTTCTATTTAAAGGTTGCACAAGTCTATAGCATCTACGAAAATACCTCTTTCCCCTGACCTCACTCATATGGCATATCATCAGTCTTTTAAACCTGCTGATCTAATAATTGTAAACTGCGACTTCCTTATTTCTTTAACAAAGATCTTGTTAATTGTATTGAAATTTAGTAACCTGGATGGATGATATGTTATTTTTTAGTGAATTACCTATGCTCAAGTTTCAGTCAAAGGGAGAAATCCTGAGATACAGAGTTTAGGGAATTGGCTTTATATTTAGAGAAATGTGGATTCAAAACACTCTGCCTCTAACTGAATTTGATTAAGGAACTTTACTTTGGGCCTCCATTATCTGTTGAATGGAGATTAACTATATCGCATGATTCAATGTTTAATAGTTAATAAAGGGCCCATCATGTAGAAGATACTAAAAATATCTGTTTTTGTTATCACCTTGCAACCCTGGGCATGAATTCACAAGTTTAGAACCTTGATATTGAAAGATTGGGCTGGTCAGTGACTTCCTGCAGGAAAGCAGCATAGATGATTCTGACTAGGAAATAGAGGTTGGTTGGAAACAGCCCAGAGGATTCTGGGAGCTGTCATTCTAGCTGGGGAAGGACTCCGTATTGGCAGATATATTTTTCAGTAGGAAAGGCTGCCTGCCGTTTTCTGCCTGTGTGGCTGCAGAGTCCAGATACATACCTGAGCCATGAAAGATATTTGGGTTTAGATGGAACTGCCCCTTCTCAGCTCTAGAAGGTAGATATGGACAGTAGAGGATCTGCTCAGGGTAAGACTTAACAATTTGGTCTTGAGCATCATCAGAAATTGGGGTGGGCCAGAGACCCTTCTGCTGGGGTCCCTTGTCTGGCTTCAGGCAGGAGTCCTCTGCCCTGTGTCCACACTTGTGCAGGTGATTCCCAATGATATAGTGGGGTGGGGAGGCTTTATCCAAACTCCCCCTTGTCTCTCTTGTATGTGGGGCATTGCAGGGATGGAAGCAGAAAGAAGGCAAAACAGGATCATATTAGTTTAAGTCATTTTTGGATTTCTGAGACACGCCTGGTCTCAAAGCCTCTTGTTCCTTCTCCAGTCTTGGCTTCTCTGGATTCTGTGCTTCTCCAGTGGAGGAAGCCCAAAGAGGACTGACAAGTTCTTGCAGTTCTAAAACCATGGCCCATGTAAGTTCTCATTTCTCCTCCTTGAAATATCATGGTTTAAATTCATGTGATCATTTTTATTATCCTGAGAGTTCCTTCCTAAGAAACCCTCTTGTAGAACCCACTCCCCAGTTACTATATCACAATGAAGGATGGCGCCACCAACCTAGCATCCTCCTCAACTGCCAGTCTTGTCTCTTACGTATTTACCATCTTGTGTTCCCAGTCTCTCTCAGGAGTGTTGGTGGAGCAGTGAAAGGCCCCTTTCCGATATTTCCCTTGAGGGGAATATTGGAACTTCCCTCATTAGAGTCATGATTCCATGACACAGAGATGATGGTCCCATTAGATTCCACAGACCTGAGTTTTGCCAGTTAATGATAGCATTTAGCACTGCATGTTCAGTGTGAGCAAGAGCTCCTACCTGGAGAGGCCTATAGGACTAGATTGGAGTGTGATTAGGCCTGCATGTGGGGATTTCAGGGATCTAGCCAGGGGGTCCCTAGAGGGACAGACAGCAGGACAAAGGTCAATTTTGAGGTTGCAGAGGTTGTGCTGGCCTCCAGTGGTATCAGTGTCATTGTAGATCAGCCTGCATTGGCATCCTCTAGTTCCAGGTCAAGGTGAGCATTCCCGAGGAATGGTGGTAGTGGGTAGGAGGATCCTCCAGATACCTAATGGGGAATGGAAAATAGGCTCACAGGACTGGGAAGACCATAGACATTTTGTCCAACCTAACTGCCTAAATATGAAAGGATTAGTCTGAAACAGCCAGAGAATGGATGATTAGCCAGCCAATAAGTTAATTAACTAAAGACTTGGTCATTTATTACAAGGAAAAATGAAAGATAATGCATGTGACATTATCTTGCATAATGATGAAGCTGAGTTTTAGTGAAATTAAGTATCAGTCAAGTCCTATTTTCTACGATAGAGATTTTAAAGTACTTTTGGGGAAAAATAATTCATGCTTTTTTTTAAATTCCTTGAAGGGAAAAGAAACTGGAACTCACATTTATTTGGAACTAACATGCAGTCCCATGATAGGCAGTGGCTTATTTATATGATTTCATTGGAAACTTTGATTATTTTATTCATTTCCAGACCCTTGGATAATTATGTTATCCCGTGGTACACAGGGCATTTTGTTTGTACACAGTATATTTTGAAAGCATATAGGCACTCCACTGTAGAAATACTAATTTCCTTACTATTCTCTACATGTCACAGGCTTGAAATCTAGTTTACTGGCTTGCTGTGTTGCCTCTTTCCTGCAAAGCAGTTTTCCATCTTGAAAACACTGTTTAAAACAATGTTTATGAGGCATGGGTCTGTCATTTCAGATGTCCTTAGCATTCAGAGATGTGGCCATAGACCTCTCCCAGGAGGAGTGGGAGTGCCTAGACCCTGCCCAGAGAGTCCTGTACAGGGATGTGATGTTGGAGAACTACAGCAACCTGATCTCACTGGGTAAGAATGTCTGCACAAACAATTTATAATCTGTTTTCTGGAATATGTTTTCTCTGTTGTTGAATTTCAGAGCTCTGTTTTAAGAAACCATATTAATTTCTGCCCCACTCCCTATATCAAAAGAAACGAGCTGGAAATGGGCACTTGGGTTAAGTGCCTTCATCTTCTACATCTTTTACTGACCTTTACTCCTCTCTCTGGCCCTTCCTGTAATTGCTTTTTTTTTCTAAACGATTCCCAGATTTGAGTTCTACAACATTTTCAGGGAAGCGAGATTTCATCATGTATGCTCAGAATTCCTATAGCTGCTCTATGTTAGTGTCTGGCCCACCTGCAGAGAAATCAGTGAGTCTCAGGGTTCTGGTTTTCTTTGATCATCAAAAGAGCATCTATGCTTGTACAGTAGTGGATTGGGTTAACAATATCCACTTAAAATTCAAGCAAACACATCCTATCCTAGAAGAGACATACTCTCTTTAAATTACTTTGTGGGTGAAAGTTACAGTCTGTGAATTTTTCATTTTCCTTTGAAAGAATATTTGAGGAAGAACCTGGAAGTATTTTAGAAAACACAGTCTCTCTTTTAACAAGAACAACAAATATAAGACTATATTAGACATCCTTTTAAGCCTTCATATATATATATTTTTTTATTAAGATATCATTGATAGTTTTCACATGAAAAACAATGTGGTCACTACATTCACCCATATTATCGAGTCTCCCACATACCCCATTGAAGTCACCGGCCATTAGTGTAGTAAGATGCCAGAGTCACTACTTGTCTTCTCTGTGCTACACTGTCTTCCCCATGATCCCCCCAACACCATGTGTACTAATCATAATACCCCTCAATCCCCTTCTCCCTCTGTCCCCACCAGCCCTTCCCCACTCCTCCCTTTTGGTAACTGCTAGTCCCTTCTTGGAGTTTGTGAGTCTGCTTTTGTTTTGTTCCTTCAGTTTTGCTTCGTTGTTATACTCCACAAATGAGGCAAATCATTTGATATTTGTCTTTCTCCACTTGGCTTATTTCACTGAGTCTTAATACCCTCTAGCTTCATCCATGTTGTTGCAAATGGTAGGATTTGTTTCCTTCTTATGGGTGAATAGTATTCCATTGTGTATATGCACCACCTCTTCTTTATCCATTCATCTACTGATGGACACTTAGGTTGCTTCCATTTCTTGGCTATTGTAAATAGTGCTGTGATAAACATATGGGTGCATATGTCTTTTTGAATCTGAGAACTTGTTTTCTTTGGGTAAATTCCTAGGAGTGGAATTCCCAGGTCAAGTGGTATTTCTATTTTTAGGTTTTTGAGGAACCTCCATATTGCTTTCCACAATGGTTGAACTAGTTTACATTCCCACCAGCAGTGTAGGAGGATTCCCCTTTCTCCACATCCTCGCCAGCATTTGTTGTTCCTAGTCTTTTCGATGTTGGCCATCCTAACTGGTGTGAGGTGGTATCTCATTGTGGTTTTAATTTGCATTTCCCTGATAATTAGCAATGTGGAGCATCTTTTCATGTGTCTGTTGGCCATCTGAATTTCTTCTTTGGAGAACTGTCTGTTCATATCCTCTGCCCACTTTTTGTTATTTGCTTTTTGGGTGTTGAGGCATGTGAGTTCTTTATATATTTTGGATGTCAACCCCTTGTTGGATATGTCATTTACAAATACATTCTCCCATACTGTAGGATGCCTTTTTGTTCTGCTGAAGGTGTCCTTTGCTGTACAGAAGCTTTTTCGCTTGATGTAGTCCCATTTGTTCATTTTTGCTTGTTTCTCTTGCCCGAGGAGATGCATTCAGGAAAAAGTTGCTCTTGTTTATATTCAAGAGATTTTTGCCTATGTCTTCTTCTAAGAGTTTTATGGTTTCATGACTTACATTTGGGTCTTTCATCCATTTCAAGTTTACTTTTGTGTATGGGGTTAGACAATAATCCAGTTTCATTCTCTTACATGTAACTTTCCAGTTTTGCCAACACCAGTTGTTGAAGAGGCTGTCATGCTCCCATTGTATGTCCATGGCTCCTTTATCATATATTAACTGACCATATATGCTTGGATTTATATCTGGGTTTTCTAGTCTGTTCATTGGTCTATGGGTCTGTTCTTGTGCCAGTACCAAATTGTCTTGATTACTGTGGCTTTGTAGTAGAGCTTGAAGTCAGGGAGTGTAATCCCCCCAGCTTTATTCTTCCTTCTCAGGATTGCTTTGGCTATTCACGGTCTTTTGTGGTTCCATATGAACTGTAGAACTATTTGCTCTAGTTCGGTGAAGAATGCTGTTGGTATTTTGATAGGGATTGCATTGAATCTGTAGGTTGCTTTAAGGCCTTTATATATATTAATTCATTTAATTACCACAATAGCCCTAGGAAGTAGGTACTATTAGACCCATTTTCATTTGATGAAAATATAACACATAGAGGGTAAGTAACTCTTCAAGGTCATACAGCTAGTGGGTTGTAGAAGATTTGAACCCAGGGCTCCAAAGTCTATGTTCTCAATGCCTTTCTATACCAACTTCAAAAGCAGAGCAGACCTTTTCCTTCCCCTGTCTGGCCTCTTTAGGTCTATGATCATGAATCCATCTATGTGTTGATATTTTTTAATAGCCTTTTTCATTTTATCAAATACCATTTTGACCTACAATTGAATATAAATTAATTAGTTCTGAATTAAGTCATTTTGAGCTTATGGGATTTTGTTTGTTCCAAATCATGTTGCATTTCTCTCTTGTCAGCAGGATGTTCCATTGCTAAACCAGAGGTCATTACTTTATTAGAGCAAGAAAAAGAGCCCTGGACGGTAATGAGAGAAGGGACAAGAAGTTGGTACACAGGTGAGTGACAGCAAGTCTGGGGCATGCCATCACAAGTTATAGCCCCTGGGACAGGCAAACACCTGACATCATGTTTGAAAAGCTCCCTTCAAAGACCAAGGCCTGTAGAGGAAGGGCCTGGAACTGGGAAACATAAAGATCCTCTCAACATGAGATATTAAAGGAACTCTGTCTTTACCCCCATTTACCAAGGTCCTTCTTTCTCTTCTGTTCTATTTCCTTCCCATTTCAAAGAAGAGACTGCTTTCTTTCTTCTCCATTGACAACCATTTTATCTATGTTTCCAGGTCTTCTTTTATAGTTATACTTATATTCATTTCTCCATTGCCCAAAATTATTTTATTCAATACATATTTCCCATTTACTTGAAACCAGGCACTGTGCTGGAGTCTAGGGACTGTGGATAGAGGTTCCTGCCATAATGAAGGTGTTGCTATTATAGTAAGGGAGACATGTAGTAAACAGGTAAACAGATAAGATAATATTGGGATTTGATATGTATTATAAAGAAAGTTAAGCAGGGAAGGAGACAAAATGTTAGAGGGTTGGCAAGGCTAATTTAGGTAATATCAACAAAGGCCATTATGAGGCACTAACCTTTGAACAGAGCTAATGATGTAAGGTCTCAGGCCATGGGAATGCTGAAGAGCATTCTGAGCACAGTAAACAACAAACGCAAAGGTTTTGAGATCCGATGTCACCTGTGTTCCTTTGCAAACCAGATTGTGCAAGCTGATCTGAACATGCTCATACAACAATTTGTGTTTTCCTATGTTTTCATTTCTCTTGGGAATATATAGAAGTGAAATTCCTGAGTCATAGGACAGGTATATTTTCTTAACCACATGTATTGTCGTATAATTTACATTAATATAAAGTGCACCCATTTAAAGTGTCAAGTTCTATAACTATTTTAAATAGTTGAAGTATAATTGGCTTACAATAAACTGCACATATTTAAAGTGTACAATTTGATAAGTTCACCTTTTCTTCTGTCTGGGGTCTAATCTCCATCTGCCTCATTCTTACAAGTATACCTGTCATTGTATTTAGGGCTTACACTTAATCTAAAATGATATTATTTCAAGATTCTGAACTTAATCCTTAATCAATATGTAAAGACTCTTTTCCCAAATTAGGTCATATTCACAGGTACTAGGAGTAAAGACTTGGCAATATCTTTTTGGAGGCCCCCATTCAACCCACTGTGTCTGGGAATAATGACTTTTATTTTCTTCCTTTCTAATCTTTATATCATTTTCCTTGCCTTATTCTACTAGCTAGGACCTACAATATAATTATGGAACAGAAATGAGTTTGAGCATTTGTAGAATGAGTGAATGTCTTGCCAATGGGTTTCAGCCCTGGGCAAGTTCACTATGGATTCACTGTGACCAAAGAAATGATAGTAGAATGTTCTTGGGGTGAAAGGGTTTATTACCTGGCTTGTTCTCCCGGCAGTAGGTCGAGCACTAGTGTTTCTCCCTCTGCCCAGAGCACTGGGCTGAGCTCTCTAAATAGTGCAATAATAGCTTATTGCCTATGGGTGTGGAAGCAGTAGCCTAGCGACAGGCCAGTTACATCATCAGGTGGTTTAAGTTCAGTGAGGATCCTGGCCATAGGAACCCCAACTTCCCCACAGTGAATAATAAAACTCAGTTGACATTTACTAAATGAATCATCTCAGTACTTCAGTTGGGGACAAAGAAAAGCAACACTGGCCATGCACAGGGAAATTGTAAACAGTGGTAGAGATATCTTGTGTTTGAGGGAACAACAGGTAATTGGAGAATGTGGAGGTATAAAATTGACATTTTTCCATTTATGCTTTTGACTGAGCAATGTTGGATGTACATTTGCTCCCCTTTGTAAGGTAAGTGATGTAGGAGAATATATTTAATCACTGTAGTAGGGTGAAAGAGTAGGGAAGATATAATTGTGATGTGATTTGGGGAAATTATACTCAGCTGCCTTCTTCAGTGACTTGTAGTATTTACTTTTATTCTCATCCTAAGTACTTTTTAATACAGTGGTTTATTTGTTCTACAATTATTTAACATTTACTGTGTGTTAGAGGTTGTTATTCAGTGGCAGGAATTGAAACAGATTGTGTCTGTACGTAAGGAATTTTAAGTATAAGAAAGTGCACAGAACAACAGATTAATGAGAAAATTAATGAGACATAATTGAGAAAAGTCATAGTACTAGGGCTGGAATATGGAATCAAGAACATGCACTGACTTAGATGTGCTTAGTAGGGACAGCCTTTCTAAGGAAGTGATATTTAACCTGAGACATGAGGGTAAGAAGGAGCCAGCCAGGCAAAAACAAAAGTCAGAGGATTCCTGGGAGAGGAAGTAGCCTGTAAAAAGCTTTAAGATATAGGAAAAGTTGTGGCATATTATAGGATCTGAAAGGTTGCATTGCAATAATAGATTGAGAACAAAGTTGAAGTGACTTCCACAGGTCTTACAGATCAGCTGGGTAATATGGTGGTAATATATTTATCTGTGGTAATACATTTGGATTTTATTCTAAGAGCAAAGAGAAACCTTTGGGGAAAAAAATTTGAGTACAGAGTCTTAAAATGATTTGCATCAGTATCATCTGATGAAAATGATTCAAGATATCCAGGACTGTTTCTACAGACTTTGATTCAGTTTGTCCAGGTTGGTGCCCAAAGAGCAGGTGTAAGGATATGTAAGGATAAGTGTATGTAAACAGCCACCCTAAAGAGGAGGACCACTGACTTGACTTTTTCCTCTCATCACCCAGTTTACCTTTTTTTTAAAGTCACATCATTTTCTGAGGTCTTTTTGCCTTCTTTCAAATTGCATTACAGTAATTTAGAGTTCTCGAATCCAGCAAACTACAGATAACTCATCATCTGCTCCTGTATGGCTCAGGCTAAAACTGGTTTTTACATTTTTAAGTGGTTGAGAACAAATCAAGAGTATTTTGTAAAACATAAAAATGTTATGAAATTCTAATTTCAGTGCCCATAAAGTGTTACTACAACACAGCTGCACTCATTCAATTAAATATTATCTATGGTTGCTTTTGTGCTGTAACAGCAGAGCTGAGTAATTGTAACTAAGACCATATGCCCTAAAATGCCTAAAATTTTTATTATGTGGCCCTCTCCAGGAAAAGTTTGCTGACCTCTGCCCTAAACCTTTACTACTGTGTTACTTTTAGTTTATCTTTTATTTTTACTCTGAGATGCAACCTCTCATCCTACCCACAACACAGAAAAACCACATTAGGGAATTTGTTTCCTTTTTGCTTTTTTCAGATTTGGAGTCTAAGTATGTCACCAAGAAGTTATTTCTAGAAAAGGATATTTGTGAAATATATTTATCTCAATTGCAGACAGTGGAAAAAAGTAAAGCCTACCTCCTTGAGGATAACATTTTCAGAAATGATTTGCAGTGTAAACATAAATTTGAAAGACAAGAAAGACATCAGATGGGATGCCTTAGTCAAATGATAATCCAAAAACATGTATCTCTTCCTCTACATCAGAAAATTCATTCTAGAGAGAAATCATATGAATGTAAGGAATGTAGGAAAGCTTTCCGACAACAGTCATACCTTATTCAGCATCTAAGAATTCACACTGGTGAGAGACCCTATAAATGTAAGGAGTGTGGAAAGGCCTTTTGTCGTGTGGGAGACCTTAGAGTGCATCAGACAATTCATGCTGGGGAGAGACCCTTTGAATGTAACGATTGTGGGAAGACATTTAGACTTCATTATCACCTTACTGAACATCAGAGAATACATTCTGGTGTGAAGCCCTTTGAGTGCAAGGAGTGTGGGAAGGCCTTTGGTCGTATTAGAGACCTCAGAGTACATCAGACAATTCATGCTGGGGAGAGACCTTATGCATGTAAAGAATGTGGGAAGGCCTTTAGACTTCATTATCAACTTACTGAACATCAAAGAATTCATACTGGTGAGAGGCCTTATGAATGTAAGATTTGTGGAAAGACCTTTAGAGTGCAACGACATATTAGTCAACATCAGAAAATTCATACTGGTGTAAAACCCTATAAATGTAATGAATGTGGAAAGGCCTTTAGTCATGTCTCTTACCTTGTTCAACATCAGAAAATTCATACTGGTAAGAAACCTTATGAATGTAAAGAATGTGGTAAGTCCTTTAGTTTTCATGCAGAACGTACTCGGCATCAGAGAATTCATACTGGTGAGAAACCCTATGAATGTAAAGAATGTGGAAAAGCTTTTCGTCTTCAAACAGAACTTACTCGGCATCATAGAATCCACACTGGTGAAAAACCCTATGAATGTAAGGAATGTGGGAAGGCCTTTATTTGTGGCTATCAACTTACTTTACATCTGAGAGCTCATACTGGTGAGATCCCCTATGAATGTAAGGAATGTGGGAAAACCTTCAGTAGTCGCTATCATCTTACTCAACATTACAGACTTCACACTGGTGAGAAACCCTACGGATGTAAAGAATGTGGGAAAGCCTTTCGTCTTCAAGCAGAACTTACCCGACATCACAGAATTCATACTTGTGAGAAACCCTGTGAATGTAAGGAATGTGGGAAGGCCTTTATTCGTAGCAATCAACTTATTTCACACCAGCGAATTCACACCAATGAGAACACTTATGAATGCAAGGAATGTGGGAAGATTTTTAGTCGTCGCTACAATCTTACCCAACATTATAAAATCCATACTGGTGAAAAACCCTATAAATGTAAAGAATGTGGAAAGGCCTTTCGTTTTCAAACAGAACTTACTCAGCATCACAGAATTCATACTGGTGAAAAACCCTATAAATGTCAGGAATGTGGGAAAGCCTTTATTCGTAGCAATCATCTTACTCAACATCACAGAATTCATACTGGTGAGAAACCCTATGAATGTAAGGAATGTGGGAAGACCTTTAGTCGTCACTATCATCTTACTCAACATCACAGAATCCATACTGGTGAAAAACCCTACATATGTAATGAATGTGGGAATGCTTTTATTTGTAGTTATCAACGTACCTTACATCAGAGAATTCACACTGGTGAGATTCCATATGAATGTAAGGAATGTGGAAAAACCTTTAGCCGTAGATATCATCTTACTCAACATTTTAGACTTCATACTGGTGAGAAACCCTATGGATGTAAAGAATGTGGGAATGCCTTTCGTCTTCAAGCAGAACTGACTCGACACCACACAATTCATACTGGTGAGAAACCTTATAAATGTAAAGAATGTGGGAAGGCCTTTAGTGTTAACTCAGAACTTACTCGACATCACAGAATTCATACTGGTGAGAAACCGTATAAATGTAAAAAATGTGGGAAAGCCTTTATTCGTAGTGATCAGCTTACTTTACATCAGAGAAATCATATTAGTGAGGAAACCCTATGCATAATGTAAAGAGGACACAATGGCCTTTAGAAAATGCCTTGCCTTTCATAACAGCAGAGAACCCATACTTAATTTTTTAAATGTTTTACTTGTTAGGGAAAATATGGGACTCCCTTTTATTTCATACTCGAATAGTTTTATACATACTGATTTAGAGTTGAAAAATTATAATGTCTACTCAGTCTTGTTTAAACTTGAGCAGACTGATACTGGTGCAGTGCATCTCAAACCAAGGTGAAGGACCTTTCCAAAACTGTAGTTGCCCATTACCTTTAGAAAATGCAATAGAATTGGATTATCAGAAAAATGCAATGGAAAGAAAGACATACAAAATGAAAGCCCCTATTTTTTTTATTACTGAATTTAATGGACATCAATTAGCTCTGTCAAATTGCTGTAAAGGTTACTAAATGCTCTCAGTGTCTATGCACCTTACTTAACTCATTGTAAACCAGAAGCAATCTGTGCAACATCAGTACATGGAATACACTTCATATAATACTGTAACAAGATATTTGTTAAAGTAATGAATGTGGGAAAAGATTTATGCCACAGCACATTTTTACTATAATTCTCATAATTCCACCTCTGCCTGTGTGGTATTTGGCAAAACACTTCTCCCCTCTGTGCCTCAGTTTTAAAATGGTGATAATAGTACCTACCAGTAGAAGGTTTGCAAGAATGACGTTAATAAAAACAAGACTTTTAGAAGAGTATGTGCTTGATAAAAGTTACTATTATCATTACTGAAATTAGTAAATTCATGTGAGAAGACCCTATGAGTGTAAGGAATGTGTAAGAACCTGTTACCTTTCACTCCTTACTTAGGCTGAAGTAATTAGTTGTGGATAAAATCCAGTAAAATAAAGCAAATCTCCATTTCTAAAATCAAAGCCAATCTCTGAAAACTAATGTGACAAAGACTCCTCTAGAGTTTATGAATGTAAAGATTACAAGAGGAAGGCTTTAAAAAATTTTTTTAGAATTTTGGTATCATTAATATACAATTACAGAAAGAACATTATGTTTACTAGGTTCCCCCCTTCACCAAGTCCCCCCCATACCCCCTTCACAGTCACTGTCCATCTGCGTAGTAAGATGCTGTAAAATCACTACTTGTCTTCTCTGTGTTGCGCAGCCCTCCCCGTGCCCCCCCCACACTATACATGCTAATCGTAATGCCCTCTTTCTTTTTCCCCGCCCTTATCCCTCCCTTCCCACCCATCCTCCCCAGTTCCTTTCCCTTTGGTAACTATTAGTCCATTCTTGGGTTCTGTGATTCTGCTGCTGTTTTGTTCCTTCAGTTTTCCTTTGTTCTTATACTCCACATATGAGTGAAATCATTTGGTACTTGTCCTTCTCTGCTTGGCTTATTTCACTGAGCATAATATCTTCTAGCTCCATCCATGTTGTTGTGAATGGTAGGATCTGTTTTTTTCTTATGGCTGCATAATATTCTATTGTGTATATGTACCACATCTTCTTTATCCATTCATCTACTGATGGGACATTTAGGTTGCTTCCGTATCTTGGCTATTGTAAATAGTGCTGTGATAAACATAGGGGTGCATCTGTCTTTTTCAAACTGGAGTGCTGCATTCTTAGGGTAAATTCCTAGAAGTGGAATTCCTGGGTCAAATGGTATTTCTATTTTGAGCATTCTGAGAAACCTCCATACTGCTTTCCACAATGGTTGAACTAGTTTACATTCCCACCAGCAGTGTAGGAGGGTTCCCCTTTCTCCACAACCTCGCCAACATTTGCTGTTGTTTGTCTTTTCGATGATGGCCATCCTTACTGGTGTGAGGTGATATCTCATTGTGGTTTTAATTTGCATTTCTCTGATGATTAGCGATGTGGAGCATCTTTTCATGTGCCTGTTGGCCATCTGGATTTCTTCTTTAGAGAACTGTCTATTCAGCTCCTTTGCCCATTTTTTAATTGGATTATTTGCTTTTTGTTTGTTGAGGTGTGTGAGCTCTTTATATATTTTGGATGTCAATCCTTTATCGGATCTGTCATTTATGAATATGTTCTCCCATACTGTAGAATACCTTTTTGTTCTACTGATGGTGTCCTTTGCTGTACAGAAGCTTTTTAGCTTGATATAGTCCCACTTTTTCATTTTTGCCTTTGTTTCCCTTGCCTGGGGAGATATGTTCATGAAGAAGTCACTCATGTTTATGTCCATGAGATTTTTGCCTATGTTTTTTTCTAAGAGTTTTATGGTTTCATGACTTACATTCAGGTCTTTGATCCATTTGGAGTTTACTTTTGTGTATGAGGTTAGTCAGTGATCCAGTTTCATTCTCTTACATGTAGCTGTCCAGTTTTGCCAGCACCATCTACTGAAGAGACTGTCATTTCCCCATTGTATGTCCATGGCTCCTTTATCAAATATTAATTGGCCATATATGTTTGGGTTAATGTCTGGAGTCTCTATTCTGTTCCACTGGTCTGTGGCTCTGTTCTTGTGCCAGTACCAAATTGTCTTGATTACTGTGGCTTTGTAGTAGAGCTTGAAGTTGGGGAGCAAGATCCCCCCCTCACTTTATTCTTCCTTCTCAGGATTGTGTTGGCTATTCGGGGTCTTTGACGGTTCCATATGAATTTTTGAACTATTTGTTCCAGTTCATTGAAGAATGCTGTTGGTAATTTGATAGGGATTGCATCGAATCTGTATATTGCTTTGGGGAGGATGGCCATTTTGACGATGTTAATTCTTCCTAGCCAGGAGCATGGGATGAGTTTCCATTTGTTAGTGACCTCTTTAATTTCTTTTAAGAGTGTCTTGTAGTTTTCAGGGTATAGGTCTTTCACTTCCTTGGTTAGGTTTATTCCTAGGTATTTTATTCTTTTTGATGCTATTGTGAATGGAATTCTTTTCCTGATTTCTCTTTCTATTAGTTCATTGTTAGTGTATAGGAAAGCTACAGATTTCTGTGTGTTAATTTTGTATCCTGCAACTTTGCTGAATTCCGACATTAGTTCTAGTAGTTTTGCAGTGGAGTCTTTAGGGTTTTTTATGTACAATATCATGTCATCTGCAAATAGTGACAGTTTAACTTCTTCTTTACCAATCTGGATTCCTTGTATTTCTTTGTTTTGTCTGATTGCCGTGGCTAGGACCTCCAGTACCACGTTGAATAACAGTGGGGAGAGTGGGCATCCCTGTCTTGTTCCCGATCTCAGAGGAAAAGCTTTCAGCCTCTCGCTGTTCAATATGATGTTAGCTGTGGGTTTATCATATATGGCCTTTATTATGTTGAGGTACTTGCCCTCTACGCCCATTTTGTTGAGAGTTTTTATCATGAATGGATGTTGAATTTTGTCGAATGCTTTTTCAGCATCTATGGAGATGATCATGTGGTTTTTGTCCTTCTTTTTGTTGATGTGGTGGATGATGTTGATGGATTTTTGAATGTTGTACCATCCCTGCATCCCTGGGATGAATCCCACTTGGTCATGGTGTATGATCCTCTTGATGTATTTTTGAATTCGGTTTGCTAATATTTTGTTGAGTATTTTTGCATCTACATTCATCAGGGATATTGGTCTGTAGTTTTCTTTTTTGGTGGGGTCTTTGACTGTTTTTGGTATTAGGTTGATGTTGGCTTCATAGAATGAGTTTGGGAGTATTCCTTCCTCTTCTGTTTTTTGGAAAACTTTAAGGAGAATAGGTGTTATGTCCTCTCTGTATGTTTGATAAAATTCTGAGGTAAATCCATCTGGCCTGGGGGTTTTGTTCTTGGGTAGTTTTTTTATTACCGATTCAATTTTGTTGCTGGTAATTGGTCTGTTTAGATTTTCTGTTTCTTTCTGGGTCAGTCTTGGAAGGTTCTATTTTTCTAAGAAGTTGTCCATTTCCAAGAGGAAGGCTTTTGAAGAATCAGAGAGAGTTGTAGTGTTTTTTCTTTTCATAATTCGAAAAGCAAGCAAGTTGCAGTGTGTTTTTTTCTGCCCAAAACATGATAAATTAGAAACTAACAACCAGCAGACCATTATCCTTTTGGGAAAATAAAAGAATGGTACAATGAACACTGGTATAGCCTTTCTAGATTCAGCAATTGTTAATACATTGTCATATTTGGTTTGCTTCTGTATAATTTTTTATATATTTTTGCTGTAGTGTTTGAATATAAATTATAGATGTCATGACATTTTGCCTTTCTATATAATCATGCAACTCCTAAGAATAAAGGTTGCCTCGTAATCACTGTAACTTTACAACTAAAGAGATTAATAATTCCATATCTGTAACACTACAGATAGATACCATTGACTTAACCCAACCTACTGAAAGAATGTTTCTGGGAACAGTAGTGTTTAATGCTACAAATCTTCCTTAACTTAGGATGCATTACTTCCCAATAAACCCATTGTAAAATGCATTTAATACACCATACCTAGCAAATATCACAGCTTAGCCTAGCCTACTTTAAAAGTGCTCAGAACACTTAAATTAGCCTACATTTGGGCAAATTCATCTAACATAAAGCCTATTGTATAATAGTGATGAATATCTCATGTAATTTATTGAATACTGTACTGAAAATGAAAACCAGAATGGTTGTATGGATACAGAATGGTGGTATGTGTATGGTTGTTACCCTCATGACTGTGTGGCTGACTCGGGCCTGCAGCTCACTGCCCTGCCCAGCATCACAGGATATCTTACCACATATCACTAGCCTGGGGAAGGATCCAAATTCAAAACTTGAAGTACAAGTTCTATTAAATGTGCGACCATTGTAAAGTCAAAACATTGTAAGTTGGGGATCATCTGTGCTTGAAACATGTTTTGTGGTCACAGGAGCTTACGAAATTTTGAATATTAAATTCCTTCTAAAGAAAAAATGCTTGTTACCGGGCTATCAAAAGACTAAGTATTCTACAATAAAGCATTTGCTTAACTTTATCACAGTGTATCTTAAACTTTACTAAGAAAAGTCCCATTCACAATAGCTAATATCTTTGGTATGTGAACCCACACTTAAAGTGCTGTCATAACCAAAAAAGAATAACCCTCAGGACAAACTATTCAGATATAATGGCAGATGGTTAGCTATTTTGAAAAAGGAAATGGATGGTGTATTTCTTTGCTGCTCACACTTGCCTCTGCAATCAATTGCTTGCTCTCTGAATGTAGAGCTGATACTTTATACAAAATTAAAAACCCATTTGGCCCAGTTTTTATATGAATATACCATAATGTATTTAAACCTTACTATTTAGTTTAGGTTTCAACCGTTTTCACTATTTCAGATATATGTCAGTGACAATCCTTGTCTGTGATCACTGGTTTCTGTGACCTAGAGTTTCTTTAATTGTATCCATATAAAAGTATAATTGCTCATACATTATATATTCTTTCAGTTATGTTAGTATTGCCAAGCTGTTTTTTTAGATTCCTGACAGTACTCAATTTGGCAGGAATACTCATCAAATTCAGTATTCCTATAGCCTCACTTTAGATAGATGTTTTAACATACACATATTTTTATAAATTCCAGTTTCAGTTGAGCATTTTTTCAAGTGTGCTTCTAGGTCAATCAACATTCTAATTTGACCTTCCTATTCTTGGCTTTTTTCACTGTTTTTGTTTTGTTTTCTATTTTGTTTTCTAATTTGCTTGAATGTAATTCTGGATACTTCATTTGCTATACTGATGCAATTATTTTCTGCTATGTTAAATATATCATTAGTTATAGATTGTACACTCTTTCTCTTTTTAAGAGAGATTTCTGGGTTATAAATTACATAACCTGGAAATAAAATTTATTTTCCAATACTTACATTTATTACTTTTACTTTTCTTATTATGATAGCTTAACTCTTCAGAAGAAGGTTGAATATTATGGTGATGGCAGGCATCACTTTCTCTACATTAAATGGGATTTTTTCTAACATTTTATCTTTTATTAAAATGTTCTCTATTTGGAGATAAATCCTCTTTGTTGTCTCTGAATAATTTCCTTCAATATATGTAGGGGATGCCTACATTGTTTGGTAGTGACTGCTAAATTTTGTCCAAGGCCATTTTGTTATCTATTGGTATAATCTCATATTTTTCACCTGAAGTTTATTGATATATTGATTTGCACTTAATAATTTCTTGAATTTTAAACATTTCTTGTAATATACTGTGATTTTTGTCATATTGCTTGAGTCCATTTGGCAATTATCTTATTTACAGTTTTTCCACCTATAGCATATGTGAGGCACTATTATGATTTCCTTTTTCTTTTATTGATAACATTTTGGAATGGCAATGAACTATTTAAAAACTAGAAACAAACTGTCTTTAAAATACAATGAATTTTTATATATTGGCCTTGTATTTTATGACCTTGCTAAATTCAGTTAGTTCTAGAAAGGTTTATTTTTTGTAGATTACTTAGAGTTTTCTGTAAGTACAATCAAGACATCTGTGAAGACAGCTCCTTTTTCATTTTTAGTTCCTTCACTTGCCTTGTTGCACAAGCTCGGACAGTGTTGACTAGCACTCAGACGAGCCCTTGTTTCTGGCCTTAGGGAAAATGCATTAAATATTTTATCATAAAGTGTTACATTAGCCATTCATTTCCATAAATATACTTTACCAAATTGTGAACATTTTATTTTAATTCTAACTTAATGAGAGTTTAATCATGAATAGTGTTCACTTTTGTCAAGTACATAAAAATCAACTACTGACATGATCTTTTGGTTTCTCCTTTAATGTGGTAGATTACTTTGATTAATTTTACAATGTCATTCTAGCCTTGTACTACTGGGTTATGCCCCCACCTCATCGAGATGTATTATCTTTTATATATGTTGCTGAATTACATTTGCTAATCTTTGATACTTTTGTATATGTTTATTATTGATACTGGTCTGTATTTTTTTCCCTTATCTTTCTCAGGTTTTCGTTGTCATAAAATGAGATGGGAATGTTCCTTTATACTTTCTGAAAGAAATATTGTAAGATTCATATTATTTCTTTATTAAATCTTGAGTCAAATTGCCATTGAAACCATCTGAGCCTGGAGTTTTCTTTGTGGGAAGGATTTATAGTTTCAAGAACAACATATGCCCCCAAATTGAATTTTTATATCACAGGAAACAAATGAAAATTAAATTTAAAAGTGAAAAGTTCCATTTTTAAAGGACATAAAATACTTAGGAATAAGTTTAACAAAACACATGCAGGACTATTACCTGAAAATTACACAATTTTGCTGAAAGGAGCTACAGAATACCTAAATAAATGGGAAGATATGCCATAATCATGGATGAGAAGACCCGAAAGTATCTGGAAGTCAGTTCTCCTCAAACTGATCTATATAGTCAATGGAATCTAATCAAAATCCCAAGAGGTTTTTTTTATTTTTGTAGGAACTGCTAAGTTGATTGCAAAATATGGAAATGCAAAGGAATTAGAATGCCCAGACAATATTTAAAAAGGAGAACATGGGGGCGTGTGGGGTGGGTGTTTGGGCTCCGCGCAGCAGCAGCAGCTAGTGCCCTAACGCTTGCTCGGGTGGCGCGGAGCCCCAATCCTTGGGCCCCAGCCTGGGGTCCCCAGCCATGTGTGAGGCAAAATGTTGCGGTGCAGCTTGGAAAACCGGGATACCCAAACCAGACAACTGCAAGATGCAGTCACAAATGTGGAGAAGCACTTTGGAGAGCTGTGCCAAATCTTTGCTGCTTAAGTGCGGAAAACTGCCAGACTGCAAGACAAAGCAGACCTCCTGGTAAATGAAATCAACGTGTATGCTTCTACAGAGACCCCAAATTTAAAGCAGGGCCTGAAAAACTTTGCTGACGAGTTTGCCAAACTTCAGAATTATCGACAAGCAGAGGCTGAAAGACTTGAAGCCAAATTAGTTGAACCTTTGAAAGCTTATGGAGCCATTGTAAAAATGAAATGTGATGACCTCAAAGCAGCATTAACAGCAAGGAATTGAGAAGCTAAACAATTAACTCAGAAAGAACACATCAGCAAAACCCATCTGATCGATATGTAATTTCACAGGCAGAAACAGAACTACAGAGAGCTACAATGGATGCTACCCAAACAACTTGTCATCTAGAGGAAACTTTTGGTAATTTTGAAAAGCAGAAAATAAAGGATATAAAGACTGCATTTTCAGAATTTATCACTACTGAAATGTTATTTCATGGCAAAGCTTTAGAAGTCTACACTGCTGCCTATGAAAATATACAAAAGATTGATGAAGAAGATGATTTAGAGGTTTTCCAAAATTCTCTGTATCTGTCAGATTATTCATCTCGTTTAGATATCGTAAGAGCAAATTCAAAATCACCTCTTCAGAGATCACTGTCAGTCAAGTGTGTATATGGAATAGGACAGGTATCCACCTGTCGATGAAGAAAGGATCAACAAGCAGAACATGATAATGAAGAGGATGAAGACTTAGATGTTACAGAAGAAAAAAATTAATTTTTGTAAGTAAACTTCACATTTCCATTTTCAGCTTAAAGGATCTGGAATCCAAAATTACTAAATTCTAAAACATTATATTGGCTTGATATGTTAAACCTATAAATGAGATCCCACTGAAAATGGAAAATAATTAAAGGCAATTTATTCTGAGCAAAAATGAGGGTGTTAAAAAATACTATAAACCAGTCATTTCAACATCCTATCTAGCATTATATAATCTTTTTGTATAGGTTCCATTTAAAAAAATTGTATTTCAAAAGTACTTCATATTAATGTACTATGCCTAGTTGAGGTTTCAATATAATTAGGTGAGAAAAAAAATCAAACAATTCTACTCATGGTTAAGATACAATGTTTTCATCAGAAAAGGGTCCTGGATAGTTATGGTTAAATAGAAATTCTGTTCTATAAAGCCTTAATCAAAAAAGCAAGTTTTTCTCCTTTCCTCTCCCCCCCACTGTTAGTACTTTAAATTTCATCTGATAAATAAATTTACTTTTACTTATTACTTTAAATTACCAACAAGAGGGTAATCACTCTTGATTAAAGGAAATGGGGCACTAAGATATCAGTGTGTTACAACTATACATAAAACATAAATTTTAGCTTTAAAAAAAAGCAACATTCAACACTCAGCCCAATTCTGGTTTTAAAATGAAAATTCTGTCATAATAAACCATTATACATGGTAGTACAATTTTGGAAAGCTCTAATTTGGTGGAATGTTGCCTAAGACATGGGAAACCATGAATCATTAACAATTCTATAAAAACCTTACCAAACTACCATCTAACTAATAAGAGTATACAGTCACTTTTATTTCTGAAAATATTAAACAATCAGAGCCTTCAGTGTGTCTGATGCTTTTTTTATTTGGGTGGGGAATTGTACTGTTGTTATTTCACGGACCCCAGTCAAGCACATAAAAAATTTTTTAACTTATAAAATCATAAAAGCAGTTAATTGTAACAGAAAAATAAAGACTTTCTACAAAAAAATAAATGAATAAATAAAAAGGAGAACAAAGCTGGGGGGTTTATACTATCTGAACTCAAGATTTACTATGAAGCAAAATAATCTATACAATGTAGTATTTCTATAATGATATATAAAGTGGAACACAATAAAGAAATAAGAAATAGGCCTGCACTTACACAGTTATTTGATTTTCCTAAAAAATTCTGAGGCAATTCAATGGGGAAAAAGACAAATTTTTCAAAAATGGTGCTGGAGCAACTTGGATACAGACTAGGTGGTGGAAGGGTGGGGTTGACTTCAACTTATACTCACACCATACACAAAACTTAAGTTGAGGTGGATTATAGATATATAAACAACTATAAAGCTTCCAGAATAAACTAGAATATCTTCATGACCTTGGAGTAAGCAAAAAGCTCTAACCTTAAAAAAAATAAATTGAACTTCAATAAAACTAAAAACTTCTCATCAAAATATACTAAGATAATAAAAATGAATTTTTATTCTGTCACAGACAGGAATACAATACATATATCCCCCCCCCAAAAGACTTCTATCTACAGTATCTAATGAACTCATAAAACTTTTTAAGAGGATGCAATTTTCTTTTAATGGGCAAAAGATGTGAACAGACACTTCAAAAATGAAGATGTACAAATGGCCAATAAGCACCCCCACCAAAAATCCACAGCATGAGTATTTCAAACATATGTTGAGTGAGGTATGGTGGTGCAGATCAAGAAAGAGAAACTGGAAAGATTTTTACAGTTTATTATACTCATAGTTCCCTGGGGAAAACACAGAACTCCACCAGCATCATTCAACAAAGTGTCAGTATTATATACAGGACAGAGGGAGAGAGGAAAACTGTGGCTAGGCACCTTTATTGTGGTTTCTGTGGGTAGGAATGGATGATGCAAGGTAGTTATGTTTAGGGTTGCTACTTGGAGTAATTTCAGCAGGTTCTGGAGAATAGGGGCTATCCCTGGCTGTCTGCTACCTGACCCTTGGGCAATGGGGACCAGTGTATAGTGGCCTGGAATGTTAGCCCAATAACGGAGGTGTTTAGGGTGTGGACTTAACCAGCTGCTCAAGAAGGGGAACTGACCAGCCACTAGCCAGGGTCTAAAATCTGGAATATTTATAAAAACTACATTATGATGAGTCATCAGGAAACAAAACCACAACGAGCAATGACAACATATAAACTAGAATCGTTAAAATTTAAAAGACTGGCCACTGCAAATGTTAATAAGGATGTAGAGAAACTGGAACTTCCATTTACTGCTTATGGGAGGGTGGTTTACAGGGTAATTTTAGTACAGAGTTCAGGGTCTTTTCTTCACAGGAGGAGGTAGAAGGAATCACATACAGTTCTTTATTACAGACCTACAAAAAATGATAGAATTGTATTTTTCCCTTGTTCAGGTTTCCTTTTCCTTCTTTTTCTTTTTATAGAAGAGCAACAGGAAGGGCAGAAAAAGATTGCGGCATGAGAAGTGAGGTAGAAACCTCCTACCAAAACCACATAAAACACAAAAATACAGCAAATACAACTAATCCTGAAAGATTGACCTGAAGACTGCCACAAACTGCCTATATCTGGGGAAAACCTCACAGAAAAAGGATCATAGCAAAGTCATGATCCAGTGAGACCCAAGCCCTCCCCCAACCCTAAATCACAGGCAGGAGGAAGAGAAATGGAGTGGGGAGGGAGTAGAAGCCCAGGACTGCTAAACACCCACACCTAGAGATCTGCTCCAGAAGCATAAACTCACATTACATAATGCTCTGAAGATTAGAGGGGTTGGAAAGCAAAGACAGGTGGAATACTCAGAGAGACTGAGATTCCAGCTGCTTGTGGAGAACAGGTACCCACAATCAGCTGCTCCGGGACAAAAGAAAGGTGGGTACTTTGAAAGACCTCCCAACAGCAAGAGGGGTGCTAAAAGAGCAAGGATTACAGAGTTTGCTGCTCAGGAGAAAGGACAGAAGGACTAAATCGTATTGGCACACTCAGCCCAGCAGGTTGGGAACTTTCAGGAGCTTCAGGAGCTCCATCCCCCAGGCTGGGAACGCAGCACTGAGATCCCTCACTGCCATATGCAGCCTACTGCTCCTTCCTCCTCTCCAACACCAGTTCACATACCTGCTGCCCCCGCCATCGCGCCAGGCTAGCCAGAGGGCAGCCCTGCCTATGGTAGCTATAGGGGCATAGCACAGAGGCTCCTCCCTATGTGCTCAGCCCACTGGCACTGGCAGTGGAGGGAGGCACTGCAGCTGGAAAGCAGGAAAGAGCTCTTTCCTCCCAGCAGGTGCCAACGCAGGAAGCCTGTGACCCCCGCCATCACTCCAGGTGCTGGGCAGTTCCAGAGAATAGAAATTCTAGGCACCAGAGGGCAACACCTATACAAAGTTATTATTCCATAGTAATCACTAGAAATATGAAACAACAAAAGAATCTTGTATAAACCACAATCCCTCAAACACTAGAAAGAGGGCCAAGTGAAACTGAAACCACCAATCTTCTTGATAAAGATTTCAAAATAAAAATCATAAACATGCTCATGGAGCTACAAGAAAATATTCAAGATCTCAGAGAGGACTTCCAGAAAGCGATAGAAACTTTGAACAATAGTGTCTGAAATGAAACTTAGAATGCCGGGAATTAAAAGTAGATTAGATGAGGTAGAGGAGATGGTAAATTAAATTGAAATCAGAGAACAGGAATGCAAAGAACCTGAGGCACAGAGATATAAAAGGATCTCTGGAATGAAAGAATGATAAGAGAACTGTGCGACCAATCCTGTCAGAACAATATTCGCATTATAGGGGTACCAGAAGAAAAAGAGAAAAGGGATAGAAAGTCTCTTTGAGGAAATAATTGCTGAACATTTCCCCAATCTGGGGAAGGAAATAGTCTCTCAGGCCATGGAAGTACAGAGATCTCCTAACACAAGGGGCCCAAAGAAGACAACACCAAGACATATAATAATTAAAATAACAAAAATCAAGGACAAGGTCAGAGTATTAAAAGCAGCCAGAGAGAAAAAACATCACACACAAAGGAAAGCCCATCAGGCTATCAAGTGACTTCTCAGCAGAAACCTTACAGGCCAGAAGGGAGTGGCATGATATATTTAATGCAATGAAACAGAAGGGCCTCCAACTAAGAATACTCTACCTAGCAAGATTATCATTTAAATTTGAAGCAGGGATTGAACAACTCCCAGATAAGCAAAAGTTGTATAAACCATCTCTACAGTGTATTTTCAAGAGACTGCTCTAGATGGAAGTGCTCCTAAGGCTAATGGCGATAGGCAGAGAAAATAAAACTACAGTAATGGAAGTAGACCAAATAATTACTAAGCAAATGCAAAAGTAAATCAACTACCCAAAATGTCAATCAAGGGATATACAAAGAGCACAGAATATGACACCTAATATATATGAGTGGAGGAGGAAGAAAAAGAAGGGAGGGAACATAAAAATAGAACCTTTAGACTGTGTTTGAAATAGCATAATAAGTGAGTTAGGTTACACTGTTTGTTAGACAGTAAAGGAGATGCCCTCGAATCTTTGGTAACCACAAAAACAAAGCCTGCAATGGCAATAAGTAATACCTATTGATAATAACCTTAAGTGTAAATGGACTGAATGCACCAATAAAAAGACATAGAGTTACAGAATGGATTAAAAAAAAACAAGACTCATCTATATGCTGACTATAAGAGACTCACTTCAAACAGAAAGACATTCATAGACTAAAAGTGAAGGGATGGAAAAGGTATTTCACACAAAGAATAGAGAAAAAAGCAGGAGTTGCAGTACTTGTATCAGACAAAATAGACTTCAAAACAAAGAAAGTAACGAGACAAAAAATGACATTACATAATGATAAATGGGTCAGTCCAACAAGGAAATAACCAATATAAATATCTATGCACCCAACACAGGATCACTTACATATGTGAAACTAATACTAACAGAATTAAAGGGGGAAAGAGTATCAAACCATTCATTCTAGGAGACTTCAACACACCACTCACTCCAAAGGACTGATCAACCAGACAGAAAATAAATAAGGAGACAGAGGCACTGAACATTAGAACAGATAACAGACATCTACAGAACTGTACACCCAAAAGCTGCAGGATACATATTCTTCTCAAGTGCACATGGAACATTTTCAAGAATAGATCATATACTAGAACACAAAAAGAGCCTTGGTAAATTCAAAAAGATTTAAATTGTACAAAATAACTTCTCAAACCACAAAGGTATGAAACCAGAAATAAATTACGCAAAGAAGATGAAGAAAACAAACACATGGAGGCTTAACAACATGCGCCTAAATAATCAATGGATTAATGACCAAATAAAAACACAGATCAGGCAGTATATGGAGACATATAACAATAATTCAAAACCACAAAATATGTGGAATGGAGAGAAGGCCATGCTAAGGGGGAAGTATATGGCAATACAGGCCTACCTCAGCAAAGAACAATCCCATATGGACAGTCCAAACTCACAATTAACAAAACTAGAGAAAGAACAAATGAAGCGCAAAGTCAGTAGAAGGAGAAACATAATAAAGATTAGAGAAGAAATAAATAAAATTGAGGCGATTAAAACAATAGAATCAATGAAAGCAGGAGCTGGACCTTCACGAAAATAAACAAAATAAAGCCCAAGAGAGACTTATGAAGGAAAAAGGAGTCTACACACATAAAAACAATCAGAAATGAGAAAGGAAAAATCACTACAGACACCACAGAAGTACAAAGAATTATTAAAGAATATTATGAAAAATTATATGCTAACAAACCGGATAACATAGAAGAAATGGACAACTTTCCAGAAAAATACAACCTTCCAAGGCTGACCCAGGAAGAAACAGAAAATCTGAACTGTCCAATTACCGGCAACAAAACTGAATTGGTAATCAAAAAACTACCTAATAACAAAAAGCCTGTACCAGATAGCTTCACAGCTGAATTTGATCAAACACTTAGTAAAGACCTAATAGGCATTCTCCTTAAACGTTCCCAAAAAGTAGAAGAGGAGGGAATATTTCCAAACTCATTCTATGAAGCCAGCATAACTAATACCAAAACCAGGTAAAGACACCACAAAAAAATAAAATTACAAATATCCCTGATGAACATAAATACAAAAATCCTCAATAAAATATTAGCAAACCGAATTCAAAACTACATGAAAAAGATCGTATGTCATGATAAAGTAGGATTGATTCCACAGAATCAAGCATGGTACAATATTCGAAAACTAGGAGGGTCATACACCACAACAAAAAGAAAGACAAAAACCACATGATCATCTCCATAGCTGCTGAAAAACCATTCGACAAGATTCAACAACCATTCATGATAAAAACTCTCAACAAAATCGGTATAGAGGGCAAGTACCTCAACATAATAAAGGCCATTTTTTAAAAACCCACAGCAAACATAATATGTAACAGTGAGAAGCTGAAAAACTTTTCCTTTAAGACTGAGAACAAGACAAGGATGCCCATTCTCCCCACTTTTATTCAACATAGTTCTGGAGGTCGTAGTCATAGCAATCACACAACACAAAGAAATAAAAGGCATCCAGATTGGTAAGGAAGAAGTTATACTGTCACTGTTTGCAGATGACAAGATATTGTACACAGAAAACCATAAAGTATCCACCCCAAAACTACTAGAACTAATATTTGAATTCAGCAAAGTTGCAGGACACAAAATTAATACACAAACAATACACTAATGATGACCTAGTAGAAAAAGAAATCAGGAAAACAATTCCATTCACAATTGCATCAAAAAGAATACCTAGGAATACTCCAAACCAAGGAAGTGAAAGACCTATACAATGAAAACTACAAGACACTGTTAAGAGAAATTAAAGAGGACACTAATTAATGGAAATTCATCCCATGCTCTTTGGTAGGAAGAATTAGTATTGTCAAAATGGCCATCCTGCCTAAACCAATCCAGAGATTCAACGCAATCCCTATCAAAATACCAACAGCATTATTCAATGAACTGGAACAAACAGTTCTAAAATTCATATGGAAGCACAAGAGACCCTGAATAGCCAAAGGAATCCTGAGAAGAAAGAAAAAAGCAGGGGGGAATTTCACTTCCCAACTCAACCTCTACTACAAAGCCTACAAATCAAGACTATTTGCTACTGGCACAAGAACAGACCCACAGAACAGTGGAACAAAACAGAGAGTCCAGATAGTAACCCAAACATATAGGGTCAAATAATATATGAAAAAGGAGCCATGGATATACAATGGGGAAATGACAGACTCTTTTAACAGCTGGTGTTGGCAAAACTGGAGAGCTACATGTAAGAGAAGGAAACAGGATTACTGTCTAACCCAATAAACGAAAGTAAACTCAAAATGAATCAAACATCTGAATGTAAGTCATGAAACCATAAAATTCTTAGAAAAAAAACACAGGCAAAAATCTCTTGGACATAAACATGAAAAACTTCTTCATGAACATACTCCACAGGCAAGGGAAATAAAAGCAAAACTGAACAAGTGGGACTCTATCAAACTAAAAAGCTTCTGTACAGCAAAGGACACCATCCGCAGAACAAAAAGATATCCTACAGTATGGGAAAATATACTCATAAATAACATATCCGATAAGGGTTTGACATCCAAAACATATAAACAGGTCATGCACCTGAACAAACAAAAAGCAAATAATCCAATTAAAAAATGGGCAGAGGATCTGAACAGACACCTCTCCAAAGAAGAAATTCAGATGGCCAACAGGCACATGAAAAGATGCTCCACATTGCTAATTATCAGGGAAATGCAAATTAAAACCACAGTGAGATATCACCTCACACCACTCAGGATGGCTAACATAGAGAAGACTAGGAACAACAAATGCTGGTGAGGATGCAGAGAAAGGGGAACCCTTCTATACTGCTGTTGGGAATGTAAACTAGTTCAGCCATTGTGGAAAGCAGTATGGAGGTTCCTCTAAAAACTAAAAAAAGAAATACCATTTCACCCAAAATTCCTCTCCTGGGAATTTACCCTAAGAATGTAGGAGCCGAGTTTCAAAAAGACATAAGCATCCCTATGTTTATCGCAGCACTATTTACAATAGCCAAGAAAGAGAAGCAACCTAAGTGTTCATCAGTAGATGAATGGATAAAGAAGATGTGGTGGTACATATACACAATGGAATATTATTCAGCCATAAGAAGAAAACAAATCCTACCATTTGCAACAACATGGATGGAGCTAGAGGGTATTATGCTCAGTGAAATAAGCCAGGCAGAGAAAGACAAGTACCAAATGATTTCACTCATCTGTGGAGTATAAGAACAAAGAAAAAACTGAAGGAATGAAACAGCAGCAGACTTACAGAACCCAAGAATGGACTAACAGTTACCAAAGGGAAAGGGACTAGGGAGGATGGGTGGGGAGGGAGGGATAAGGGCGAGGAAAAAGAAAGGGGGTATTACAAATAGCATGTATAATTAGCATGTAGGGGGGGCATGGGGAGGGCTGTGCAACACAGTGAAGACAAATAGTGATTCTACAGCATCTTACTACGCTGATGGACAGTGACTGTAATGGGGTGGGGGGGGGGGACTTGGTGAAGGGGGGAGCCTAGTAAACATAATGTTCTTCATGTAATTGTAGATTAATGATAACAAACAAACAAACAAACAAAAAAGAATGGACTAACAGTTACCAAAGGGAAAAGGACTGGGGAGGATGGGTAGGAAGGGAGAGATATGGGGGGAAAAGGGGCATTACAATAATCACACAAAATGTGGGGGAGGTATCATGGGGAAGGCAAGTACTGATTCTACAGCATCTTACTATGCTGATGGACAGTGACTGTAATGGGGTATGTGGTGGGGACTCGATATGGAGGGAGTCTAGTAAACATAATGCTGCTCAAATAATTGTACATTAATGATACTAAAATAAATAAATAAAAATACACCAGTCATTATTTTATCAAAATGCTTTATATTAAAAACAGAAGACTGACTTACTTACTCTGATAGTGTATTTATCAGGAACCAACAAACACAAAAAGGCAAACTGGGAAAAATATTAACATCTTATCAAAAAATACTATCTAACCAACTGTATGGGCCAGAAACTTGGAAGTCACCACCACTGTCAGCCATTTCTTCCTTACCCTCCTCCTCCTCAACCCACCACCAAGTTGGAAAAGGGCATTACCTAAGGATCTCCAGAATATGTTCACATCTTTCCACCAAAATGACCACCCCACATCCGAGCCACCATTATGCCTCTTCTACAAAAGCCTCCTAACTTGTCTCCTTGCTTCCACTCTTTCCTCTGCAATGTATTCTCCGCTCGGTGGCAAAACAATAGGTTGAAAATGCACATCTGATCATAGGCACACACTCACCCTCAACAAGAAGAGTTCAACAGTTTTCTGTTACTCTTAAGACAAAGTCTAAAACCTTAAAGAGGGGCGTGCATGACCTAGCTCCATACTTCCAGCTCCATTTTAATGCCATACTGCCCAGGTCCAGGCCCTTGGCCAGTCCCTCCAACACAGCACATGCTTTCCTGCTGTCAGTCTTTGCTCTTCCTCCCACCCAGGATTCACTCCCCAGTGTCCCTATCTGCTTAATACCTACTCCTCTGTCAGGTATCAGCTCAAATATCTGTATGGAAACCTCTAATCTCCATGATGAGGCCAAATCCTCCTATGAACATGTCCTCACTGTACCATGTCCCGTCCATCTTGGCAGTTGCTAGGGTTGTAATTCTACAGGCAATTATGTGATTCTCAAGTATCTAGTTCCTCCCTAAACTGGTAGGATTCAGTGAAGGCTGGTCAAGTCTCTTAGCCCACAGTCTCACAAGTATTACACATAGAAGATGCCTGAAAATACTTTCTGAATGAACATAAATTGGCACACTGTAGCAACATCCACAAAAACACAAGGGTATAAATTCTCTTACTCAGAAATTCCAATCTGAGTGAAACTGTCTTTGAGAAGAAGATATAATATTTACTGAAAGATGTTCATACAGGAAATATTTATTACTTCAATATTTTATAACAACTTGTGACTTTCATAAGTTCATCAGTAAGTGAAGGAGCAATGCAACCTTAAAAAAGAATGAGGTCTCCAAATACTTTAATAGGAAGATATCTAACATAAACTAAGTTATAAAGCAGGATATCTAAATATTATACCATTAACCTGAAACTAGTATGTCAACTATACTTCAGTGAAAAATTTTTAAATAAAAATAAAAATAAAATCCCTTCTCAAAAAAAGTAAATATTACACCATTAAAGTACATGTATTTGCTTGTGTCTGCATTTTTAAAGTCTGAAAAAATAGGTTAAGAGATCACTGGTGGTGTCTCTGGGTGGGCTTAAGACTGCTTTCTCCTTCATAAATTTCTACACTGGGTTTTGCAACTAGCTTACATTACTATAGTAAACCAAATAGCTCAAATAGGATTTCCCTCTCGCGGTTAGCAACTCACCCGCAGATGAGGTAGCCCGTGCTGTTTACACCATGGGTACAGTGGGCACCAATAAGTTTGTCTGTAAAACAGGGAATAGAGTTATATAAAGTCGAATTGACACACTACCAACAAGTGACGCACTTTTCTGAGGAGCAGCATTTCTTTGTCACACAATACTACCACTACCATGAAAAGGAGTAACTCTGAAGAGGAGTGTGTGTTTTTACAAACATACTATAAAGAATTATCTCACACAAAGTAAAAATTCACTGTCTCTGGGAAATTGTGCAGAACCCCCAGTTAGACACAAGCGTACAGATGGGAGAAGGTCTGGTCAGACCTAAGCAGCTAAACCATACTGAGACAAACCCATCTGTCTTAATAGGGAATGCCCATCAGTAATTGACTTAAGTACAGGAAAAGCGACTGGGAAAAAAAAACAAGCTAGAAGAAGAATGAAATTTGGTTTGAGTGACACAAATGGAATGCCCTCACTTTTGATGCTGAGTATTAAAAAGAACAGCTCCTGCAGTGCTCCCTTCAGGCCCCAAGGTCCTCCCGCTACTCCTCACCAGCGGCTCCCTGACCACCAGAGACCCTGTGCCCCATGAAGTACCCAAGTGAACACCTCTGTTCCTATTTTATGAAGAAAAAGCAAGACTTGGAAAAATGTAGGTCCAAGCTACACAGCAGGCAAGCAGAACAAAGACTAGAATCAAGTCTAACATTTCTCCAAGTATGCCACAG